>NC_057801.1:400733007-401042312 GCF_018294505.1 Triticum aestivum | reverse complement strand
TTCAAATAACAGTAGCCTCTGAGACTGGGTTATCTTTCCCTCCATCGTCCTGGGGTTCTTAAATTTGCTGAAACTGGCAAGATTTGCTGAGTCATGTCATCATAGCCCCCGAGTCTCAAGGTGACTCGAGGAGTTGGCTTGAAACTCTCCATATTTGATCGTGATATAAACCGGCATAACTTGTATATCATTGGTGTTGATAGCACGATGTGAATCCACAGAAGGTTGAGGTGACCGCGGCGGGTTATAAATGATCCCGTATGAGCCGTGTCAGCCACTCGGCCAATGGTTCCTTTAAACTGGCGATTTGAAGTTAACCAAACTATAGTGGCGGCGTCTTGTGCGCCTGCCCATTAAGCCACCCAGTGTAGACGGCGGTTGATGGTAATTTGCCTCCAATTTGAAAGAAAACCGGGCTACCCAAGCTATGACTTGCTCATACTCAATAAACAGCTTATGCAGACGGATGCGGCCCGGTGTGTTGATGTAGACCAGGCCGCAAGAGATGGGCGACAAAGACGACCGCGGCTTCAGAGGCGGCACAGACAGATGAATCGGCCGCGGCATTTTAAACCGGCGTGGACGGGCAAATTAACCACGTCATATTAATGTACCTGTCTGCAGAATGGTGGTTTGCATATTTATTCATCGAGCTTGATGACATGATAAGATAATGGCGCATTTATAATGGTGGCGCGAGTTTATACATCCATGACACAGCCATAGCTTTTGCAGTGAACAATTGTCCTGCATAAACAATATTGCAGACCAAGGCAAAGGTAAAATGTTTTTTGACAAAAATAATATGTGCTAAAATATATTTTAGATGGATATCACCTGATGTGTTTAGGCCGAAAATAATCCGCCATGAAGCGAATGATCCCTCATTGGTGAATCGTCCGCGGGAGCAGATAGGTAAACCGACCATGGCGTTTGTGAGTCGATGCGGACGAGCAAGTTGTCCTCCGCATTTTAAGCCAGTGTGGACGCGTGAACCAGCGGTGAAGGCGGACGGGCGACTTAATATAACCCCGGCGGCTCAAAGCGGCAAGGGCAGCTCAACGCGGCTCCGGCGGTTTGATATAGATTAAGCTGCACGGGCGGCGACTTGCTCATACCTGTTCCATTAGTAAACGGGCGCAGACGCCGGTGCGTGATGGTGCTGACGTAGGCACCACCTTTACTGCACATAAAAATATACAGACCAAAGTAATTGTTCCTTGATGAAAACAATATGTTTAATAGAATATGGATGGATGTCACCTGATGATCTGGACAGTAGATGATCTGTGCGTCATGTCCATTCGACAGATGATCCATATGAAGACTAAAAAGGTCTGGAGGAGTACGAATACTAGTGACGATGGACTAGTATAGACTCAAGTCTTTTGAAATGGCAACCTATGGTAGCACTTTTCACGTGATACATTGGTTGTTGGGGGGCGTGCCGCTAGTGGATGTCCCATGCATGGCTGTTATTCTGTCTTTCTCTTCCTCTTTCTTTTCAATGATGGACAAGGTAGCTGCTCCCTTTTTTATGCCTTTTTCCTCTGGTGACTTGACGCAGCGTAATGCCATGGCTGTCTAGCTCCCTTGCTGCTCTGTTTGCTGCAGCAGCGGTGGATTCAGACGGCTTGGTAAGACTGACTTAAAGCAGCGTTTAAAAACAAGCCAGCGGTCGCGAGATTGGAGGCGTCGCGTCTTGGTAGAGCAGGGCGAGTTGCACGGACGGGGCATACAGTGGCGCGAGGTGGCAGAAGCAGCTAGGCGGGACAACAAAGGTGGCACGGGGTGCAACCGGATCGTCGTGTGACAGCGGCGGCGTGAGGCGGCACCGCAGAGGCACTTTAGAGGAAGCGACGCGGGTCGACGAAGGCAAAGCAATCTCAACAGTGACTTGCAGATGGTTGTGCCAATACTGCTAACAAGGCGGTTTAACAGTGGAGCTCCGGCAGGGGACGATCCGACGCGGCTCAAAGATGACCGCGATAGAGGTGGCGAGGCGAGTGCAGTAGCAGCTTGAAATCCATGGCTGAAAACAGACTAATGTGGCACCACGGCTGAGGAGCAAAGCCAAGGCGAGGCTCTGGCGTTGACTCGGCATAGCAGTAGCCGGTTCAGAAACAACGACGGACGCGGTGGTGAACGGCCCAGAGGCAGAGCTGGCTTGAAGGCAATATGAATCCGGGTCGTAGTTGGTTTTGACCAACTCGTATATCCCTGACAGAGAGCATGCAGAAATTTAGGGTGATGGTAACAACCAGTGGATGGATCCAAAAATAATGATAGCAGGCTAATGATTGCTTTAATTTAATAAAAAGACAGATGATGATTGCTTTACTGTTTGTTTCCCACCCAACATGAACAACATAGCATACCCTAGGTGAACCAGATATTAGACAGAGATACTATTCATTGCTACCTCGATATGTGCCCCACAACTAATTTAGAACTCAAGTTTGAACATTAATTTGGACCTGACTTGGAGTCCAAGAGGTGAACAGGACGATAAAGTAGCAGGTAATTTTAAGCAATGCATAACTTAAGCAGAAACAAAAGAGTGTGACCTCTCTTGTGGACCCGTGTACTTCTCAGGTTCATCTGCTGAGTCGATGATGGTGATGCCGTTACGGTGGGTGCCGGCGGCAGGGTAGGAGATCTGAGGCGGCGAAAGACGGTCAGGAGTCGTGATGTCTGGTTTTGTGGATGCTTCTGTCGATGGAGCAGCTCAGCTGAGGTGGACGACGTCATGGCAGGAGCAGGACAAACCACAAAAAGTTCCCTTCGACCCCTACCTGTAACTGAAGTAATTCTGTAAGGGCTCATTTGGCTTGCATGATTCTAAAAACGCAAGGATAGGAAAAACACCGGAATAGGATAGGAATGCACATGGTAAACAGAGCATTTGTTAACACAGGATTTCTGTCAACTTGGGTGTTTGGTTCACAGGAATTGGAAGAGTAGAGGAATGCAAAGAAACATGGCCAAAATAAAGTGAAACCATATGAAAGCGTGTACAGTTAGAATGTTATTCTGCCACTAATGCACTTGGTCTTGTTTTCATGCATAGGACTTTGAAAAGTAGGTCCAGGTGGATGTTTTGCTCCAGTCCTTTCAACAAAATGCATGAATAATTGAATAGTAGAGTGCCATAGGATAATTCCCTATTGCTATGTTTTTTCGTTGAACCAAAATAGCCCTAATGGATCGACATGAATGTATAGCAATAAGTGATGCAACAAGTGTACAACCTCTTTGGCGTAGTCGTCTCGATCTCAGCATCATTGGGTTGGTCACTGAAGCAGCTGAGGCAGAGGTGGCTGTCGGAGGTGTGGAGGAAGATCTGAGGAATCTGTACAAGGCGTCTAGGGCGCTGCTCTGTTGTGATGGATCATTCTACCGTTGGACCATCTCCGATGAGCCATAAGACGTCAAGGCTGAAGCAGCACAAGATAGACATCGTTAATCTCAAGTGGGATTCTAATAGCATCTCCAATAGATGATGTAAAATTTACAGCACCAAAACCACCTGACTACAGCAGATGAGGTAAAAAATGTTGACTCTAATCTTAACTCTCGAAACTGAAATTTACTGTGGAATCTGAATGTTACTATCGAAACTAAACGCAATGGTAGCAGAGAGGCACTTGACATGTAGTTTAGGGAGGGCCTGCAGTTCATCTTCAACCTGCACCCCCCTGAGCCGACAGCCACCACCGTCCCAATCACCGGCCCCAGCGCCGCCTCGCCGCCCCGAAACAACTCCCCACCACCGGTCCGCCGCCGCCCCGCCGCCCCGGCCAGCCCTCTAGGCCCCCCGCCCCCACCCTAAACTCTAAGATAGATAGTGGGGTACCTCGCCGGCGAGCCCCCCTCCCCGCTGCGGGTGGTTCTTCCTTGATGTTGATTCCAAATAATAGTACATTTGATGTACTAACTATATATTCATAATCTAAACCATGTTCCATACGTACACCGTGTTTATCACACAAAGTATAGTGCCCCGCCCCCTACATTATGACAAGTATTTAGCCCTGAGCTGCAAAGCCACACATTAGCCCAAATTATAATCAATGCTCTACATTATGATATCTTCTTCAAGTATCTGTATCCACTTTTTTATAATGAATTATGATCTGTGTTCGTCTTTTACACCATCACGATCCTCTTCTATGTGTAGCTAGCTAGTGCTAACTTTCTATCGTGCATGCACAAGCCCGCCCCCCTCACCCTCCCTCAGCATCCCCTCCATTGCGCATGTTCATTATTTCTCTTTAGGTCGTTCACCCGCGGTGTGTGTAGGCCCCCTGGCTCCTTCTTTCCGGCACACACCGGTTGATATACCTCTCTAGCCAAGTGTGCCTACCACAAACACATATATACTTCCCCTCTTCTCTTCTCACCGTCCATACCCCCCTATGTCCGGTTCCACGTAGGTGCACACTCCCGCCCCTCTTTTCATTGATCTCATACTCGCACACTCCTCCCCCCTCGACATGGTAGGCCTCTCCCACCACCTCCTAGCCGCACCCCTCTCCCCATGTCTATCTCTCTGGACCTTATTTGCTTCTAACACATGCATGCATGTATACATACCAATCTCCCTAAATATAGCCAGGTCGACTATAATTCGTTTTCCCCATGCACCGATACACTTACCTCGCTAGTTATGTCTCTCCTTTTCTCGGACACACGACGGTTGATCTTCCTATGTAGTTATGTATGCTTACCACAACCATATCGTCTCCCCTCATCATCCTTGCATACCTCCCAACCCGTCTCTCACACGCACGTGCATAGACATCCCCCACCCTCTCTTATTGATATTGCACTCGTACCCTCCGTTTGTCTAGCAGGCCTCTCCCACCATTTGTGAGACGCCACTCCACCACCAACCCTCCGACACTCTATCTTTGTCTTTCTCCCAACCTTATTCCTCTGCTACACATATCCATGGATGTCGATCGATCTCCCTCAATACATAGCTAGGTCTCTCTCCTTCCCCACACATATACTAGTCGATCAGTCTCTGCACCCCCCCCCACACGCACACACCGATAGTCAAACGTTGTAGGCAGGTATCCATGCCAAAGAGAAAAACTGCACCCTGCCCTCTCAAATTCTAGTAGGCCAGTCGGGCAAACACAAATTCGATGGCACTCTTTATCGATCGCGTAGCCACACACTTCATCCCTGTTTTCAATTCTATCGATATCTCACGTCCATGACTCTGTTTCACACACATTGCATATATTACATCTTTTGGTTTGAGATATCATCAACACATTGCCTCTGTTTCGCACAAACCATCTCTCTCACACCCACCCACGTACGTACCTGCACCTAAAGAAGAGGTGAACGCAGGACGCACGTACTCACGTCTTGTTCCCGGCCACACCCGCATGGTACATGGTGGAGTTCGTTTCTGTATGAAAAGGAAGCCCACGTGATAATTTGACGCATGTAGCGGTTGTTTACTCGAAGGAGGGTCGAGTACCACGCCTAGACAGAACAAAGTTCGACTTGACGCGTTAGTATTAAATAAAGTTATATATTCCTCAATGGCACGTACCAAATATAAAACGATTGCCATGGGGAAAATGGAAAAATGGGTTTGTCTCTCCTCACACCATCTCACACAAGGCGGCAGTGGCCTCTCTCTCTGTCTCAGCGTTGGTCAGTGATCCGGCCGCATCCCGTCCGCCGGCGGAAAGGGAGGATGTGCATCATCTCTCCGTTCGACGACGTTGAGGCAGCATGTCCCGATCTGCGGTACGCACCATTCTCTCTGACCAAGCTCCAGCGCGGTAGGGCCTTTGCCACTTGCTCGCTGCCGCAGTATGGGCAGATCCCGGCCGCCGGTGCCCTCCTAGTAACATATCAACGACCCTCAGGTACAGCTTCCTCCGGCCTTGCTCCACTGCCCATCTTCCCATGTTGTTGCCTGTGGATCTTCTTTGTTTTCTTAAAACGTATCTCGGCCGGCGTACTTTCCATCTTGCAATCTCGTCCTCAAACCATTTTTGATAGACCACCATGTGCTATATTTCCCTTATTACATGGAATATGCTTCTTTTTTGTCGGCGTATGTGTCTTCAACTCGTGTTATTGGGCAGTAATTGTTTCCTTTCTACCTCCTTTTGAAAAAAAAGGCTATCCATTTTAACCTCATTTCTGTTGCGACCTTTTGGTGAACTGCACAAATCACTTTTTCTTAAGAGTTTTGTGCGGTTCTACCAAAATTTCACACGAGCAACGTTTTTACATTTCTGTGGGACTATAGAAAGGGAGATTGGTTTTGCTATCCTCCTCATCCAACTCCGTGCCTAATCTTCTCCAACAAGTAGTTAGTCCTAAAGAGAGATCGTAGATGTGATAGGCTTCTATTTGTGTGTGTTATGTTTCATCATCTAGTTCCACTATTATTATTGTAATCACACTGATTGGATATCTTTGCAAACAGGGATGGACCGCTCAATTATAGTGGAGCTACACAAAATGATCGGATTGTAGTGTCCTCCATACACCTCTTTTTTGTCTACAGAGCTGGGTGAAAGTAGCTGCCAAGCAATGAACATTGTGCCAAGGAAACGGAGCCATGCCTACGAACAACATCGATAAATTATATATTTTTCTTTATTTGTACACATTCTCCCAACTTTTGTCTTCAGTTGTGGTGTGAATATTGGCGCTGATCTACGAACCATTGAGATGCATTAGCAGCCATGGTAGTTTCATTTGTATTTGATGGAATGTTGTAACGAGATAATCTTGAGGCAAGACACATGAATCCTAAGTTGAAACGTTTTTTCCTGCGGGAACAAAAGTTGAAACCTTCAGAGCATCACAGTACAATTGCATTAAAATTATGCGTACATATAAACAAATCCTGAAGGATTGATAGCAATGCCAGAAACAAGTCAACTTCATTTTGCCGACATGTGGGACATCCTTCATCCGGCTCCATCTGCCATGCAGCAGAGTGCACAACTGCAGGGAAAGATTCACCATGGTCGTTGCGCCGTAGTAGTAATGACTAGTGAGCAGTCAAATAACAGAGCCCCACCTTCGCCATAGTAAGTTGCTCGGACGAAGCAACCATCATTTCTCTATTCCTTGAATTCGCTGGTACTCCCATATTCCTAGAGTAATAAGTTGCTTGGGCGAATCAACCATCACTTCACCTTTCCCATAGTAAGTAATAGTACCTCCTTTTTTTACTCTAGAAACAACCATGCGAATATTGGACGGTAGCAGCACAACAACTGAATCAAAAATCAAAACCAACTAATGAACTACTACTACTGGTGAGCGTTTGCTAGTATATACATGGACAGATGGAGTACATGATACGTTCTAGCAAGCGCTCACCAGTAGTAGTAGTTCATTGGTTGGTTTCAATTTTTGATTCAATTGTTGTGCTGCTACCATCCAATATTCGCGTGTGGTTGTTTCTAGAAAAAAAAAGGAGGTACCCCTACTTATGTTGCTCCCACTACGGCTAGCCTAAGGTTAGTAGGTGACCTTGCGCTTGGCTCTTCACCTTTTCCGGAAGTCGATGGTTCTACAGTAGTACTTCTAGTAATCTGACACCAAATGAACTGCTGCACGTCCACCGCTTGTAAGCAACAGTTTCTCCTTGTGCTACGAGCCATCGCGCATGCATTGGCGAGGGAGAAGGCGTAGTAAGCAAGCTTCTTGTCGTTCTGCGAGTTGACGGGACACATCAAAGTTATTTAGTATGTACTCTCTCCAAAAAAGGGCTCACCATGTCATGGCTACCATCCCGTGCTCCATCGTTGAGTATGTGCACTATTCATGTGCCATCGAGGAGAAAAAAAATTGCATAGTAGGTGCCATCGAAGTGCACGACTCACTTACGCACTGCTTATCTGATTATCTCCATTTTCTTGCATGACACATGCACCTTGATGTAAGATGTATCGCATGTTGGCAAAAGGATGAACAAAGCTCACGTAAAAAAAAGAGTTCAAGAACATAGATTCCCGACGACCGAGAAGGAGCAAGGAACCTCGCGGTGGAGTGTTTGCAAGGAACCTTGCGCCTTTTCCCCTATTTTTTGCCGCCTATCCACCTATAAACAAACAAAAGAACATGAACTCTTGGCTAACCAGTAGATACGATACATCAGGATGCTAAGTTGAAGATGTTTTATAATTTATATTGATAACCACACAACAAGCCACGCATGTACAGAACGCATGCAGCCACGCATGTACACATGCCAACGCACTAACTCCATCTAATCCAACTCATGGACATACGCGCACAGCATGGAGCACACAACGCATGCACACAACACGTGCATGCACACACACTCGGCCGCAGAATGCACGTGAATAACACATGCATGTGCACACACTCGGCTGCATGGAAGCGTGCACCATCTGCGGCGACGTCCGGTTTGTCATGCTATGGCGAAGCTCGCACACAATGGCGCCTACTCATCTCTTGCAGCACCTCTTTGCCGTCGTTGCTCAACGACTAGTTGAAGACGAAGACAACCGCAGCCTCGGCCTTAGAGCTAGCACCGATGGAAAAATATGCACGCTGCACGCACACAAGCATGTACGGAGTGGCCACGACGTGGTGCGTCCCCAGTCACCTCTACTCCTTCTGCGCACGTTGTCTATCAAGGCGGTTGCATGCCTAATGATGATGCGGGTGAGATTTTCTAGGACTCAGATGATGACAAGGAAAATTATGAGACTAGCCACAGTGGGAATAACATAGGTAGTAACATCACACATGTCTAGATAAAGTAGATGATGTGTCAAGTAATAAATGAAGAAACATAGGAAAGTAGTAACATCACACATATCAAGGCAAGATGTGTCTATAGCCTAATAAATGAAGTGTTGCATGTTACCATAGATATGTTACTATAGAGGTAGTAACATAGACTAGTAACATGAGCATGTTACTAGTCTATGTTACTACCCATTGTGTCTAGTCTGAGGGGGGTGTCTCCAACAGTGTTCCTTGGCTCGCACCTCTTGCATCACGATGGTCGAGCTTGGAGTCATTCATCTGGTACACGTGGCATCTCAGATCTGGACACAAGGTGACGTACACCGTCAAGGTCCACGGTCAAGGGGGTGCTAAGTGCTAAGTGCTTAGATGTGCTTAGATGAGGTGTTAAGTGCATTAAATGGCTTAGCAACTTAAGTCTCCAATGCATAGGTGCTTAGTTTGTTGTTGCTAAGCTTGCTTCATTTAATTAGCTATAGACTCAAAACTATCTTTCCACTGTTTCTTCCCACGGTCACCAAACTAGTCTCCCTCTTCTTAATTAACTTGCCACATCATATTTTATGCCTACATGGCAGGCTTAGCAGCTATATATGGTGGAGCACTGGGAGAGGCCAAGGCTGGTCATAGTGGGGAGTAACTTATACTGTAACATATTACTATGTTACTCTAAACATCTCTATAAACCGGAAAGGAGGGATTAGTAACATAGACTAGTGTTATATGCATGAAACTACTAGTGAGTATGGGAGCACATGATATTTCCTTGGCCGGACCGATCTCAAGTTGGCTTCTCACCTTCTTGACCCAACAAAAACCACTCCCCCTCCTGCGCGCGCTTCCTGCCCGGCGCCAGCTGAGCCCGCCGCTCCACATTGATGGCAAGTCAGGGCAACGCGACCTCTCACTACTTCCACTGTTGAAGCGGCACGCCAATCGAGGGCACCGTCCACTGCACGCTTGGCATTTCAGACTACACAGTGTAGAGTAACTTTAGTGCAAGTACTACAGTTAGATGACATATGCAGGCTATAAGGATTTAAATATAGTTTTTGTGCTTAGTTGAAGGAGAGAGAAGAGGAGAGATAAGAGAAGCGGGTTGTAAACTTGTAGCAGGTTGTAGCAGGAGCACCAACATACTTTGTGAGACAAATGGTGGGGCCATTATTAATGATATAGTATTATACTAAAGGGACTAACGGACGCCTTAATTACTCAGTTTTTTTGAGACAAACCTTGGTGGGACTATTATTGACTTGGACGTGGGGTTTGGGGGCCAAAGGCCTACTATTATACTTGGTCTTACTCGCACGACCGACCTGACATGCTCTACCCTAGCCGCCGCTGTATCATATGGTTTCGCACCGTTCCAGATATTAGCGCCACCATGCAATTCTTCTCCAGCCCTCCTTCCGGCATGCACCGCAAGAAGGGATAGCAGTCCTCCGAACCCCGCCTTTCGTGATCCTGTATAGGAGAGGGGCGATCAGGTTTTTGGGGAGCACACTCATGTGACTGCTGCCAGCGACGTCTCCCTCAACGGCAGCCTTCTTCCCCGACCTCGGTAACCTCTTCATCAACGACATGAATGACAATATCAACCACAGCGGTTCTGCTCCCACTATAATATGTGATTCTGTCCTCCTGGTTTAGTCCACATCATTACTTTGATGTTTGTAATTGTCGTCATGATCTATTTACTGCTGATTCGGATTAAATCTCATAGTAAATTGCTCATATATTCAACAATCCAATCCAAAAACCTGATTATACGCAATTTACTCCGAGTGGTTTTGCTGCGCTTTCGAAGCCGCCTACTTTTAAGGGGGTGCAATATAAAAGGTGGAGCACAAGAGCAGTATATTGGTTTCAGATCATGTACTGCTATGACGCCACTAAGGGTAAACCTGAGGGTGATCTTAATCCTACACAACATGAAGCTTTTGAGAACATGGATACCCTCTTCAAAGCCGCCCTACTGAGTGTTCTTGACGATTCCATTGTGGATTCATATATGTCGTTTGACAGCGGCAAAGACATGTGGGCTGCGCTCGAGGCCACGTTTGGGGCCTCGGGCGCTGGCAATGAGTTGTACGTCATGGAGCAATTCTGTGACTACAAGATGACTGATGAGCACTATGTTGTTCAGCGGACTCATGAGATACAGTCACTCTCTAAGGAACTTGAGTACTGTCGTGGTTCTAAGCCTGACAGTAGAGTGGGGGGTAGGTATGGAGAGGCAAGGTCCTAGCTATGGAGAGGTTGTAAGCACAAAGGATGTACGAGTTCAGGCCCTTCTCGGAAGAAGTAACAGCCCTACGTCTCGGAGCCCGGAGTCGGTCGAGTGGATTATGAGTATATGAGCTACAAGGTGCCGACCCCTTCTGCCTGTGGAGGGGGGTGGCTTATATAGAGTGCGCCAGGACCCCAGCCAGCCCACGTAGGAGAGGGTTTAAGGTGAGTTAAGTCTGGGGCGTTACTGGTAACGCCCCACATAAAGTGCCTTTACTATCATAAAGTCTACTTGATTACAGGCCGTTGCAGTGCAGAGTGCCTCTTGACCTCCTGGTGGTCGAGTGAGTCTTCGTGGTCGAGTCCTTCAGACCAGTCGAGTGAGTCCTCATTGGTCGACTGGAAGGCGACCTCTTCTAAGGATGTCTTGGGGTAAGTTACTTGGATCAGGTCCATGACCCTACCCTAGGTACATAACCCCATCATTAGCCCCCGAATGGATTGAGGCTTCGAGTGAAGAAGGAGTTGATGTCGTTTCCGATTATCCTTTGCGCTCTAGTTGTGCGCTGTTCTGGACCAAAGAATCTCTTCGTTGACAGGGAGCAATTTGCCTTCAGTCGACTCGATCCATTCTATTTTTGCGTCGAGTGATCTTTCGGGCTTCGACGATCTCCGAGCGACGGATCGCCGGAAACACCGCGTCTGACAGACTAATTTGTTGCTCGTGGATTCCGCGGGATGCGAAATTTGGGGGCGCGCGCGAAGCGGGGCGGACCGCGGCGTTCGGATGGGACGGGGCATAGACGCCTCGATCTCCGCGCCGCCTTTTTCGCCACGTATCCAGTCTGCATAACTGCTCCCAGATATGATTAGATCGACCGGGCCCACATGTCAGCCACTCGGAAGGGACCTTATAAATGCGCCCGGCGAGGATTTCTGTGCTGCGCCTCAGCATTCTCCCTCTCTCTCTGCTTCCTTCTTCCCTGCTCAGCATCCTCGCTCTCGCCCCCGCACCACTTCCCTTCGCGCATCTCGCCAGCGACCATGGCTAAGGAGAATACGGCGGCGCTGGAGCGTGCAAAGAAGGCGTCGGCGTCGGAGAAGGCAAAGGGGAGATCCACCAGCCGCGGAGGGTCCTCGTCCAGATCCCGCCTGCCGAAGGGCTGGGTCCAAGGAGACTGGATCCAGTCGACCATCACGGAGAATGACCTCCTCGACATGGCCAACGAGGGCTTGATCCCCCACGGAGCTGCGAGGCTTCCGGGGAAGGAGTGGCAGCCCCAGCCAGAAGAGGGTGAGTGTGTGCTTTTGGCCACCCATGTTGATCGTGGGTTTTCCTTGCCGCCGAGTGTTTTCTTTCGTGGCTTCTTGAATTTCTTTGGAGCGCAGCTCCACCACTTTACCCAAACTCCATTGCCTATCTTGCTGCGTTCGTGTCCATGTGTGAGGGTTTCTTGGGCTGTCGACCGCACTGGGGTTTGTTCAAACATATATTCACGTGTCGATCTCAGACCGTGAAGAAGGCGAGCCCAGGTGATGAGAGAACCTGAGTCGTCCAAATGTGTGGGGGTCTGGGGATTCAGGTGAGGAATAAGAGCACCTTCCCGCCCATGACCTTTCCCGAGTCCGTCAGAGGCTGGCAGTCGACTTGGTTCTACTGCCAGGTCCAGTCGACGCCAGGGTAGTCGAGTGGACTCCCTCCGTTTACCATGGACCGAGTGAACAAGCCCTCCCCTCTGAAGCTGATTCCGGAGGAGAAAGCTGACGTGAAGATGTTGATGGAGCGCGTGGTGCAGTTGGTTCGGGAGGGGGTGACGGGCATGGATCTTCTGGAGGTCTTCCTCAGGCGTCGCATCCAGCCCCTTCAATTCCGGAGCCACTGCATGTGGTTGTACTGTGGGACCGAAGACGAGACTGGAGTCCATCCAGAAGCAGTCGACGATGTCACTCTGGAAAGATGGATGGTAGCCGTTACCAGAAACAAGGACAACCCACGCGGAGCCAGAAGGATTCCTCCACTCGACCACAACAGCGACCCAAACAAGGTACACTTGCTCTGCTCTCCACTGCGCCCTTGTCGTATTCATTTCTGTTAACCCTGCCGACTGGTCGACTGATCCTTGTTTGGGCATCTGCTAGGCCCTCACCGAGCTGTACTCGATGCCCAATGGGGCACAAGCTTCGACTGAGGAGGGCGAGGCGAGCGGGGGCGAGAGCCAGGAAGAGGAGGAATGGGACTCGGATGTTGCAGAGGATGATGACGACGATGATGATGATGACGGTGATGAAGACGACGTCGAGGACGAGGAAGAAGAGGAGGAGGAGGTCGTACCACCGCGCTCAGAAAGGCGGTCGAAGCTTGTCCACGACCCTTCGACCGAACGTGGTAAGGGGGTTGCGACCGCCACTCAGTCGACCAAGCGCCCTCGGACCACCTCTCCGGTGCCGACTGAAAAGGCGCCGAAGCAGCCCAGGGCGGCCTCCTCGAAGCCGATCAAGCTCTTGCCGAAGATGAAGGTGTCCATCCCCACCATATCAGGGTAACCGTGCTGCTCATATTTTCTTATTCTGTGTGAACTTTATCTCTGGTCGACGCTGAAGTTAGTCGACTGATCCTTTGGAGTTGCAGTGCTGCTACTTCTGAAACCTCGGCCCGGGCTGATGACCACGAGATGGAGGACGCAGCAACTTCGAACCCAGGTATTGTATTCTTAACGCCGTTCTTAGTCGACTGACTCGCGATCTCTGATCCTGATTCTTCTCCGCAGCTCCACCCAATACTGTTATCAATCTTCCTGATGATGATGAGGATGAAGAGCCGCTGAAGCGCAGGAGGAGTCGGAAAGCGTCCGCCAGTAAGGTGCCTGAGGATGTGACGGCGCCTGAGATTCTGACTGTGGAGGAAGAGAACACCACTCGACACACGGTGTCCTTCACAAATCCACTGACGAGTGCTCAGCAGCCCTCCCTCTTCACGACGCACCACGTCCCGGAGGACCAAGCTGGCGCAGCGAAGGAGGCAATACGCCAGGCAGGACTCATGATGGAGCAGATGAAGACCATCCGGGACGCGAGCCAGGCAGCTTATGACGCCAGTTCTGCCCTCCAAAGCAATGTCCAGGTCAGTCGACCGCTGTTTGTTCTGTTGGATATGCTACCAAAAACTTTTCTTTTCCGGAATTTATAGTAGTCACCCACTGGGTGTGTCGAATAAACTCCGTGTTAGCGGGGGCACGCTGAGTGCACCCGCTGGGTGTAGTCCCCAAGGCTAAGGTCGACTGCTGGCAGTCGGCCTTAGGCTTTATGATGTCAATCTTTCTGTCAGTCGACTGGTCGACTGGATTTCACAAACCGGTGGGGGCACGCTGAGTGCACCCACTGGGTGTAGTCCCCAAGGCTAAGGTCGACTGCTGGCAGTCGGCCTTAGGCTTTATGATGTCAATCTTTCTGTCAGTCGACTGGTCGACTGGATTTCACGAACCGGTGGGGGCACGCTGAGTGCACCCACTGGGTGTAGTCCCCGAGACTGTGGTCGACTGCTTGCAGTTGAGCACAGTCTTAGAGAATGCATCTCGCACTTTTTTTTATGAGGTCGACTGGTCGACTTTGTCTTCAACAGGATTAGTGGGGGCACGCTGAGTGCACCCACTGGGTGTAGTCCCCGAGACTACGGTCGAATGCTTGTATTCGGCTGTAGTCTTAGAAACGTGTGTTTTTCCCTTTTTCACTCGGAAGTGAATTATATTTGACATTTAGTCGATTGGTTCTTCGCAGAACTCTTGTGATCTTGTGACTCGCTACTCAGAGCTGGAACACAAGCATACTCAAGTCGAGTTGAGCTTGAAGCTGGTTCAGGAGAAGCTGACAAAGGCAAAGGAGGAGACCGAAGGTATGTTTGGTGAGACCTTGACGACTGCTTTTCCCCTTGCTTGCTTCAAAATCTGATCTTGCTGTAATCTTGCAGGTAAGGTAAGGGAGGCCCAGCAGAAGAAAGACCTTGAGCTAGCTGAGAAGATCAAGCTTGCTGACGAGAAGTTAGCTTCAGTCACCAAGCTCGAACAAGACAATACCAATCTGAAAGCTGCTCTTGGGATTGCCAACAAGGAGGTCGGTCGACTGAAAACTGATAAAGCTGCCCTGACCGACCAAGTCAGCAAATTGACTGAGAAGAAAACTGAACTGGAGGCCTTCCTGAGTGGCCTTGCCAAGAAGCTGTTTCTTATGCTTGAAGGTAAACCTCTATGTTTGGCAAACATTTCCAATTGTGGCTTTTTCCATTCGACCATCTCCTTGACTTAGTGATCATCCTTGCAGAATTTTGTCAAAACTTTGAAGAAGAAACCAGCCGACTGGAGCCAAACCTCGACCCCGTCAATTCTCCGGTGAACGACGAAGTTGCCATGGATGTTTTCCGACTGGAGTCTCGTGTTGCAGCTGTCGTGGACTATCTCGCAAGGCTGAAGGCCGCCACATCTCGCATCGACTCGACGCTCTGGCCTGAGGAGACACTTCAGAATGACCTTGAGTCGCTGATGGCCCGTTTGAACACGATTCCTGGTCGAGTGCAGGAGTGGAAGAAGTCCTCGGCTCGGTGTGGTGCAGATGTCGCTCCGTGTCTGGCCCGAGTCCACTGCAAAGATGCGCGAGAAGAGAAGTTGGCGGCCCTTCGGGTGGCCAATACCAAGAAGCATGACTTCAGGTCCTTTATGGAAACTTTCCTTGCAGCTGCCACTCGGATCGCCGACGGAATTGACCTTGATGAATTCGTTGCACCTTCCAGCCCTCCACAGGAGGGGTAAAAAACTTCTTCTGGCTCGACGCTTTAAATTTGCCTCGGTATGCCGAGTGGAATTGTAACCGACAAACCTTAACGGGCTTGATGCCTGAGCACTTTCGGTTCCTTTAGATGTCGATTCAAACTTGAATTTGGTGCTTGAATACGATTGCCTTCGGCTCGAAATGTCTTTTGCAGGTTCAAAGCAAGGCGCCTTTATTGCAATCGACTTATTCTTCGGTCCACTTAAGCGAGCACTGGGCCGCAGCTAAGCCTCCGAGTGGAAGTCTGGCTTACCACTCGGTAGGATTTTTATAACTTAGGCGAGCACAGGGCTGCAGCTAAGCCTCCGAGTGAGAGGGTCACTCTTCACTCGGTAGGATTTTTATAACTTAGGCGAGTGCTTGGACTGCAACTAAGCCCCCGAGTGAGAGGGTTGCTCCTCACTCGGTAGGATTTTGATAAACTTAGGCGAGCACAGGGCTGCAGCTAAGCCCCCGAGTGAGAGGGTTGCTCCTCACTCGGTAGGATTTTGATAAACTTAGGCGAGCACAGGGCTGCAGCTAAGCCCCCGAGTGAGAGGGTTGCTCTTCACTCGGTAGGATTTTGATAAACTTAGGCGAGTGCTTGGACTGCAGCTAAGCCTCCGAGTGAGAGGGTTGCTCCTCACTCGGTAGGATTTTGATAAACTTAGGCGAGCACAGGGCTGCAGCTAAGCCCCCGAGTGAGAGGGTTGCTCCTCACTCGGTAGGATTTTGATAAACTTAGGCGAGCACAGGGCTGCAGCTAAGCCCCCGAGTGAGAGGGTTGCTCTTCACTCGGTAGGATTTTGATAAACTTAGGCGAGTGCTTGGACTGCAGCTAAGCCTCCGAGTGAGAGGGTTGCTCCTCACTCGGTAGGATTTTGATAAACTTAGGCGAGCACAGGGCTGCAGCTAAGCCCCCGAGTGAGAGGGTTGCTCCTCACTCGGTAGGATTTTGATAAACTTAGGCGAAACGGATTCGCAGCTAAGCCTCCGAGTGAGAGGGTTGCTCCTCACTCGGTAGGATTTTGATAAACTTAGGCGAGCACAGGGCTGCAGCTACGCCCCCGAGTGAGAGGGTTGCTCCTCACTCGGTAGGATTTTGATAAACTTAGGCGAGCACAGGGCTGCAGCTAAGCCCCCGAGTGAGAGGGTTGCTCTTCACTCGGTAGGATTTTGATAAACTTAGGCGAGTGCTTGGACTGCAGCTAAGCCTCCGAGTGAGAGGGTTGCTCCTCACTCGGTAGGATTTTTATAAACTTAGGCGAGCACAGGGCTGCAGCTAAGCCTCCGAGTGAGAGGGTTGCTCCTCACTCGGTAGGATTTTCATAGCTTAGGCGAGTGCTTGCACTGCAGCTAAGCCCCTGAGTGGAAGGCTGGCTTACCACTCGGTAGGATTTTGATAAACTTAGGCGAAACGGATTCGCAGCTAAGCCTCCGAGTGGGAGTCTGGCTCACCACTCGGTAGGATTTTTACAAACTTAGGCAAAATGGATTCGCAGCTAAGTCACCCACTGAGGGGAATTTCATTGGACAGAAATAAAAAGTGACAGATATTATGGAGGAACTATGACACTATTATTTTGAGGTCCATGAACTAAAAAGGTACTTTATTGCAACTCATCCGAGTGATAAAACTTAAGTGTAGAATGGGCGGAGTAGCTCCGCGTTCCAAGCTCGGGGCTCGTCGATATTATGCTCGACGTTGTAAAGACGGTACGCCCCGTTGTGGAGGACCTTGGTGACGATGAAGGGACCTTCCAAAGAAGGAGCAAGCTTGTGCGGTTTGTGCTGATCCACTCGGAGAACCAAATCCCCTTCCTGGAAGGCTCGACCTCTCACATTTCTGGCGTGGAAACGGCGCAAATCTTGTTGGTAGATGGTCGACCGGATCAGAGCCATCTCCCTTTCTTCCTCTAAAAGGTCGACTGCGTCCTGCCGCGCTTGTTCAGCTTCTGCTTCGTTGTAGATTTCAAGTCGAGGAGCATTGTGGAGAAGATCACTCGGCAAGACTGCTTCAGCTCCGTAGACCAAAAAGAATGGAGTTCTTCCGGTCGACCGATTAGGTGTGGTCCGCAGTCCCCAAAGAACTGAGGGAAGTTCGTCGACCCAAGCTCCAGCTGCGTGTTTGAGATCACGCATCAGTCGAGGCTTCAATCCCTTAAGAATCAGTCCATTAGCTCGCTCTGCTTGTCCATTCGACTGCGGATGGGCGACTGAAGCGTAGTCGACCCGTGTGCCCTGGGAGTTGCAGAAAGCTCTGAATTCCTCTGAGTCAAAGTTCGACCCATTATCCGTAATGATGCTGTGCGGGACTCCATATCTGAATATTAGTTCTCTGATGAAGCTAACAGCAGTACCGGTGTCAAGACTCTTGATTGGTTTAGCCTCGATCCACTTGGTGAATTTGTCGACTGCCACCAGTACATGCGTGAAGCCACTTCGTCCTGTTCTCAAAGGGCCGACCATGTCCAATCCCCACACCGCGAAAGGCCAGACGAGTGGGATGGTCTTCAGAGCCGACGCAGGCTTGTGTGACATATTCGAGTAGAATTGACATCCCTCGCACTTATCCACTATCTCTTTTGCCATCTCATTCGCCTTTGGCCAGTAAAATCCGGCTCGGTACGCTTTGGCCACGATGGTCCGAGAGGACGCATGATGACCACAGGTCCCCGAGTGAATATCATTGAGAATGAGTCGACCTTCTTCTGGTGTTATGCACTTCTGACCAACTCCAGTCGCGCTTTCTCTGTATAATTGTCCTTTGATTACGGTAAAGGCCTTAGATCGACGGACGATCTGTCGAGCCTCTTCTTCATCTTCCGGAAGCTCTTTTCTCAGGATATATGCGACATACGGAATCGTCCAGTCGGGAATGACCACCAAAACCTCCATGATCAAGTCGACCACCGCTGGGACTTCAACTTCAGTCGGATCTGTGGCACTCTTGGGCTATGGAGTTTCTTCGGTGAAAGGATCTTCTTTGACTGACGGAGTGTGTATATGCTCCAAGAACACACCACTCGGAATGGCTTCTCTCTTGGAACCTATCTTTGCTAGATCATCAGCTGCTTGATTTTTCAGTCGGGGTATATGATGGAGCTCCAACCCCTCGAACTTCTTTTCCAGCTTCCTCACTGCACTGCAGTATCCAGTCATGGCTGGGCTTCTCACGTCCCACTCTTTCATCACCTGATTGACCACTAAATCTGAGTCGCCATAGACCATTAGGCGACGGACGCCGACTGAAATGGCCATGCGCAACCCATTTAAGAGGGCCTCATACTCTGCCTCATTGTTGGAGGAATCAAAATGAATCTGGAGCACATATCTGAGCTTATCTTATCTGGGGGAAACCAGGACAACCCCAGCACCGGAACCATTCAACATCTTAGAGCCATCAAAGAACATGGTCCAATGCTCCGAGTGAACTTCGGTCGGCTGCTGCTGTTCAATCCACTCGGCGAGGAAATCTGCTATTGCCTGGGACTTAATGGCTTTCTTTGCCTCAAACTTGATATCAAGGGGAAGAAGTTCAATCGCCCATTTGGCCACTCGACCAGTTGCATCTCTGTTGTGCAAAATCTCTGATAGTGGAGCGTCGCTGACGACTGTGATGGAATGGTCAGAGAAATAATGAGCAACCTTCTTTGTGGTCATGTATATTCCATACACAAGCTTCTGATAATGAGGATATCTCTGCTTGGATGGAGTCAAGACTTCAGACAAATAATACACTGGGCGCTGAACTTTGAGAGCTTTTCCTTCTTCTTCCCGCTCGACCGTTAGCACAGTACTGACGACTTGTCCTGTGGCTGCGATGTAGAGCAACAGAGGCTCTTTGCTGATTGGAGCAGCAAGCACCGGCTGGGTGGAGAGCAGAGCTTTTAGCTCGGCAAACGCTGCATCAGCTTCTGGAGTCCACTCGAACTTGTCTGCCTTCTTCATCAGTCGGTAAAGAGGCAATGCCTTTTCACCGAGTCGTGAGATGAATCGACTTAATGCGGCCAAGCATCCAGTAAGCTTCTGGACATCGTGCACTTGCACAGGGCGTTTCATTCGGAGAATAGTGCCAATCTTCTCTGGGTTAGCGTCGATTCCCCGTTCAGAAACGAGAAAACCGAGTAACTTGCCACCAGGAACTCCAAATGTGCACTTTGATGGATTGAGCTTGATATCATACCTTCTGAGGTTGGCAAATGTTTCGGCGAGATCAGCGAGCAGGTCGGAACCTTTTCGTGACTTGACAACGATATCATCCATATATGCTTCCACATTCCGACTGATTTGAGTGAGTAGACACTTCTGAATCATTCGCATAAATGTGGCTCCGGCATTCTTGAGGCCGAATGGCATGGTGATATAGCAGAAGCACCCGAATGGAGTGATGAAAGCTGTTTTTACCTCATCGGGCCCGTACAGACGGATCTGGTGGTACCCGGAGTAAGCATCTAAAAAAGATAACCTCTCACATCCCGCGGTCGAGTCAACAATTTGATCTATGCGAGGGAGAGGAAAGTGATCTTTCGGGCAGGCCCGGTTGATGTGCTTGAAATCAATGCACATTCGGAGCGACTTGTCCTTCTTAGGAACCATGACGACATTAGCGAGCCACTCGGAGTGGTATATCTCTCGGATAAATCCTGCCGCCAACAGTCGAGCCACTTCTTCACCAATGGCTTTTCTCTTCTGGACGGCGGACCGCCGAAGATGCTCTTTGACTGGTTTGGTAGATGTGTCGACTCTTAGACGATGCTCAGCCAGTCCCCTGGGAACACCTGGCATGTCAGCGGGCTTCCATGCAAAAATGTCCCAGTTCTCACGGAGGAACTGGATGAGCGCTTCTTCCTATTTTGGGTCGAGTGTTGCGGAGATGCGGGTCGGAGCTGCTAAATTCTGAATTGGGGTTCGATATACCTGAGTCGGCGGGAAGAGTTGACGTCGACTGGTGTCGGGAACTCGTTGCCGCGCGCGCTCGTCGAGTGCTCGTTGAAGGTTCTCCAGTCGAGTGCGCTCGGCCAAATTGGCCAGACGCGCCTCCTCCAAGGCACGAGCCTCGGGGGTTTCTCCTGCGATGGGAATACGCAGGGGATCCTCGTTCCTGCGGCGAAGCTCCTCTCTTTGCAGAGAGTCGAGTGGCTCGAGCTGGTACTCTTCGTAGCCTCGCGTAGGGTCGCCGCCGTCACCTGCTCCACCACCACGGGCGAAGCCAGGGGGACTGTGGGGCCCATTGACCATCAAGATTTCCGCCGCTGGATCACTGCTACCGCACTCGGATGCAGTCTCTACGGAGCCAGTCGACAGGTCGAACAAGCCGCAGAGAGGTTCGTCGGGCTCGATTGCCGCAACTTGGGTGGTGGCCGATTGGCGAGCCACCGCGTGCCTCACCCATCACTGAAGCCTCGACCGGCCCGAGCGCTTGCGCTGGCGGGAGACCGGGAGGGTGGACGATGGAGGAGCCGACCGATACTGGGTCGACGGTTGCCGCAGCAGAACGCCGCGGACACATGCGCGAAAATGCGTCGCACCGCGGACGGGGAGCGCATCTATGTTGAGTGGAGCCTCCTGGAGCCATGCGGAGTCGTCGGCGATGAAGGTGAGAGTGCCGAGACGGATCTCTTGACCCTCGACCAAAACTCCAGCAGACACCATGATGAAAGTACTCGGAAGAATCGCAACTTCTCCACAAAATCGCTAAAACACCTGCCCCAAGGTGGGCGCCAACTGTCGTGGTTCTAAGCCTGACAGTAGAGTGGGGGGTAGGTATGGAGAGGCAAGGTCCTAGCTATGGAGAGGTTGTAAGCACAAAGGATGTACGAGTTCAGGCCCTTCTCGGAAGAAGTAATAGCCCTACGTCTCGGAGCCCGGAGGCGGTCGAGTGGATTATGAGTATATGAGCTACAAGGTGCCGAGCCCTTCTGCCTGTGGAGGGGGGTGGCTTATATAGAGTGCGCCAGGACCCCAGCCAGCCCACGTAGGAGAGGGTTTAAGGTGAGTTAAGTCTGGGGCGTTACTGGTAACGCCCCACATAAAGTGCCTTTACTATCATAAAGTCTACTTGATTACAGGCCGTTGCAGTGCAGAGTGCCTCTTGACCTCCTGGTGGTCGAGTGAGTCTTCGTGGTCGAGTCCTTCAGACCAGTCGAGTGAGTCCTCATTGGTCGACTGGAAGGCGACCTCTTCTAAGGATGTCTTGGGGTAAGTTACTTGGATCAGGTCCATGACCCTACCCTAGGTACATAACCCCATCAAGTACTTTAAGTGTGTGTTGCCGGACAAATTTGTTGCTGGGACCATCATTGCCAAGCTTCCACCTTCATGGAATGATTTTGCTACTTCTCTAAAAAAACAAGAGACATGAGTTTTCTGTTTTGGATCGCATTAACACTCTTGATTTTGAAGAGAAGGCGAGAGCAAAAGACACACGTGCTCGGGTCGCTGAGGGAGCTTCTAGTGCCCACATGGTACATGAGAAGAACTTCCAGCCCAACCAGCCCCAAAACAACAAGAACAAATCTCGGGGGAAAGGCAAGTTTGATGCAAAGAACAAGCCGTCACATTCTACCAACTTCAAGAAGAATTCTCGTAACGGGAAGGGATACAAACCTCAATTTTGGTAGCACCGCACAAATTTTATATGGCTGCATCTACCTGCTGTCAGCTAACCTCATGGTGCTCCAGGTATTCCTACATTCGTAACTAGATACAATGACCACCGCAAGATGAAATAAGCTTATTCGTACATTGACTTGCTGGTTGCAGTGCGGAACGATCCTGTCATGTGTGGAGGAGCAAACAAGCAGAGCCGGAGGTGGAAATCAACCAAGGACTTATGAAATTATATATAATCTTCCTCAGGCAGGTCAGTATCCCCTTCATCTAGATGATCGTGTTTTGTCATGCCGAGCTATTTATATGTGCTACTATTTTGCAACACCATTTAAGTATAGCTATTGTTTTCCTATCTTTTTAGATTCAGGACAATGAAGATGATTTCAGGGGAACTGCACAATATGGACTCATGTTGAGTCATCTTTATTGCATCATGTGTTTGCTGCAAATGTGTCAGTATCAATTGCAAGATGAGGCAGCTAGCTAGCTATGGAGTTGCCAACATGCTCAAAGTGCTCGCAACATTGAGAAGAAACAAGCATGGCCAGGAAATTAATGCGTGCGCAGGAAGGCCCTTTTCTCAGAGAAGCACCGACCGATTTTCTTTATTTCCACACCTTCTCACAGCTTTGTATTGGTTATAGTATGGTGAATCATTGAGATGCATAAACATCTTGAAGTTTTCTTCTTCTAAATGTTAGTATGCATACCGTATCTTCTGAAGCTTAGTTTAATGTGAGTGTCTGTGTCCAATACCGCATCCTCTAATTTGGTGGATGCCAAGTTGAAAAAGGTTACCGATGAGTAGCCATAAGCTGGAGGCGTCTCTTTTTTCTTTCGAATGGGCAATAAGCTGGAGAGTGTCTCAGGATGCCTCTAGCACAAGGCCCTCTAGTACGAAAATGGGTAGTCGACTGGGCCGATACAAAAGCCTATCCATCTAAGCCCATTTATTTTTGTTTTTTGCAAGGAGAAGCCCATATTTCTTGAAGAGGGGGTGATCCCAGAAAAAAAACTTCCTCCTCGCTTCCACTTATACTCCCTCCGTCCGGGTTTATTAGGCCCATGAGCCAATTGCTAAGACCAAGAAGATGCACACAGAGAAAATAAATCTCCTTAATTTACTCCATAACCACCCTATTAAATAGGCCTAGTAAGAAACCAGGCGCATGTAGTGGTCGGCGGGCACATGCATCCTGCATGCATGGCCAGTCAGCCAAGTCCATGCGCCAGCTCCAATGCAGCAACACAAAAGAAGAGAGCGGTTTTTGGGAAAAGCGAGTAGTTAGTGCAGTGGGCCTTATAAACATGAACAGCTCGCTCTCCTGCTTCCGTCTCCCCCCAAATTGCCCCCGCTCCCCAATCTTCCTCACTCGTCCAGAAAAGCCTCGCTCACCTTCTTCCTCACTCGTACAGAAAATGCATGCTCCTCTTCTTCCACTCCTACAGAAATCCCCAGCCCTCCTTCTTCCCCACTCGCACTGCCACTAGGCTCGTCTCTGGCTACTCTGCTCAAACCCGTGAGCTCAGCGTGACATCCACAAGGAAAATGGAGTCGGCTGGCCCCAACGCCAAGAAGATGACGCTCCCGCCAGCGGCGACGCCGGTTGTAGATCACGTACCCGATAGCGCGGGGAGAAGTGGCGAGCCCCCCCCCCCAACCGGATCTGAGGAACCGGTAGAATTTCCAGTGGACCACATCAGCGATCTCCCAGACGTCATCCTTGAGGAGATAATCTCGCTTCTCCCCACCAAGGATTGCTGCCGCACACAAGTCCTCTCAACTCGGTGGTGCCCTCTATGGCGCACCACGCCCCTCAATATCGACTGTTGTTAGATATCTGTCCTTCCTGAATTTGATCTCCTCAGAGCCATCGTCTCCTCTTGCCAGCAGGGCCCCGTTCAATGCCTCTGCATCCCGACACGCTACCTGCTGTCCAAACCCAGCATGGTGGACGCTTGGCTGACATCCCCTGAATTCGGAAAAGTCCAGCAGTTTGAGTTGTACCATTACCACAAAAGTTTGATACCACGAACACACCAAGAATTCGTGCCCACACCACAGTTGTACATCTCGTGGTTTTCCTCCTCTCTCCACACCGCCACCTTCGCCCGGTGCCATCTACCAGACGATCTGGTACAAATGCTTTGACTCCCACTACTAAAAAATCTTTCGCTTGTGGTGGTTTATCTATTGGAGGCCTCACTGCACAGCATCGTCCACTCCAGTTGCCCTGCCCTGGAGCACTTGCTAATTGTTTTGGGAATAGAAATCCATATCAGTTGTCTCCAAATAAAGTTGCCTCACCATAAAAGCATTGGAATTTATTTTGAAGGACAGCAGCTCATCATCGAAGATGCCCCTTCACTTCAAAGGTTGCTCCTTGATAATTATTATAAACCTTCACAAATAATTATCGTCTCTGCGCCCAAACTAGAGACCTTGTGTGTAATTCGTGACCCATTTAATGATCACAAGGAGTTGCTGTTTGGCTCCTCACTTTTTCAGGTACCGTATATTACCATCTACACATTTGTAACCATAAGCTGCATTTTTCATTTGTGCGCATAAGTTTATATCATCTTGGAGTACACTTTGGGTACTAATATTATGTTATATGCTCAATGAAGATTTCCACTATTGATAGCCTATCAATGCTGCTGGATTTTGTCAAGATCTTATATATCAAAATGTTTAGTTTTGATCTGAACATAATTATTGGCTTGCTGCGATGCTTTCGATCTCTAGAGAATTTATATATAGAGGTGATGATTTCATGCACATTGAAAGCCCGTATATATTGTACTAGAATTAACTATTCAGCTCTCATTCTTTCGACATACTCTTTTTTCAGACCTTAACTGTTTTCAATCTTCATGTCTACTTAGGCACAACCACATGGAGCAAAACATATAACCAATAGGTGGCGTAATAAGCACCAACATTTTCTCAGTTCTCATGACATTCGTTTGAGGACAATAATGATGGAAGGATATGCATCCAACCAGGCAAACAGAAGCTTTGTCACATTCTTCCTATTGAATGCGAGGTTACTATTGTCCATGAGGCTTAATTTTTACCGCAAGAGATTTCTCACAGACAGACACGTTGAACAGCAAAAAAGAAGTTTCAGGTGGACAAATGGGCTTCTAAACGTGTTCGGCTTCTATTTACAACAAGTTGTAGTCATCCTGAAATAAATTTTCTTGCACAGGATGTTGATTTTATGGATCAGACCAATCCATTTGTTTGTGACTGCAAAAAAGAGTGGTTGGATTAGATGTTACTGCCATGTTCAATCTGGGTTTTTTCTAAAAACTTGATGAATAATCAATCCTTGTGCTTTTTGTACCATTTGTAAGCTTGAGTTGCGTGTTGTTTCCCTCGTACTCCCCTCCACATGCCACTACACTGCCACATCTTCCATGGCTGATGTTCGTTCCCGTCCGAGGCCTCGCCGTCGTTATCCGCCTTGGTTCGCTCGCTGTGCCCGCCGACGTCTGGCGTTGTCAACATGGTCAACAACCAAGAGGAATCAAGAGATGACTATACGTGGAGAGGCTGACAGTAGGGACCCACCAGGGTCATTGCATTTCGCAAGAAGGTGCCTCGTTATTACAAGACAAAAAAATACTTCATCCTAATTTTCTGACAACTAGGTCCCACGCCATTGTCAATGTAGTCAATAAATGAGAAAATTACACAATGAGTGAATAACACCAGGGACCCAGCAGCTCACCCAGTTGTTTTTAAGTTTCAGAGATGGAGCTCAACTGCACATTGTGTGGGGGTTGTGGCCCGTCTAGCCGACGCTTACGCTTTCATTTAAGCACATGACGAGCCCAGTTGATATATTTTTTCTTTCTAGAAATGGCTAGCCCAGTTATTTTTTTTAGAATACCAAAACCGAGGACTACTTGCTTTTCTCAGCCCTGCTGGGCTGCAAATCTTTCAAGACGAGGAGGGATGTTAGTAGTAAGAAATGGGCTTCCCTAGAAAATGGGCTATAAGTTGTAAGAAATGGGCTGTAAATTTTTAAACCAAAGCCAACCGGCAATTGCATTAAAATATCATTTTTTTTCAGGATTTCTCTACCTCTACTCTTATAAAAACCAAAGCCAACTGGCAATTACATTAAAATATCATCTTTTCTCCCACAAGATAAACTACTCATACAAATGCATCTTCATCTTCCGTGCAACGAACGGGTATCTTGCTAGTTAAGATTCTAAATTTCATTATTTTTTGCAGAGAATTGTTTTTTGAATTTTATTTTGATATAATTTTTTAAAATTTATTTTTAACATGACTCGAAATTTTGTGATTAAAAGAGTTTGGACCCCACCGAAATATGCAAAATTTCGTTGAATTTTTTAGAAGTGCCCAGAATATATGGTATGTAATGCTAATAAAAAGAATATGGGCTTAAAATATACTTAAGAATTAGCAAATGGGCTGTAAATTATTGAAAATAATGGCTAATGGGATGTATGTTGTTTTCCACAGATTTGGAGGCTGACTTCTGGGCCTACTAGGTTGACGGTGACGCTATCCTAAAAACAAATTGACGCGTACGCAAGGCTTTGTCAACTTAGTCAACACAGAGCAGTGACTGTTGGATGTCCATACCCATGTGATTGGCTGTGCTGCCGTCGTGCCTCTTTAATCTCTGATCTTCCTGCTCCAGCCGCCCAAACCAGCGCCGGCGGGACTGCCTGCTCCCTCCTCCCGTGGTTGGCTATGCTGCCGCCAGGCCATCCCTCTAACCACCCACACATCCTGTTATTTTCTGGCGACGTCAGCCTCACCCTGCAGCCGACCAGTTAGCACTCGTACTCCCCTCAGCATGGGCATCCGCTGCGGTGGCTTCGCTGGCTCTGGGTGGTTCCCTTCCTTGGCCTCTCCCTCGTCCATCGCATTTGTGCTCTCCGCGCGGCGAGGTCAACATGGTCCACAAACAACAGCCATCGGAAGAGGCTGACAGTAGGGGCCCACACAAGGAAATGCCTCCTTATTACGCACAAAATAATGATTCCTCCACGTGACAGCTAGGACCCACCGGAAGGGCCTCTGTATTTCACGAAAAAAACATTCCCCCCGCTGTCAGCTCGGACCCACCGGAAGTGCCTCCTTATTACGCACAAAAAAATGAATACTCCCCCTGCTAGTTGCGACCCACCTTGGTGGGAGGCTGACTTGTGGGCCTACTAAGTTGACGGGGACGGAAGGCTTTGTCAACTTAGTCAATATGAACGATTCTAGCTCCAGTGACCGTACGATGTCCATCCAACGGCCGTAGTGCTTCTTCAACCTCTGGTCTTCTTGCTCCAGCCGCCCAAAGCAGCGCCGTTCGTGTCGCATGCTCCTACCTCCCGTGGCTGGCTGTGCTGCCGCGGAGGCCTCACCGCCCCCTACTATTTCCATCGCAGGCTAGGCCCTGCGGCGTCGGCAGCCTCACACCGCAGCCGAACCAATGAACCCTCGTACTCCTCTCCGCGCGGGCTTCCACTGTCGCGTCTTCCCCGGCTCCGTGTCGTCCCCTTGCTAGGCCTCGCCATCGTCCACCGCCCTGGTGCTCTCGGTGCGGCGTGGTTAACATGGTCAAGGAACGACATCCATCGAAAGAGTACTGTACGTGGAGAGGCTGACAGCTGGGTCCATGGCGGCCGCAAAGAAGTGCTTCCTTATTACGCGCAAAATAATTATTCCTCCACTTGACAGCAGGGACCCACCGGACGGGCCATCGTATTTCGTGAAACAAAAACGTTTCCCCCCTGAGTGTTGGGACCCACTGATACGTCTCCAACGTATCTATAATTTTTGATTGTTCCATGCTATTATATTACCCCTTTTGGATGTTTATGGGCTTTATTTTACACATTTATATCATTTTTGGCACTAACCTACTAACCGGAGGCCCAGCCCATATTGCTGTTTTTCTGCCTATTTCAGTATTTCGAAGAAAAGGAATATCGAACGGAGTCCAAACAGATTGAAACCTTCGGGAGCGTGATTTTTGGAACGAACGTGATCTAGAGGACTTGGAGTGCAAGTCAAGAAGCGGCCGAGGCCCCCACGAGATAGGAGCCCCCCCCCTGTAGGGTGCGCCCCTGTCTCATAGGCCCCTCGGGTGGCCACCGATGTACTTCTTCCTCCTATATATACCTACAAACCCCGAAAACATCCAGGAGCACCACGAAACACAATTTCCACCGCCGTAACCTTCTGTATCCGCGAGATCCCATCATGGAGCCTTCGCCGGCACTTTGCCAGAGGGGGAATCGACCATGGAGGGCTTCTACATCAACATCCTTGCCCCTCCGATGAGTTGTGAGTAGTTTACCACAGACCTACGGGTCCATAGTTATTAGCTAGATGGCTTCTTCTCTCTTTTTGTATCTCAATACAATGTTCTCCCCCTCTCTTGTGGAGATCTATTCAATGTAAACTCTTTTTGCGGTGTGTTTGTCGAGATCCGATGAATTGTTGGTTTATGATCAAGTTTATCTATGAATAATATTTGAATCTTCTCTGAATTCTTTTATGTACGATTGAGTTATCTTTGCAAGTCTCTTCGAATTATCAGTTTGGTTTGGCCTACTAGATTGATCTTTCTTGCCATGGGAGAAGTGCTTAGCTTTGGGTTCAATCTTGCAGTGTCCTTACCCAGTGACAGAAAGGGTTACAAGGCACGTATTGTATTGTTGCCATCGAGGATAACAAGATGGGGTTTATATCATATTGCTTGAGTTTATCCCTCTACATCATGTCATCTTCCTTAATGTGTTACTTTGTTCTTATGAACTTAATACTCTAGATGCAGGCAGGAGTCGGTCGATGTGTGGAGTAATAGTAGTAGATGCAGGCAGGAGTCGGTCTACTTGTTATGGACGTGATGCCTATATACATGATCATGCCTAGATAATCTCATAACTATGCGCTTTTCTATCAATTGCTCGACAGTAATTTGTTCACCCATCGTAATACTTATGCTATTTTGAGAGAAGCCACTAGTGAAACCTATGGCCCCCGGTTTTATCTCTTATCATAATTTGCTTTCAATCTACTTTTATTTGCATCTTTACTTTTTTGCATCTATATTATAAAATACCAAAGATATATTTATCTTATCTTACTATCTTTATTAGATCTCAACTTCGCAAGTGGTCGTGAAGGGATTGACAACCCCTTTGTTGTGTTGGTTGTGAGTTCTCAGTTTGTTTGTGTAGGTGCGTGGGACTTTTGAGGAGCCTCCTACTATATTGATACCTTGGTTCTCAAAACTGAGAGAAATACTTACGCTACTATTGCTGCATCACCCTCTCCTCTCCGAGGAAAACCAACGCAAGCTCAAGACGTGGCAAGGAGGATTTCTGGCGCCGTTGCCGGGGACGTCTTCGCTCAAGTCAACATACCAAGTACCCATCACAAACCCATCTCCCTCGCATTTACATTATTTGCCATTTGCCTCTCGTTTTCCTCTCCCCCACTTCACCCTTGTCGTTTTATTCGCCCTCTCTTTTCCAATCTTCTCCTCTCTTTTTGGCTTGCCTTTTTATGTTTGCTTGTGTGTTGGATTACTTGTTGCCATGGTGCAAGATAATACCAAATTGTGTGATTTCTCGAATAACAATAATAGTGATTTCCTTAGTACTCCGATTGCTCCTCTTAATGATGTTGAGTCTTGTGAAATCAATACTGCTTTGTTGAATCTTGTTATGAAAGATCAATTTGTCGGCCTTCCTAGTGAAGATGCCGCTACTCATCTAAACAACTTTGTTGATTTGTGTGATATGCAAAAGAAGAAAGATACGGATAACAATATTGTTAAATTGAAGTTATTTCTGTTTTCACTTAGAGATCGTGCTAAAGTTTGGTTTTCGTCTTTGCCTAAAAATAGTATTGATTCTTGGAACAAGTGCAAAGATGCTTTTATCTCGAAGTATTTTCCTCCCACTAAGATTATCACTCTTAGGAACGATATCATGAATTTTAAACAACTTGATCATGAGCATGTTGCCCAATCTTGGGAAAGAATGAAATTAATGCTTCGCAATTGCCCTACTCATGGTTTGAATTTATGGATGATCATACAAAAAGTTTATGCCGGTTTGAACTTTGCTTCTAGAAATCTCTTAGATTCGGCCGCGGGAGGCACGTTTATGGAAATCACGTTAGGAGATGCTACAAAACTTCTTGATAATATTATGGCTAATTATTCTCAATGGCACACCGAAAGATCTTCTTGTAAAAAAGTGCATGCTATAGAAGAAATCAATGTTTTGAGTGGAAAGATGGATGAACTTATGAAGATGTTTGCTAATAAAAATATTCCTCTTGATCCCAATGATATGCCTTTGTCTTCTTTGATTGAGAATAATAATGAATCTATGGATTTGAATTTTTTTGGTAGGAATAATTTCGGAAACAATGCTTATAGGGGAAACTTTAATGCTAGACCGTTCCCTAGTAATTCCTCTAATAATTATGGAAATTCCTACAATAATTCTTATGGTAATTTTAATAAGATTCCCTCTGATTTTGAGAATAGTGTGAAAGAATTTATGATTTCTCAAAAGAATTTTAATGCTTTGCTTGAAGAAAAATTGCTCAAAGTTGATGATTGGCTAGGAACGTTGATAGACTTTCGCTTGATGTTCATTCTCTTAAACTTAGATCTTCTCCTCCTAAGCATGATATCAATGAGTCTCTCAAAGTAATGATAATTTCCATTGATGAGTGTAAGGAAAGAACCGCTAGATTGCGTGCTAAGAAAGAAAGCTTTATAAAAGCGCTTTCTTCTAGTTTCCATGAAAATAATGATGAGGATCTTAAAGTTACCGATGCGTCTCCTATTAGATCTATGTTTTGCAATATGAATTTTGATGATTATGGGACTAATGATGAATCAACTTTGCCTAGAAGGCATCCCGGGAATTCGGAGTCTTTAGATCTTAATGCTAAAATTGGTAAAAGTGAGATTGGAGAGTCCTCAACTTCTAATAATATTGAACCTACTATCTCGGATTGCAAGGAATTTGATTATGATAATTGTTCTTTAAAAAGTTGTATTTCCTTGTTGCAATCCGTTGTTAATTCTCCTCATGCTTATAGTCAAAATAAAGCTTTTACCAAACATATTGTTGATGCCTTGATGCAATCTAATGATGTAAAACTTAATTTGGAAGTTTCTATACCTAGAAAACTTAATGATGAGTGGGAACCTACTATAAAGATTAGAATTAAAGATTATGAGTGTTTTGCTTTGTGTGATTTGGGTGCTAGTGTTTCCACGATTCCGAAAACTTTATGTGATATTCTAGGTTTCCATGATCTTGATGATTGCTCTTTAAATTTGCATCTTACGGATTCCACCATTAAAAATCCTATGGGAAGAATCAATGATGTTCTCATTGTTGCAAATAGAAATTTGGTGCCCGTAGATTTTATCGTTCTTGATATTGATTGCAATCTTTCTTGCCCTATTATTCTTGGTAGACCTTTCCTTAGAATGATTGGTGCGATTATTGATATGAAGGAAGAAAATATTAGATTCCAATTTCCATTAAGAAAGGCATGGATCACCTTCCAATAAATAAAGTCAAATTACCTTATGAATCTATCATGCGTGCTACTTATGAATTTAGTGCCAAAGATGGCACTCGTTAGATCTATCTTCGCTTTTATGCCTAGCTAGGGGCGTTAAACGATAGTGCTAGTTGGGAGGCAACCCAATTTTCTTTATTTTTTTTGTTTTTGCTCCTGTTTAGTAATAAATCTTGCATCTACCTTATGTTTATATGTGTTTTTATATTTTAATTAGTGTTTGTGCCAAGTAGAACCTATAGGATAACCTACGATGATAGTTGATTTGATTCTGCTGAAAAACAGAAACTTTGCACGCACGAATATAATTTTGTTAAATCACAGGAACGTGTTTTTGCATTGATTCTTTTTTCTGCTGTTCAATAAACAAATTTTCCAGGACTTCCTATTTTGGTAGGATTTTTAGTGTTCCAGAAGTTTGTGTTAGCTACAGATTGCTACAGACTGTTCTGTTTTTGACAGATTATGTTTTTCGTGTGTTGTTTGCTTATTTCAATCCATCTATGGCTAGTAAGTTAGTTTATAAACCATAAAGAATTTGGAATAAAGTAGGTTTAACACCAAAATAAATAAATAATTAGTTCATTGCAGTACCTTATGTGGTGGTGGTGTTTTCTTTCACTAACGGAGCTTATAAGATTTCCTGTTGAGTTTTGTGTTGTGAAGTTTTCAAGTTTTGGGTAAAGCTTTTATGGACTATGGAATAAAGGGTGGCAAGAGCCTAAGCTTGGGGATACCCATGGCACCCCAAGATATTCAAGAATAGCCAAAATCCTAATCTTGGGGATGCCCCGGGAAGGCATCCCCTCTTTCGTCTTCGTTCATTGGTAACTTTACTTGGAGCTATATTTTTATTCGCCACATGATATGTGTTTTGCTTGGAGCGTTGTGTATTATATTAGTCTTTGCTTTTTTGTTTACCACAATCATCCTTTCTGTACACACCTTTTGGGAGAAGCCTATTTGATTAGAATTTTCTAGAATACTCTATGTGCTTCACTTATATCTTTTGAGCTTGATAGTTTTTGCTCTAGTGCTTCACTTATATCTTTTAGAGCACGGTGGTGTCTTAATTTTGAGGAAATTATTAGTCTCTCATGCTTCACTTATATTATTTTTAGAGTCTTTTAGAACATCATGGTATTTTCTATGGTTATAAAATTAGTCCTAGAATGGTAGGCATCCAAGTTGGGTATAATAAAAACTATCATAGAAAGTGAATTGGATGCTCTGATCAATTTGATACTTGATAATTGTTTTGAGATATGGAGGTAGTGATATTAAAGTCATGCTAGTTGGGTGATTATGAATTTAAAGAATGCTTGTGTTGAAGTTAGTAAATCCCGTAGCATGCACATATGGTTAAAGTTGTGTAACAAATTTGAAACATGAAGTGTATCTGGCTTGTGCATCCTTATGAGTGGCGGTCGAGGACGAGCGATGGTATTTTCCTATCAATCTATCCCCCTAGGAGCATGTGCGTAGTACTTGATTTTTGATGACTTCTAAATTTTTGCAATAAGTATATGAGTTCTTTTGACTAATGTTGAGTCCATGGATTATACGCACTTTTACCTTTCCGCCTTTGCTAGCCTCTTCAGTACCGTGCATTACCCTTTCTCACCTTGAGAGTTGGTGCAAATTTCGCTGGTGCATCCAAACCCCGTGATACAATGCGCTCTATCACACATAAACCTCCCTATATCTTCCTCAAAACAGCCACCATACCTACCTATTATGGCATTTCCATAGCCATTCCGAGATATATTGCCATGCAACTTTCCACCGTTCCATTCATTATCATCATGACATACTTTACTTTTGTCATATTGCCATTGCATGATCATGTAGTTGACATCGTATTTGTGGCAAAGCTACCATGCATTATTTTTCATACATGTCACTCTTGATTCATTGCACCATCCCGGTACACCGCCGGAGGCATTCATATAGAGTCATATCTTGTTCTAGTTTCGAGTTGTAATTCATATGATGTAATCAATAGAAGTGTGATGATCATCATTATTAGAACATTGCCCAAAGAAAAAAAAGGAAAAAAAGAAAGGCCAAAAAGAAAGAAAAGAAAAAGGCCCAAAAAAAAGGGCAATGTTACTATCTCTTTTTCCACACTTGTGCTTCAAAGTAGCACCATGTTTTTCATATAGTGAGTCTCATAAGTTGTCTTTTTCATACTAGTGGGAATTTTTCATTATAGAACTTGGCTTGTATATTCCTACGATGGGCTTCCTCAAATTCCCTAGGTCTTGGTGAGCAAGCAAGTTGGATGCACACCCACTAGTTTTCTTTAGTTGAGCATTCATTTATAGCTCTAGTGCATCCGTTGCATGGCAATCCCTACTCCTCATGTTGACATCAATTGATGGCATCTCCATAGCCTGTTGATTATCCTCGTCAATGTGAGACTTTCTCTTTTTTATCTTCTCCACACAATCCCCATCATCATATTCTATTCCACCCAAAGTGATATATCCATGGCTCACGCTCATGTATTGCGTGAAGGTTGAAAAAGTTTGAGATTATTTAAGTATAAAACAATTGCTTGGCTTGTCATCGGGGGTATAGAAGTTGGGAACATCTTTGTGTGACAAAAATGAAGCATAGCCTAACTATATGATTTTGCAGGGATAAACTTTTTTAGCCATGTTATTTTGAGAAGACATGATTACTTTGATTAGTATGCTTGAAGTGTTACTATTTCTTTTATCAATATGAACTTTTATTTTGAATCATTTCGATCTGAACATTCATGCCACAATAGAGAAAATTACATTATGAATTATGCTAGGTAGCATTCCACATCAAAAAAAATTATCATTTACCTACTCAAGGACGAGCAGGAATTAAGCTTGGGGATGCTTGATACGTCTCCAACGTATCTATAATTTTTGATTGTTCCATGCTATTATATTACCCCTTTTGTATGTTTATGGGCTTTATTTTACACATTTATATCATTTTTGGGACTAACCTACTAACCGGAGGCCCATCCCATATTGCTGTTTTTTTGCCTATTTCAGTATTTCAAAGAAAAGGAATATCAAATGGAGTCCAAACGGAATGAAACCTTCGGGAGCGTGATTTTTGGAACGAATGTGATCTAGAGGACTTGGAGTGCAAGTCAAGAAGCAGCCGAGGCCCCCACGAGATAGGAGGTTGCGCCCCTCCCCCCTATAGGGCGCGCCCCCCTGTCTCATGGGCCCCTCGGGCGGCCACTGACGTACTTCTTCCTCCTATATATACCTATGTACCCCGAAAACATCCAGGAGCACCACGAAACACAATTTCCACCGCCGTAACCTTCTGTATCCGCGAGATCCCATCTTGGAGCCTTTGTCGGCACTCTGCCGGAGGGGGAATCGACCATGGAGGGCTTCTACATCAACATCCTTGCCCCTCCGATGAGTTGTGAGTAGTTTACCACAGACCTACGGGTCCATAGTTATTAGCTAGATGGCTTCTTCTCTCTTTTTGGATCTCAATACAATGTTCTCCCCCTCTCTTGTGGAGATCTATTCGATGTAAACTCTTTTTGCGATGTGTTTGTCGAGATCCGATGAATTGTGGATTTATGATCAAGTTTATCTATGAATAATATTTGAATCTTCCCTGAATTCTTTTATGTATGATTGAGTTATCTTTGCAAGTCTCTTCGAATTATCAGTTTGGGTTGGCCTACTAGATTGATCTTTCTTGCCATGGGAGAAGTGCTTAGCTTTGGGTTCAATCTTGCGGTGTCCATACCCAGTGATAGAAAGGGTTACAAGGCACGTATTGTATTGTTGTCATCGAGGATAACAAGATGGGGTTTAGATCATATTGCTTGAGTTTATCCCTCTACATCATGTCATCTTGCTTAATGTGTTACTATGTTCTTATGAACTTAATACTCTAGATACAGGGAGGAGTCGGTCGATGTGTGGAGTAATAGTAGTAGATGCAGACAGGAGTCGGTCTACTTGTTATGGACGTGATGCCTATATACATGATCATGCCTAGATAATCTCATAACTATGCGCTTTTCTATCAATTGCTCGACAGTAATTTGTTCACCCACTGTAATTATTATGCTATTTTGAGAGAAGCCTTTAGTGAAACCTATGGCCCCCGGGTTTATCTCTTATCATAATTTGCTTTCAATCTACTTTTATTTGCATCTTTACATTTTTGCATCTATATTATAAAATACCAAAAATATATTTATCTCATCTTACTATCTTTATTAGATCTCACTTTGGCGAGTGGCCGTGAAGGGATTGACAACCCCTTTATTGCGTTGGTTGCGAGTTCTCAGTTTGTTTGTGTAGGTACGTGGGACTTTTGAGGAGCCTCCTACTGGATTGATACCTCGGTTCTCAAAACGGAGGGAAATACTTATGCTACTATTGCTGCATCACTCTCTCCTCTTCGAGGAAAACCAACGCAAGCTCAAGATGTAGCACCCACCAGCTACATCTTCGCATGCAAGGAAGTGTGTTCATATTACGGGCAAAAAAAGGATTCGCCCCCCTCACTACTCGTGCGTGACAGTCAGGACCCACCTAGTCGAAGCCTACCTAGCGTTCTCATTCTAGTCGCGAACTTGTACGTACATACTGGTCGATGTAGACGCTCACGTGTCATAGTAGAGGCGCGCACGTAGCACGACATAGCATGTACATGTATGTACAGCGGACAGGCTGCAAGAAAGTAAATACGGCCACGTACGTACATACGGGCGGGGTCTCGAATGCCTACTCGCGCATACGTACGGCCAGGGCTCGTGTACATGGCTAGGTTGGAACGGAGAAACTGTGTCCTCGTTGTGTTCATGGGGAGGCAATCGGCTGGGTCGGAACTGAATGCGTTGTCGTCTTCATCGGGAGGGATTGGACGGAACAGCCGATGGAAACGAGGCCTAGCGTACCGCAGAACAGAGGAAATGGCCTTGTGTTCGACCGGCCACGATCGAAACGGGATCATGTTCATTGGGAGGGGTCAGGCGTACCACAAAATGGAGGAAACGGACTTCTGTTGGACCTCCTACGGTCGAAACGGGGTCTTGTTGATCGGGAGGGGTGTGCCGTACCGCAAAATGGAGGAAACGAACTTGTGTTGGAGCGCTACGGTCGAAACGGGGGTCCTGTTCATCGAGAGGGGTGTGGCGTACCGCAAAACGGGACTCCACGGGATACTATTTGATACGTCCATTTTGCATCATGCTTTTATATCAATATTTATTGCATTATGGGTTGTTATTACACGTTATGTCACGATACTTATGCCTATTCTATCTTATTTTACAACAGTTACATGAAGAGGGAGAATGTCGGCAGCTGGAATTCTGGGCTGGAAAAGGAGTAAATATTAGAGATCTATTCTGGACAACTCCAAAAGTCCTGAAACTCCAAGGAAGTTATTTTTGGAATTAATAAAAAATACTGAGCTAAGAAAATACCAAAGGGGGGCCACCGACCGTCCACGAGGGTGGGGGCGCGCCCCCTTCCTTGTGGGCCCCCTGGCAAGACTCCGGTGCCCATCTTCTGCTATATGAAGTCTTTTACCCTGGAAAAAATCGTAAGCAAGCTTTTGGGACACCGCCACGAGGCGGAACCTTGGCGCAACCAATCTAGGGCTCCGGCGGAGCTGTCCTGCCGGGGAAACATCCCTCCGGGAAGGGGAAATCATCACCATCGATCCTCTCATCGGGAGGGGGTCAATCTCCATCAACATCTTCATCAGCACCATCTCCCCTAAAACCATAGTTCATCTCTTGTATCCAATCTTTGTCCAGAAACCTCAGATTGGTACCTGTGGGTTACTAGTAGTGTTGATTACTCCTTGTAGTTGATGCTAGTTGGTTTATTCGGTGGAAGATCATATGTTCAGATCCTATATGCATATTAATACCCCTCTGATTATGAACATGAATATTATTTGTGAGTAGTTACATTTGTTCCTGAGGACATGGGAGAAGTCTTGCTAGAAGTAGTCATGTGAATTTGGTATTCGTTCGATATTTTGATGAGATGTATGTTGTCTCTCCTCTAGTGGTGTTATGTGAACGTCGACTACATGACACTTCACCATTGTTTGGGCCTAGAGGAAGGAACTGGGAAGTAATAAGTAGATGATAGGTTGCTAGAGTGACAGAAGCTTAAACCCTAGTTTATGGGTTGCTTCGTAAGGGGCTGATTTGGATCCATGTGTTTCATGCTATGGTTAGGTTTACCTTAATTCTTCTTTCGTAGTTGCGGATGCTTGCGAGAGTAGTTAATCATAAGTGGGATGCTTGTCCAAGAAAGGGCAGTACCCAAGCACCGATCCACCCACATACCAAATTGTCAAAGTAACGAACGCGAATCATATGAGCGTGATGAAAACTAGCTTGACGATAATTCCCATGTGTCCTCGGGAGCGCTTTTCTCTATATAAGAGTTTGTCCAGGCTTGTCCTTTGCTACAAAAAGGATTGGGTCACCTTGCTGCACTTTATTTACTTTTGTTACTTGTTACCCGTTACGAATTACCTTATCACAAAACTATCTATTTCCGATAATTTTAGTGCTTGCAGAGAATACCTTACTGAAAATCGCTTGTCATTTCCTTCTGCTCCTCGTTGGGTTCGACACTCTTACTTATTCAAAGGACTATGATAGATCCCCTGCACTTGTGGGTCATCAAGACTCTTTTCTGGCGCCACTGCCAGGGAGTGAAGCGCCTTTGGTAAGTGGAACTTTGTAAGAAAAATTTTATATATTGTGTGCTGAAATTTACTGTCACTTGTTACTATGGAAAGTAACCCTTTGAGGGGTTTGTTCGGGGTATCTTCACCCCAACCAGTAGAGCAAAGAGTTGCACCTCAACCTACTGAACCTACTGAAAATATTTACTTTGAAATTCCTTCGGGTATGGTAGAGAAACTACTAGCTAATCCTTTTATAGGAGATGGAACATTGCATCCCGATTAGCCCCTAATCTATGTGGATGAAGTTTGTGGATTATTTAAGCTTGCAGGTATGCCCGAGGATGTTATCAAGAAGAAGGTATTCCCTTTATCTTTGAAGGTAAAGGCATTGACATGGTTTAGGCTATGTGATGATATGGGATCATGGAACTACAACTGATTGAAATTGGAATTTCATCAGAAGTTTTATCCTATGCATCTTGTACATCGTGATCGTAATTATATATATATATATATATATATATATATATATATATATATATATATATATATATATATATATATATATATATATATATTGGCCTCGTGAAGGAGAAAGCATCGCTCAAGCTTGGGGGAGACTTAAGTCAATGTTATATTCATGCCCCAATCATGAGCTCGCAAGAGAAATTATTATTCAAAAGTTTTATGCTCAGCTTTCTCTCAATAATCGCTCCATGCTCGATACTTCTTGTACTGGATCTTTTATGATGAAGACTATTGAATTCAAATGGGATTTATTGGAAAGAATTAAACGCAACTCTGATGATTGGGATCTCGACAAAGGTAAGGAGTCAGGTATAACACCTAAGTTTGATTGTGTTAAATATTTTATGGATACCAATGCTTTTCGTGAATTTAGCACTAAATATGGACTTGATTCCGAGATAGTAGCTTCTTTCTGTGAATCATTTGCTACTCATGTTAACCTCCCTAAGGAGAAGTGGTTTAAATATAATCCTCCCATTGAAGTAAAAGTAGTTACACCTATTAAAGTTGAAGAAAAGACTATCACTTATAATGATCCTATTGTTCCTACTATCTATATTGAGAAACCACCTTTCGTTGCTAGAATAAAGGATCAGGCTAAAGCTTCAACTGTGGTTCGTAAGAGTAATACTAGAGCACCTACAGCACCTGAGCAAATTAAATTTGAACCTAGTATTGCTATGGTTAAAGATCTCTTGGCTGATAATATTGATGGGCATGGTATTTACTTATGTGATGAAGCTGCTAGAATTGCTAGACCTGATACTAAAAATAAACATAGACCTGTTGTAGGCATGCCTGTTTTTCTGTTAAAATAGGAGATCATTGTTATCATGGCTTATGTGATATGGGTGCTAGTGCAAGTGCAATACCTCATTCCTTATGCAAAGAGATTATGCATGATATTGCACCTGCTAAGATAGAAGGAATTGATGTTACAATTAAGCATTCCAATAGAGATACTATTTCACCAGTTGGGATTGTTAGAGATGTTGAAATCTTGTGTGGGAAAGTTAAATGTCCTGTTGATTTTCTTGTTCTTGGTTCCCCCCAAGATAGCTTTTGTCCCATCATATTTGGTAGACCCTTCTTGAATACTGTTAATGCTAGGATAGACTGCAAAAAGTATGTTGTTACTATTGGTTTGGGGGATATGTCTCATGAGTTTAATTTTGCTAAATTTCGTAGACAACCCCATAATAAAGAATTGCCTAGTAAAGATGAAATTATTGGTCTTGCTTCTATTGCCATGCCTCCTAATGATCCTTTAGAACAATATTTGCTAGACCATGAAAATGATATGTTTATGAAGGAAAGAAGGGAGATAGATGAAGTATTCTTTAAACAGGGACCTATTTTGAAACACAACTTGCCTGTTGAAATTCTAGGGGATCCTCCACCACCCAAGGGTGATCCCGTGTTTGAGCTTAAACCACTAATTGATACTCTTAAATATGCTTATCTTGATGAAAATAAGATATATCATGTTATTATTAGTGCTAACCTTTCTGAGTAGGAAGAGGAGAAATTATTGAAAACACTGAAGAAGCACCATGCTGCTATTGGATATACTCTTGATGATCTTAAGGGCATTAGTCCCACTCTATGCCAACACAAAATAAAGTTGGAGAAAGATGCCAAACCAGTTGTTGATCACCAACCACGGTTAAATCCTAAGATGAAAGAAGTGGTAAGAAAACAAATACTAAAGCTTTTGGAGGCAGGTATAATTTATCCCGTTGCTGGTAGTCAGTGGGTAAGTCATGTCCATTGTGTCCCTAAGAAGGGAGGTATTACTGTTGTTCCTAATGATAAAGATGAATTGATCCCACAAAGAATTATTACAGGTTATAGGATGGCAATTGATTTCCGCAAATTAAATAAAGCTACTAGAAAAGATCATTACCCTTTACCTTTTATTGATCAATTGCTAGAAAGATTATCCAAACATACACATTTTGGCTTTCTAGATGGTTACTCTGGTTTCTCTCAAATACCTGTGTCAAAAGAGGATCAAGAAAAGACCACTTTCAGTTGTCCTTTTGGTACTTTTGCTTATAGATGTATGCCTTTTGGTTTATGTAATGCACCTGCTACCTTTCAAAGATGCATGATGGTTGTATACTCTGACTTCTGTGAAAAGATTGTTGAGGTTTTCATGGATGATTTCTCCATTTATGGATCTTCTTTTGATGATTGCTTGAGCAACCTTGATCGAGTTTTGCAGAGATGTGAAGAAACTAATTTTGTCTTGAATTGGGAAAAGTGCCACTTTATGGTTAATGAAGGTATTGTCTTGGGGCATAAAATTTCTGAAAGAGGTATTGAAGTTGATAAAGCTAAAGTTGATGCTATTGAAAAGATGTCGTGTCCTAAAGACATTAAAGGTATAAGAAGTTTCCTTGGTCATGTCGGTTTTTATATGAGGTTCATTAAGGACTTCTCTAAAATCTCCAGGCCTCTGACTAATCTCTTACAAAAAGATATTCCTTTTGTCTTCGATGATAATTGTGTAGAAGCATTTGAAATACTTAAGAAAGCTTTGATTTCTGCACCTATTGTTCAGCCACCTGATTGGAATTTACCCTTTGAAATTATGTGTGATGCTAGTGATTATGCCATAGGTGCTGGTCTAGGACAAAGAGTTGATAAGAAACTAAATGTTATTCAATATGCTAGTAAAAATCTAGACAGTGCCCAGAAAAATTAGGCTACTACTGGAAAAAAAATTAGCAGTTGTATTTTCTTGTGATAAGTTTAGACCTTATATCGTTGACTCTAAAGTAACTGTTCACACTGATCATGCTGCTATTAAATATCTTATGGAAAATAAAGATGCTAAACCTAGACTTATTAGATGGGTTCTCCTACTACAAGAATTTGATTTGCATATTATTGATAGAAAGGGAGCTGAGAACCCCATTGCAGACAACTTGTCTAGGTTAGAGAATGTTCTTGATGACCCACTACCTATTGATGACAGCTTCCCTGATGAACAATTAGCTATCATAAATGCTTCTCATACTGCTCCATGGTATGCTGATTATGCTAATTACATTGTTGCTAAATTTATACCACCTAGTTTCACATACCAGCAAAAGAAAAAGTTTTTCTATGATTTAAGACATTACTTCTAGGATGACCCACACCTTCATAAATAAGCAGTAGATGGTGTTATTAGACATTGTGTACCTGAGCATGAACAGGAACAGATCCTACGCAAGTGTCACTCCGAGGCTTATGGAGAACACCACGCTGGAGATAGAACTGCGCATAAGGTATTGCAATCCAGTTTTTATTGGCCTACTCTCTTCAAGGATGCCCGTAAGTTTGTCTTGTCTTGCGATGAATGTCAAAGAATTGGTAACATTAGTAGACGTCAAGAAATGCCTATGAATTATTCACTTGTCATTGAACCGTTTGATGTTTGGGGCTTTGATTATATGGGACCATTTCCTTCCTCTAATGGGTATACACATATTTTAGTTGCTGTTGATTACGTTACTCAGTGGGGTAGAAGCTATTCCAACTAGTAGTGCTGATCATAACACCTCTATTAAGATGCTTAAAGAAGTTATCTTTCCGAGGTTTGGAGTCCCTAGATACCTAATGACTGATGGTGGTTCACATTTTATTCATGGTGCTTTTCGTAAAATGCTTGCTAAGTATGATGTTAATCACAGAATTGCATCTCCATACCACCCACAGTCTAGTGGCCAAGTAGAACTGAGTAACAGAGAGCTTAAATTGATTTTGCAAAAGACTGTTAATAGATCTAGACAGAATTGGTCCAAGAAACTTGATGATGCATTATGGGCTTATAGAACTACATATAAAAATCCTATGGGTATGTCTCCATATAAAATGGTTTATGGAAAAGCATGTCACTTACCTCTCGAACTAGAACATAAGGCATATTGGGCCATTAAAGAGCTCAATTATGATTTCAAACTTGCCGGTGAGAAGAGGTTATTTGACATTAGCTCACTTGATGAATGGAGAACTCAAGCATATGAGAATGCCAAACTGTTTAAAGAAAAAGTTAAAAGATGGCATGACAAAAGGATACAAAAGTGTGAGTTTAAAGTAGGTGATTATGTGTTGCTTTTCAACTCTCGTTTACGATTTTTTGCAGGAAAACTCCTCTCTAAATGGGAAGGTCCTTACGTTATCAAGGAGGTCTATCGTTCCGGTGCCATAAAAATCAACAATTTCGAAGGCACAAATCCGTAGGTGGTGAACGGTCAAAGGATCAAACATTATATCTCAAGTAATTACATAAATGTTGAAACCAATGTAATTGAAACCATAACCCCGGAGGAATACATAAGGGACACTTTCTAGAACGTTTCAGAATCCGAAAAGGAATAGGTATGTGGTACGGTAAGTAAACCGACTCCAAAATAGTTCTAATGGCACTTTCTCTCCGCTTTGGAATATTTAAGAAAATAGGAAAATAAGAAGTAGTCCAGGAAGGAAATGAGGCGTCCACGAGGGTGGAGGGCGCGCCCCACCCCCTGCCTCGTGGGCACCTTGTTTGCTCTCCGGACTCCGTTTTCTTGCACGATACTTCTTGTCGTCTGTAAAAATTCATTATATAATCTCCCGAAGGTTTTGACCACCGTACCACGACGAAATCCTCTGTGTTTTTTTTGAGTTGTTTCTGCCACAGATTAGAGCAATATGTCGTCCCAGGATTCGGAGGGAGAAAGCTATGTGGTTGATTACCTTGCAGACCCTAAGGTCTACGGGGACTTGGAGCATTATGGTTGGACCACTGAGGAAGAAGAAGAGTATGAGCCTAAGGGAAAGGAGGAGACGAGCTCAGATGAAGATGAAGTCCCATTACCTCAACCTGGGGACATGCATGTGGAGTTTAAAAAGTCAAGCCTCCCTGACAGAGCAAAGAAACCTAAGATCGAGTTTATCCCTTTTCGTCTCTTTCACGAGAACAAACGGAACTATGCAAAAGGATATTAAGCCTTGAGCAAAAGATCGATGATCTAAGGGAGCAAAATTCCATCCTCAAGCGCAAATTAAGGAAGAAGCCTACATCATCAACAACTCCATCATCATCACCTCCAAAGAAGGAGACATAATCACATGGATATGGGCACTCCCCTTGGCAACTGACAAGCTTGGGGGAGGTGCCCCGGTATCGTATCACCATCACACTCCTATCTTTACCGTTTTTTCTTAGTTTGATCCTTTTGGTAATATCTTGATCTAGTAGAATAAAGTTTTAGAATGATCTAGTTTTGAGTTTTGCTTTATGATTCCTCTATGTAATTGAGTCCATGAGCTATATATAATAAAGATTAGTCTTGAGTCGAGGGCTTTGCTATCTTGCTATGATCTTGAGGGAATAAAAGAAAAAGAAAGAATAAGAAGAAATAAAGAGATCATATGTATCTTATGGAGAGTAATGACTTCACATATTGAGAGTATGATGAATAAAAGTTGTTGAGAGTTGACAAACATAGTTTTGGTCATCGTTGCAATTAATAGGAAGTAATAAAGAAAGAGAGGTTTTCACATATAAATATAGACATCTTTTATGATTGTGAGCACTCATTAAAATATGACATGCTAAAGAGTTGATGTTGGACAAGGAAGACAACGTAATGGGTTATGTTTTCTTATATCCTAAATAAAGTATATTGTCATGGATCATCCAACATGTTGAGCTTCCCTTTCCCTCTCATGCTAGCCAAATTCTTTGCACCAAGTAGAGACACTACCTGTGCTTCCAAAATATCCTTAAACCTGGTTTTGCCATGAGAATCCACCATATCTACCTATGGATTGAGTAAGATCCTTCAAGTAAGTTGTCATGTTGCACGCAATAAAAATTGCTCTCTGAATATGTATGATTTATTAGTGAGGAGAAAATAAGCTTTATACGATCTTGTGATGTGGAAGCAATAAAAGCGATGCACTGCATAATAAAGGTCCATATCACAAGTGGCAATATAAAGTGATGTTCTTTTGCATTAAGATTTCGTGCATCCAACCATAAAAGCACATGACAACCTCTGCTTCCCTCTGCGAAGGGCATATCTTTTACTTTTGTCTTATACCTTTTACAAGAGTCATGGTGATCTTCACCTTTCCTTTTTACATCTTATCCTTTGGCAAGCACATTGTGTTGGAAAGATCCTGATATATATATATATATATATATATATATATATATATATATATATATATATATATATATATATATATATATCTATACTCCTATATAGTGTATCAATATGAAAGGATATAGACCGTTGGATCTTTGTAATCCGACGGCTCACACTCAACTAGTTCAGATAGAGGACTGTGTGGCCACATATAGACCGTTAGATGGAGTGATCGGACGCCCCATGGTGGAGGGATTCGCGTGCACATCTTCGCTGGCAGACTGCCAATGCAATAGAGAGTACGTGCAGGTTCATGATTCTTCCGCCGGACACAGCATCCAAGAAATCTCTGGGAGGCTCCCATGGAGTGCTACCCTACAGTACTACTACTAGCAAGCCATTCCACCATGCAAAAGAAGTACTGCTACACGTGATGAGAGAGAGAGAGGGAGAAGTGCATGCAGCAGTGCATGCATGGCAAGGCCAAAATGTTAACTGGAGGGATTTTATTTAGTACAAATAATCAGAAGCTTAATACTACTATTCACTAGCTTCTTTTTTCAATTGATTGGTCTGCCTGGTTATCAGATTACAAACGCAAATAAAGTGAAAGCTTAATATGTGTTGTAATTAAATAGCTTATTACCTTGTCTTATAAATTCATTTTATAAATATGATCCAGGTTTTTTCATTGTCTCCATCAATAATCCCTAAATCCACACGTGCATGGCACGTGCCATCGACTAGTGTATATATATATACATATATATATAGGGTGGGTCTATTATGATAACACCCCCTTAAGACCTTATTCTACACACCCGGGGCTTATTCTGATAACACCCTAACTAGCCCACGCGAACCGAACCACACGCAAAAAAAAGAAACTCACCCCACCTCCCCCCACTCCTCCGCCGATCCCCTCCACCTTCTTCCTCCCATGCCCAGCCCCCGATCCACCTTCTTCCTCCCATGTACCAGCCCTCGATCCACCAACCCACCGCCGCGCCCCCCAGGCCGGCAAACTACCACCGCCGGTGCTCCGCCCAACCGCCCCACCTTCGCTGGTGCGCCCCTCCCTCGACAAGTCCACTCCCTCCCATCCCCACCTCCCTCGTCGCCCCGCCCCGACCTCCCCGCCAGCCTCGACCAACTCCTATGGTGTATCCGTCGGGAGGTGGCCAGATCTGAGCTCCGATGGGCAACTGCTCATCCAAATCGCTGGGACGCGCCCCCATCCACACCGCAACCACCCCCGTTCCCTCATGTGTACTGCAGCAAAGCCGACCGGCGAGCTGCCTCCTCCCCGCCGAGATCCAGCAAGCCGCAGGCTAGCTCCCCCTGACCCTGTGCACTTTGGTGCGTCGGGGCACGACCACAAGGTAGGCAGAGGAGGTGCCCGCAGCACAGGAAGAGGTGTGGGGGGGTCGTTGGAGGCGCTGCCAGCATTCAGTTCATCAGGTACACCATGCAGCTCGGCAGCACACGCGTGTCTTACGGTCATGTGTGTGAATGCAGTGCACCACGTTGGTGGGCTGATGAAGGAGGGATTCTGATCCATGGGCGTCCCTGTCCTCTGTTCCAACTCCCCTCCTCTGCCGATGGAGCAGTACGGCCATGGCGGTGCAGCTGTTTTACTTGCGCACATCACTGCAATTTCTGTTGGGGAGTCAGTGCGGTGCGGCTGGATGTCCAGTCCACCGACGATCGTGCTTGCTTGCAGTCCGGTGGCACGAGGCTCGTGGTCGGATGTATAGTGCAGTGCAGTGCTATTCGCCCTTCCAAGATCAACTGCACCGCCCTTCCCCCGCGCCATGCAGTCCAGTACGTGGGTGCACGCAGCACGCCCCACCGGCGTCGTGGCCGTGCAATCCAAACTGTGCATGCAGTACTCTAGGTGTAGTGCATCGACCGCACGGCTTGCGGTTCAGGCATCACGCGAGTTGCCGTTCGGTGCCTTTTCCAGCGAGGAGCAGTGGCAGTAGTAGCTACTAGAGCAGAGTAGTGGGTGGCAGTCTGGCATGGAGGTTGTTTGATCCATTGCTCATGGCCTCTGCTGGCTCCGCCGCTACTCTTCTCTCATTTCTTCTGCTCATTGACTGCAGGTTGCCTCTGTCCAGCCGCTAGCAAGCTGGTTCCTTCCTTCTGAACTGATTCCTCTCTGCTGCATATTTCCTCCTCTGAGCCAACTACTGCTGTCGCATGAAGGCATCTATTATTGAGCTTTTTTTCTCCTCTGATTTTCCAATCGAATCTTGGTGTTGTAGCTTCAATGGGTTTGTGCGCACAAGGAAGAAAATATAGCTGAGCAGCAAACCCACTGAAAACCTATGAGTAGATGAGGCCGGCGAATCCCTGCAGAAAATGGAAGATCCTATCCATCAGTTCTTGCATCTTTGTCATGTTTTTCTAGTGATTGCTCTGATGATCCCTTGTGCAAGATAGGCTGAAGGCCCAGCCTTCTTTGGTACGACATCAACATAGTACTCTTTGTGCTGAAACCATGCCTTTTTTGTTGTTGTGAAACACAAGTTTATTATAGTACTAGAATCATTAGCAAAGAATGTCTGGGAACTTGCTTTCAGTCAGATATAGGTTATTTTTTCAAGGCAGAAATGGGCGTTTACAAAAACCTACGAAACTAGTAGATTGCAATGCTCATTATCTGAGACCACAAGTTATCTTGTTTAGTTGCATAAGGTGGAAGGAGAGAGTTTCCAAACTGCATGCCATGGCCAGGGCTCATGTTTTATACTTTGTAATTGAGAAGTTATCTTGAGGGCTCATGTTTTATACTTTGTAATTGAGAAAATGCAGAGAGGAAATGAGAGTAAAAAATGGGTGTGGATGAATGCTTGTGTGTAATGTGTAGCGTGCAAACAAAAAAATGTAGTCCACTCGCGTCGTCCCCGTAGTGCATATTTCATTAACCAAACAAATGTATGCAGTGCACTAGGGGGAAACTAAACTCTAGAGAAAAAATAAAGAGGAAACTACAGTGCACTCCGGTCTTAAAAGAAGTCCACTCCGAACGACTTTGAAGTAGACTTCACTTGGAAAAATGTATTTAAAAAATTTATGTTGTGTTTGTTGGAAGACATTTAAACTAGTAAAAGAAAGTAATGAGGTTCACCCTCAAGAGTGTTGGGGTTCACTTCCCGTCCTCTATGCGGTCCACTCGTTCATAATTTTTTTATAGAAAAGATAAAAGAATCCACACAGCTCGCTTAACCCTTGTATGCAGTGCGGTTTTTCGTTTGAAGTAGTGTGATTTTATGTTGCATGAAGCTCACTCGTCGATTTGAGTGTCGAAAAATGTTTTCGTGTGTTTCAGAATTCAGTCGACTACGTTAACACTTGCAGTGCCTTTGGTTTTCGAATGTCGTTCACTTTTGAGAGTGATGTCGTTCACTTGCGCCCAACATGAGAAGTGTGAAAATTTTAGCGAAACAACAAGATAGAATTGTGGTTCACTTTGATATATGTCACGGTTCACTTGCCTCATCTTTGCGGTCCACCCTCGTTCATAAAAAAAAGTTGGAAAAAACACAACAAAAACTTTTGCGAGGAAGTTTATGTCCGACAAAAAGAAATCATGAAATTCACTTGACTGCCTGCTGCAGTGCGGTTTTCCGATTGAAGCGGTGCGTTCTTCTGTCCGATGAAAGGTCCACTCGCTTGGTCAACGCGCGTAAAAATTAAGAAGTATGAAAAAAAATACAACAAAAACTCATGAGGTTCATTTTTGATAGTGTTGCGGTTCATTTTTGGGAGTGTTGCGGTCCACTCTCGTTCATAAAAAAGTTGAAAAAAAGACAACAAAAACTTGTGCAAGAAAGTTTACGTTTGACAAAAAGAAATGATGCAGTGCACTTCACTGTCTGTTGCAGTGCGGTTTTCAGTTTGAAGCAGTGCGTTCTTCTGTCCCACAACGATTTTGGTGTCGCGAAAAAACAGAGTGTCCGCTTTTCACTAATTTTAAAACTGCTCTTAAACAGTAAACAATTAGAGAGTGTGTTCTACATGAAAAAGTTCCGTCTTGTCGATATCTTTCCAATGGCATATCATTTGAATCATTTTGACAAGCAGTTTGTAAAAATTTCACGAAAAACGGCCGCTACCTCTCAAAGTCAGCCACACGATTTTCAAAATTAACTAAAAATCGTAAGGAATCTCAAAACCATTTCAACATATGAAAGTTGCGCCTTGTCCGTAGCTTTCCAACGACGTATCATATGTCTCGTTTCGACAAACGGCTAGAAAACTGAAGCAAAAACACTACCGAAAATTTCAAAAAATTTGAAAAACAGAGTTCCGCGATTTAGTAAATTTGAAACTGCTCTTAAACCATAATGAATTAGAGAAATATTTATATATGAAAAAGATGCACCTCGACGATATCTATCCAACGGCGTATCATTTGCTTCATTCCGACAAGCGGTTTAGAAAAAAACGCGAAAAAACGCTCGCTGCCACTCGTCATCCGCCTCACTATTTTCAAAACTGCTCTTAAACCGTGTGGAATCTCGAAAAGTGTTCAACATGTCGAAGTTGCGCCGAATCCATAGATTTTCAATGGTTTATTACACGCCTCATTCCGATAAACGGTTAAAAAATTAGAGCGAAAACAGTACCGAAAAAATAACGCGTGCAGTTTTTTCCGACAAGAAGTTCACTAGTCTCTATTGCAGTGCTCGTCGTCAAAATGATGCAGTGCGCTTCTGTTGAGCGTGCAGTGCCGAAGTGGTGTGCAGAATAGTTATTCTGCTAATATTAGCAAAATAGACCGTCTGTGTGTGTGTATATATATATATATATATATATATATATATATATATATATATAGGAAATGGTTGTGTACTCCTGGGAGTACGTACTCCCGCTCCTCATATACCACATAAATGAGTTTTCTATACCTCTTTATTATTTTTAATATACTTCATTAGTAATTATTAGATACCCCAAAATGAGTTTCATGGAAAAATTCATGTGAGTCTACATATTTCTAAATGTTTACGTATATACTGATGTGTTTGTACGTGAAAAAGGTATATGACAAAAAGTACGTCCCAGATGATATTTTTTCAACAAAACTCATACTGAGGTATCTTAAAATATTTAATGAAGTATATTGAGAATGATAAAGAGGTATAATTAATACGTATATGATGTATATTGAGGATGGGAGTACATACTCCCAGGAGTACAGAAAAGGAGTCATATTATTATTGTTGACATTACCCTTGAGGTAAAACGTTGGGGGGCAACACTATAAGCATGTGGTGTGTGTGTGTGTGTGTGTGTGTGTGTGTGTGTGTGTGTGTGTGTTGCTGTTAGAAGAATGATCATGATGCCCTCATGTCCGTATTTTATTTTATCGACACCTTTATCTCTAAACATGTGGACATATTTTTCGTTATCGGCTGCCGCTTGAGGACAAGCGAGGTCTAAGCTTGGGGGAGTTGATACGTCCATTTTGCATCATTCTTTTATATCAATATTTATTGCATTATGGGATGTTATTACACGTTATGTCACGATACTTATGCCAATTCTCTCTTATTTTACAAGGGTTACATGAAGAGGGAGAATGACGGCAGCTGGAATTCTGGGCTGGAAAAGGAGCAAATATTAGAGACCTATTCTGCACAACTCCGAAAGTCCTGAAACTCCACGGAAGTTATTTTTTGAATTAATAAAAAGTACTGAGCGAAGAAAATACCAGAGGGGGCCATCCTCCGGCCACGAGGGTGGGGGCGCGCCCTACCCCCTGGGCGCGCCCCCTGCCTCGTGGGCCCCCTGGCAGGCCTCCGGTGCCCATCTTCTGCTATATGAAGTCTTTTACCCTGGAAAAAATCATAAGCAAGCTTTCGGGATGAAACACCGCCTCCACGAGGCGGAACCAATCTAGGGCTCCGGCGGAGCTGTTCTGCCGGGCAAACATCCGTCCGGGAAGGGGAAATCATCACCATCGTCATCACTATCGATCCTCTCATCGGGAGGGGGTCAATCTCCATCAACATCTTCACCAGCAGCATCTCCCCTAAAACCCTAGTTCATCTCTTGTATCCAATCTTTGTCCCAAAACCTCAGATTGATACCTGTGGGTTGCTAGTAGTGTTGATTACTCCTTCTAGTTGATGCTAGTTGGTTTATTCGGTGGAACATCATATGTTCAGATCCTATATGCATATTAATACCCCTCTGATTACGAACATGAATATGATTTGTGAGTAGTTATGTTTGTTCCTCAAGACATGGGAGAAACCTTGCTATAAGTAGTCATGTGACTTTGGTATTCGTTCGATATTTTTATGAGATGTATGTTGTCTCTCCTGTAGTGGTGTTATGTGAACATCGACTACATGACACTTCACCATTGTTTGGGCCTAGAGAAGGCATTGGGAAGTAATAACTAGATGATTGGTTGCTAGAGTGACAGAAGCTTAAACCCTAGTTTATGCGTTGCTTCGTAAGGGGCAGATTTGGATGCATATGTTTCATGCTATGGTTAGGTTTACCTTAATTCTTCTTTCGTAGTTGTGGATGCTTGTGAGAGTAGTTAATCATAAGTGGGATGCTTGTCCAAGAAAGGGCAGTACCCAAGCATCGGTCCACCCACATACCAAATTATCAAAGTAACGAATATGAATCAGATGAGCGTGATGAAAACTAGCTTGACGATAATTCCCATGTGTCCCCGGGAGCGCTTTTCTCTATATAAGAGTTTGTCCGCAAAAAGGATTGGGCCACCTTGCTGCACCTTATTTACTTTTGTTACTTGTTACCCGTTAAGAATTACCTTATCACAAAACTATCTGTTACCCATAATTTCAGTGCTTGCAGAGAATACCTTACTGAAAACCGCTTGTCATTTGCTTCTGCTCCTCGTTGGGTTCGACACTCTTACTTGTCGAAATGACTATGATAGATCCCCTACACTTGTGGGTTATCACTATTCATCTCCACCGTCGATCTCCTCCAGCCTCCACTGGCTACCGTTCATCCACCGTCGACCTCCTCTAGCCTCCATCTGCGACTGTTCATCCACAGGCTCCTGTCCATCCAGCCTCCAGCGCGCACTACTCCACCGGCTACTGTTCAACCAGCCCTTCCCACGGGCTACTATTCAACCACCCCTCCACGGGCTACTGTTCATCCAGCCCTCCACCGGCTACTGTTCAACCAGCCCTCCACGGGATCGTCTTGTTCATCTTCCCTCCATGGGGTCCTGTTCATCCACCCCTAACCAGCTCGATCGGGGTCCTGTTCACCAGAGGCAACACCATGGGGTCCTGTTCATCCACCCCCACCAGGAACTGTTCATCCAAACCCCCCAACATTGCTCACTGTTCATCAAGGGAAGGAGGCGGCAGGACGTTCGATCGGCTTCAGTTAGTAGCAGTAGCGAAAGAATCACTCGGGTTCAGTAACGTAGCCAGTGCAATCGCCCGGGTTCAGTTAGAGCCAAACGCCTCGCTCGGGTTCAGTTAGAGCCCAACGCCTCGCACACACGCGCATACATGTACAAGAGAAACATGCATCGCTCGGCCCCCGACCACCCATCGTAACCAGGAACTCCCTGAAATTTTCCTCGCCCTCGCTTCTACCACGGTTTTTTCCGTCATGGATGTCCCAAAGAATGTCATGCAGCTGCGTCTCCAACCCGCCCAAGACGAATAGTCAATTTTCTGTCATAATTTTTTTTCATAGAAGTAGGAGCCCACCACATCTATGATGATATCGGGTTTTGTCACAATTATCATCATAGAAGTGTCATAAGTATGACAGAAAAATTTCGTTCGGCCCAAAATGTCATGGATGTGTCTTTTTTTTGTAGTGCCACCTGGTGCACCTCCCTCAGGTATTATTTCCACCAGAAATTCATAAATATTCAGAAAAAAATCGTGTTAGGTTTTCAGAGCATTCTGAGAACTTTTATTTTTGGATCATTTTTTATTGCACAGAAAAAGCTGAAAATAGAAAAAGCATGGCATTTTATTTTATTTGATAATTAAAAACAGAAAAACAAAAGGTAGGGACAGAAGGTAGTGCTTACTAAATTCATCAACTTCATACCTCTCAAAAATGATCCATTAATAAGGTTGATCAAGTCTTATTAACAACCACTTTCGATTAGCATGAAACCGAAGAACTTTCGTAAATCACTAAATTACCTCAATGGGGATATGAATGTCCCCAACAATAAGCATTTCATATTTCTTTTTGACAGTAGGTAGAGGTAGTTGAAAACTTCCAATAGTGATTGCCGGAGATTTTTCAATAACATTAATACCATTCACTTGGAATTGTTTCTTCGCAAAGTGCACCATATGCTAATTACCATTGATATGAAAAGTGACCTTGCTTTTATTGCAATCAATAACAGCCCCTGCGGTATGCAAGAAGGGTCTACCAAGGATAATTGACATGTTTTCATCCTCGGGCATCTCAAGTATAACAAAGTTAGTCAAAATAGTAACATTAGCAACAACAACGGGCACATCCTCACAAATAACGATAGGTATGGCAGTTGATTTATCAGCCATTTGCAATGATATTTCAGTAGGTCTGAGTTTATTCAAATCAAGTCTTTTATATAAAGAGAAAGGCATAACACTAACACTAGCTCCCAAATCACATAAAGCAGTTTTCACATAATTTCTTTTAATGGAGCAAGGTATAGTTGGTATTCCCGGATCTCCAAGTTTTTTAGGTACTCCATCTTTGAAAGTGTAATTAGCAAGCATATTGGAGATTTCATCTTCCGGTATTTTTCTCTTATTAGTGATGATGTCTTTCATGTACTTTGCATAAGGAGGCATTTTCAAGATATCAATCAAGCGTGTGCACAAAAGGACAGGCCTAATCATTTCAGCAAAGCGTTCAAATTCTTCATCATCTTTCTTTTTAGTTGACTTAGGTGGAAAGGGCATAGGTATTTGAACCCATGGTTCCCTTTCCTTTCCATGTTTTCTAGCAACAAAGTCTCTTTTGTCATATCTTTTATTCTTAGGTTGTGGGTTATCAAGATCAATAGCTGGTTCTATCTCAACATCATTATCTGGTTCTTTATCATTAGGTTGAGTGTTTTCATGAACCTCATCATTACCTTTTTCATTATCACAAGGTGAGTGTTCATTACCAGATTGAGTTTCAGCATCAGATATAGAAACTTCATTATCATTAAGAGGAGGTTTTTCTATTTCAGGTTCACTAGAAGCAGGCAAAGTCTTATCATTTTTCTTCTTCTTTTTCTTTTTAGAAGAACTAGGTGTAGTGGTGTTGTTCCTTTGAAAATCTTATTCAATTCTCTTTGGGTGTCCCTCAGGATAAAGTGGTTCCTGAGTCATTTTACCTCCTCTAGTTGCTACTCTAACAGCAAAGTCACTTATATTATTGTTCATTTCATCAAGTAACTCTCTTTGAGATTTAGCAACTTTTTCTAATTGAGTTTGAACCATAGAGGCATGTTTTCCTACACCTCTAACATCATTTGAGATTCTAAATAACAATTCACTTAAGTGAGCAATCATATCAGAGTTGTATTTCAATTGTTTCATGACATTTGCATTGAAGTGATCTTGCTTTCTAATGTAATTATCAAACTCATAATGGCATTGACTAGGAGGTTTATTCTGAGGATCATCACTAGCATTGAATTTCATTAAAGATTTTACCTCTACCACCTTGGTGGGTGGTGGTGCTTCAATCCCATGTATTTCTTTGATAGGTGGTAAATTTTTACCATCCTCGGCCTTAATACCTTTTTCCTTCATAGATTGCTTTGCCTCTTGCATATCTTCAGGATAGAGATATAAGATACCCCTCTTCTTCGGAGTGGGCTTAATAGGTGCTTCAGGAGGAGTCCAATCATCATAATTTTTCAATATGTTATTCAATAATTCCTCAGCTTGTTCAATGGTTCGTTCCCTGAAAACACAACCAGCACAACTATCTAGGAAGTCCCTAGAAGCATCGGTTAGTCCATTATAGAAGATATCAAGTATTTCATTTTTCTTAAGAGGATGATCAGGCAAAGCATTAAGCAATTGGAGAAGCCTCCCCCAAGCTAGTGGGAGACTCTCTTCTTCAACTTGCACAAAGTAAAATATTTCCTGCAAGGCAGCTTGTTTCTTATGAGCAGGGAAATATTTTTCAGAGAAGTAATAGATCATATCCTGGGGACTACGCACACATCCAGGAGCAAGAGTATTGTACCAAGCTTTAGCATCACCCTTTAATGAGAACGGAAATAACTTGAGAATATAGTAATAGCGAATCTTCTCATCATGAGCAAAAAGGGTAGCTATATCATTCAACTTAGTAAGATGTGCCACAACAGTTTCAGTTTCATAACCATGGAAAGGATCTGATTCAACCAAAGTGATCAGCTCTGGGTCGACAGAGAATTCATAATCCTTATCAGGAATAACAATAGGTGAAGTAGCAAACTCAGGATCACATTTCATTTTAGCATTCAGAGATCTTTCTTTATACTTGCACAATAATTTCTCTAGATCATCTCTATCCTTACAAGCAAGAATATCTCTAGTTGCCTCCTCACTCATAGTATAACCTTCCGGTACCTTCGGCAATTCATATCTAGGAGGACTAGTTCTAGTAGGTGTTTCAGTAGTTTCAGTTTCAAGTTCATCATCAGATTGAACAATATCATGTTGTCTTACTCTAGCACTTTGTTCCTCGAGAAATTCACCTAGTGGCACATCCTCAAGCAAGTTACTAGCATTCATAGCAGAAGTAGCATCATCAATAACTAGCGACATATCAGAATTAATAGCATGTTGTGGTGTTGCAACTTTACTTATAACAGAAGGCGAATCTAAAGCAGAACTTGATGGAAGTTCCTTACCTCCCCTTGTCTTTGAGGGAAAATCGTAGTCTTAGCATCCTTCAGATTCTTCGTAGTGATAATATGATAATAATCCCAAGTGACTCAACAAATATAGTTATGCTCCCCGGCAACGGTGCCAGAAAAAGGTCTTGATAACCCACAAGTATAGGGGATCGCAACAGTTTTTGAGGGTAGAGTATTCAACCCAAATTTATAGATTCGACACAAGGGGAGCGAAAGAATATTTGAAGGTATTAGTGGTGTCTACTACACAACCTTCTTCTTGTAGACGTTGTTGGGCCTCCAAGTGCAGAGGTTTGTAGGACAGTAGCAAATTTCCCTCAAGTGGATGACCTAAGGTTTATCAATCCGTGGGAGGCGTAGGATGAAGATGGTCTCTCTCAAACAACCCTGCAACCAAATAACAAAGAGTCTCTTGTGTCCCCAACACACCCAATACAATGGTAAATTGTATAGGTGCACTAGTTCGGCGAAGAGATGGTGATACAAGTGCAATATGGATGATAGATATAGGTTTTTGTAATCTGAAATTATAAAAACAGCAAGGTAACTAATGATAAAAGTGAGTGTAAACAGTATTGCAATGCTAGGAAACAAGGCCTAGGGTTCATACTTTCACTAGTGCAAGTTCTCTCAACAATAATAACATAACTGGATCATATAACTATCCCTCAACATGCAACGAAGAGACACTCCAAAGTCACTAATAGCAGAGAACAAACGAAGATATTATTGTAGGGTATGAAACCACCTCAAAGTTACCCTTTCTGATCCATCTATTCAAGAGTTCGTAATAAAATAACATGAAGCTATTCTTTCCGTTCGATCTATCATAGAGTTCGTACTAGAATAACACCTTAAGACACAAATCAACCAAAACCCTAATGTCACCAAGATACTCCAGTCTCACCTCAAGTATTCGTGGGCATGATTATACGGTATGCATCACACAATCTCAGATTCATCTATTCAACCAACACAAAGTACTTCAAAGAGTGCCCACAAAGTTTCTACCAAAGAGTCAAGATGAAAACATGTGCCAACCCCTATGCATAGATTCCCAAGGTCACGGAACCCGCAAGTTGATCACCAAAACATACATCAAGTGAATCAATAGAATACCTCATTGTCACCATGGGTATCCCACGCAAGACATACATCAAGTGTTCTCAAATCCTTAAAGACACAATCTGATAAGATAACTTCAAAGGGAAAACTCAATCCATTACAAGAGAGTAGAGGGGGCGAAACATCATAAGATCGAACTATAATAGCAAAGCTCGCGATACATCAAGATCGTGCCAAATCAAGAACACGAGAGAGAGAGAGAGAGAGAGATCAAACACATAGCTACTGGTACATACCCTCAGCCCCGAGGGTAAACTACTCCCTCCTCGTCATGCAGAGCGCCGGGATGATGAAGATGGCCACCGGTGAGGGATCCTCCCTCCGACAGGGTGCCGGAATAGGGTCCTGGTTGGTTTTTGGTGGCTACAGAGGCTTGCGGCGGCGGAACTCTCGATATATTGTGTTCCTCGATGTTTTTAGGGTATATGGATATATATAGGCGAAAGAAGTCGGTCAGGGGAGCCATGAGGGGCCCACGAGGGTGGGGGCGCGCCCAGGGAGGTAGGGCGTGCCTCCCTGCCTCATGGCCACCTCGAAGCTGCCCTGACGTCTACTCCAAGTCTCCTGGATTGCTTCCGTTCCAAAAATAACTCTCCCGAAGGTTTCATTCCGTTTAGACTCCGTTTGATATTCCTTTTCTGCGAAACACTAAAATAGGCAAGAAAACAGCAATTTGGGCTGGGCCTCCGGTTAATAGGTTAGTCCCAAAAATAATACAAAAGTGTATAATAAAGCCCATAAATGTCCAAAACAGATAATATAATAGCATGAATACTTCATAAATTATAGATACATTGGAGACGTATCAGCATCCCCAAGCTTAATTCATGCTCGTCCTCGAGTAGGTAAATGATAAAAGAAATAATTTATGAAGTGTGAATGCTAGCAGGTGCATAAGTTTGATCAATGATAATTTCAATCACCTTTTCTAGCATCATTATATGTCATAACAGTAGCTTATCTCATAAAACTTCTCATGATCAAGTAACAAGCTATTCAAACGTTAAAGCATAGACCATGAACTTTCTTGAAAACCAGCAAACTATGTTCTCAGTCATCAAATAATTGCAATTCATCTTATTTTCAGGAAGGGTCTATGTAAGAGCTTTGATTTAGCAAATCCCACATACTCAACTATCATATAGTCTTCCATGATTGCTACCACTCAAAGCATATTTTTAAAACAAATAGCATCGATCGAATACAGAGAAAGATAGGGGCTTAATGTTTCGCCTCCCAACTTACTTATCATATAGATAATTGTCAACAGTAATAACTCATGATAAAATATATTTGAATGGCCATATATGCTTAGATCTTTCCCCATCACACGATGCTTGCCAACTAAAGAGTAGGTTGGAATGAGAAGGAATACTACTGACTCTTGCATAAAAGTAAAAGATAGGCCCTTCGCAAAGGGAAGCAGGGATTTGCAGAGGTGCTAGAGCTTGAAGCTTTTAAACAGAGATGAAAATAATTTTGAGAGGTATGCTTTCATTGTCAACATAACAACCAAGGGTTCCCAGTTTCTTCCATACTAAATACATTATATGCGGTTCCCAAACAGAATGGTAAAGTTTTTACTCCCCCTCCACCAACAATCATCAATCCGCGGCTTGCCCGAAACAACGGGTGCCTCCAACTAACAACAATCCTGGGGGAGTTTTGTTTGCAATTATTTTGATTTGATTTTGATCTTTTGATCATGGGACTGGGCATACCAGTTACCAGCCATTTTTCTCATGAATGATGAGCGGAGTCCACTCATCATGAGAATAACCCACCTAGCATGGAAGATACTGACAGCCCCTAGTCGCTACATGAGCAATTCGGGCATACAAAACAGATTATTATTTGAAGGTTTAGAGTTTGGCACATGCAAATTTACTTGGAACGACAGGTAAATACCGCATATAGGTAGGTATGGTGGACACTCACGGAAGAAACTTGGTTCAAGGGATTTGGATGCACAAGTAGTATTCCCTCTTAGTACATATATTTTGGCTAGCAAAGGATTCTAAATAGCAAGCACCACATGTTGGAGGATCTATAACAATATAACTTCTATACAAATATACCCAAGCATAACTCATTATGTTGTCTTCCTTGTCCAACTTCAACTAATTTGCTCAAGTTTGAAAATAATTAATGGGGCTCACAATCATAGAAGATGTCCAAGATAGTATATTTATATGTGAATTCTCTCTTCCTTCAATATTCTTTCGTGAATTGTTCAAATGACCAATAAAATTACCACCTCTACTTCTTATAAGTGAAGTCATTATTCCCCTGGGATAAGCATATGAAACATATATAATTTCAGATTTATGATATTCAACTCATTCAACCATTTACTCATAGGATATAAGTGAAGCACACAAGTAAATGACAAACTACTCCAAAAAGATATACATGAAGATCAATGAGTAGTTAAATAATTAAGTAGCTATGTGAAGACTCTCTCTCAATTTAGAATTTCAGATCTTGGTATTTTATTACAACATCAAGAAAAACGAAATAAAATAAAATGATGCTCCAAGCAAAACACATATCATGTGGTGAATAAAAATATAGCTCCAAGTAAAGTTACTGATGAACGAAGACGAAAGAGGGGATGCCTTCCGGGGCATCCCCAAGCTTAGGCTCTTGCTTGTCCTTGAATATTACCTTGGGTTTCCTTGGGCATCCCCAAGCTTATGCTCTTGTCACTCCTTATTCCATAGTCCATCGAATCTTTACCCAAAACTTGAAAACTTCACAACACAACACTCAACAGAAAACTCGTAAGCTCTGTTAGTATAAGAAAATAAATCACCACTTAGGTACTATTATGAACTCATTATAAATTCATATTGGTGTAATATCTACTGTATTCCAACTTCTCTATGGTTCATACCCTCCGATACTACTCATAGATTCATCAAAATAAGCAAACAACACATAGAAAACAGAATCCGTCAATAACAGAACAGTCTGTAGTAATCTGTATCATTCGAATACTTATGTAACTACAAAATTCCTACCAAATTAGGAAAGCCTGAGAAAATTGTGTATAAATCTAGAGCAAAAAGAATCATTTCAAAATCATGTTTCTGTGAATTATTAAAACTAATTTACTGGGTGCAAAAGTTTCTGATTTTCAGCAGGATCAACACAACTATCACCATAAGCTATCCTAAAGGTCTTACTTGGCAATTTATTGAAACAAAAGATATAAAACATGATTACTACAGTATCATAATCATGTGGACACACAAAAACAGTAAGGGTAAATATTGGGTTGTCTCCCAACAACTGCTTTTCTTTAATGCCTTTCTAGCTAGGCATGATGATGACAATGATGCTCACATAAAAGATAAGAATTGAAACATAAAGAGAGCATCATGAAGAATATGACTAGCATATTTAAGCCTAACATACTTCCTAGGCATAGGGATTTTGTGAGCAAACAACTTATGGGAACAATAATCAACTAGCATAGGAAGGCAAAACAAGCATAACTTCAAGTTTTTAAGCACATAGAGAGGAAACTTGATATTATTGCAATTCCTACAAGCATATGTTCCTCCTTCATAATAATTTTCAGTAGAATCATGAATGAATTCAACAATATAACCAGTACCTAAAGCATTCTTTTCATGATCTACAAGCATAGAAATTTTATTACTCTCCACATAAGCAAAATTCTTCTTTATTCGGAATAGTGGGAGTATCATAAGAGACTCGAATACTATAAATTGTTTCCATATTAAAAGAGTAATGTTCAGAAAAAGGGTAATCATAATCATGACAAGTTTTATAAATATAATCATCACTACTATTTATAGCACAAGTTTCAGCACAATAATCATCATAAGTAGCAACTTTGTTCTCATCATAATCAATTGAAACCTCTTCCAAAATAGTGGATTCATCACTAAATAAAGTCATGACCTCTCCAAATCCACTTTCATAAATATCACAATAAGATTCAACATTCTCCAAAATAGTGGGATCATTACTTCCTAAAGTTGACACTCTTCCAAACCCACTTTCAACAATATAATCATCATAAGTAGGAGGCATGCTATCATCATAACAACTTTGCATATCAAAACTTGGGAGGCTAGAAATATCATCTCCATTAAACATAGCATCCCCAAGCTTGGGACAAACATTAATTGCAGAAAATATATTCTCAAACATGTAGCATCCCCAAGCTTGGGCCTTTTCATATCACAAGCATAATCACTCTCATCATTAATACTATGGATAGCACCAATAGTATAGCAATTATCATCATCACAATGAGTAATAGGAGAAACATCATTTGGGAGGGATACCTTTCTACCTTTGCTTCTCCTGCTTTCCTTTTTCTTCTTCACATCATGTGTGGGTTTAGCCCTCTTTTTTGAGCTCCTTATTAATGAGATTGGTTGAATAGAAAGCTCCTCCTCGTTACCTGATTCATCATAAGAAATAATACGAGGATATTGGGAAGTCTCTTCCCTTTCATTAGTATTCTATTCATCTTCTATTTGCTTTCCTTTCTTTATGTAATTGGCAATATAAGTACTTTCAATGCAATTCACCGCACAATACATATAAATTTCCTCTAGATCAATATCAAGGAATTTCTCAAGGTTATATTCTGGAATATACTTAGTTATACGTTTCATTTCTTCATAACCCAAAAGCAAACTAAGTTCATTATGATGTGTAAGGGAAATCAAGTCATCACAATTTTTGGACATGATTCGATCATGAAACAATTTGCATCGGAGATTTAAATGACCACGTTCATTGCAAAGTTCACAAGTATGGCAAAGAAATTTTAAATTTTCAGCACAAACATCTAGCCTTTCTTGCAACCATTTAGTTTCTAAATACTTATGTCTCTTGTAGAATCTATCTTCTCTATTTGGTGTGTACTTGCAAACTCTATGCACTCCACAAAAATGGGCATGCTTATAAGAGACATTTTCATCATTACTAGTGCAATCATCATTAGTACTATGGATATTCAAAGAGTTCATACTAACAATATTGCAATCATGCTCATCATTGAAAGATTTAGTGCCAAACATTTTATAGACTTCTTCTTCTAGCACTCGAGTACAATTTTACTTTCCATCATTCTCACGAAAGATATTAAAACGATGAAGCGTATGAGGCAAACTTAATTCCATTTTTTGTAGTTTTCTTTTATAAACTAAATTACTGATAAAACAATAAACTAAAAGATTCGATTGCAAGATCTAAAGATATACCTTCAAGCACTCACCTCCCCGGCAACGGCGCCAGAAAAGAGCTTGATGTCTACTACACAACCTTCTTCTTGTAGACGTTGTTGGCCCTCCAAGTATAGAGGTTTGTAGGACAGTAGCAAATTTCCCTCAAGTGGATGACCTAAGGTTTATCAATCCATGGGAGGCGTAGGATGAATATGTTCTCTCTCAAACAACCCTGCAACCAAATAACAAAGAGTCTCTTGTGTCCCCAACACACCCAATACAATGGTAAATTGTATAGGTGCACTAGTTCGGCGAAGAGATGGTGATACAAGTGCAATATGGATGATAGATATTGGTTTTTGTAATCTAAAATTATAAAAACAGCAAGGTAACTAATGATAAAAGTGAGCGTAAATGGTATTGCAATGCTAGGAAACAAGGCCTAGGGTTCATACTTTCACTAGTGCAAGTTCTCTCAACAATAATAACATAACTGGATCATATAACTATCCCTCAACATGCAACAAAGAGTCACTCCAAAGTCACTAGTAGTGTAGAACAAACGAAGAGATTATTGTAGGGTACGAAACCACCTCAAAGTTACCCTTTCTGATCGATCTATTCAAGAGTCCGTAGTAAAATAACATGAAGCTATTCTTTCCGTTCGATCTATCATGGAGTTCGTACTAGAATAACACCTTAAGACACAAATCAACAAAAACCCTAATGTCACCTAGATACTCCAATGCCACCTCAAGTATCTGTGGGCATGATTATACGATATGATCACACAATCTCATATTCATCTATTCAACCAACACAAAGTACTTCAAAGAGTGCCCCAAAGTTTCTACTGAAGAGTCAAGACGAAAACGTGTGCCAACCCCTATGCATAGATTCCCAAGGTCACGGAACCCGCAAGTTGATCACCAAAACATACATCAAGTGCATCAATAGAATACCCCATTGTCACCACGGGTATCCCACGCAAGACATACATCAAGTGTTCTCAAATCATTAAATACTCAATCTGATAAGATAACTTCAAAGGGAAAACTCAATCTATTACAAGAGAGTAGAGGGGGAGAAACATCATAAGAACCAATTATAATAGCAAAGCTCGCGATACATCAAGATCGTGCCAAATAAAGAACATGAGAGAGAGAGAGATCAAACACATAGCTACTGGTACATAACCTCAGCCCCGAGGGTGAACTACTCCCTCCTCGTCATGGAGAGCGCCGGGATGATGAAGATGGCCACCGGTGAGGGATCCCCCTCGGGCAGGGTGCCGGAACAGGGTCCCGATTGGTTTTTGGTGGCTACAAAGGCTTGCGGCGGCGGAACTCCCGATCTATTGTGTTCCTCGATGTTTTTAGGGTATATGGATATATATAGGCGAAAGAAGTCTGTCAGGGGAGTCATGAGGGGCCCACGAGGGTGGGGGCGTGCCCAAAGAGGTAGGGCATGCCTCCCTGCCTCGTGGCCACCTCAAAGCTGCCCTGACGTCTACTCCAAGTCTCCTGGATTGCTTCCGTTCCAAAAATAACTCTCCCGAAGGTTTGATTCTCTTTGGACTCCGTTTAATATTCCTTTTCCGTGAAACACTGAAATAGGCAAGAAAACAGCAATTTGGGCTAGCCCTCCGGTTAATAGGTCAGTCCCAAAAAATATATAGAAGTGTATAATAAAGCCCATAAACGTCCAAAACAGATAATATAATAGCATGAATACTTCATAAATTATAGATACGTTGGAGACGTATCAATTAGCAGCTGAGTTGTCAATTCAACCACACCTGGAGATTAATTATCTATAGCAAAGTAATTAGTAGCACAGTAGTATGGTAGTTTTGATGATAGCAGCAGTAGTAATGGTAACAGTAACAGTGGTAGCAGTGACGATAGCAGTAGCAACTATAGTAACTTAGCAAGAACAATATATGATAAATTCGTAGGCATTGGATCAGTAACTCGTTGGATGATATTCATCATGAGACAGTTATAACCTAGGGCGATACGGCACTAGCTCCAGTTCATAAATATACTGTAGGCATGTATTCCGTAAATAGTCATACGTGCTTATGGAAAGAACTTGCATGACATCTTTTGTCCTACCCTCCTGTGGCAGCGGGGTCCTATTGGAAACTAAGGGATATTAAGGCCTCCTTTTAATAGAGAACCGGAACAAAGCATTAACACAAGGTGAATACATGAACTCCTCAAACTACGGTCATCACCGGGAGTGGTCCCGACTATTGTGACTTCGGGATTGCCGGATCATAACATGTAATAGGTGACTATAACTTGCAAGATCGTATCTAGAACATGGATATAATGGTGATAACATAAACGGTTCAAATTTGAAATCATGGCACCCGGGCCCAAAGTGGCAAGCATAAGTCATAGCAACATCAATCTTAGAACATAGTGGATACTAGGGAGCAAGCCCTAACAAAACTAACTCGATTACATGATGAATCTCATCCAACTCCTCATCGACCAATGAGCCTACGAAGGAATTACTCACTCTCGATGGGGAGCATCATGGAATTGGCGATGGAGATGTGTTGGTGATGACGAAGATCGAAGATCCCCCTCTCCGGAGCCCCAAACAGACTCTAGATCTGCCCTCCTCAGGAAGAACGGGGCTTGGCGGTGGCTCCGCCTCATGAAATGCAATATTTCTTTCTCCCTCATTTTTCTGGAAATATGGGATTTTATAGCGTCAGTTTGAGGGTCAGCGGGGCCACCAGGTGGGCAACACCCACCTGGGCGCGCCTGGGGGGGGGGGGGGGGCTGGCGCGCCCTGTTGGGTTGTTCCCACCCAGGTGCCCCCCTCAGGTCCATCGTGGCTCCAGAAATTATCTTATTTGATATAAAAAATCCTCGCAAAGTTTCGTTCCATTCCGAGAACTTTTATTTCTGCACAAAAATAACACCATGGTAGTTCTACTGAAAATAGCGTCAATCTGGGGTTAGTTTCATTCAAATCATGCAAATTAAAGTCCAAAATAAGAGGAAAAGTGTTGGGAAACGTAGATACGTTGGAGACGTATCAGTAGTGCCCAGACATTTTGAGCACATGCTCACTAGCTGAGCTATTCTCCTCCATCTTGTAGGCAAAGTACTTGCCAGAGGTCTCATACCTCTCGACACGGGCATGAGTCTGAAATACCAATTTCAGCTCTTGGAACATCTCATATGCTCCATGGCATTCAAAACATTTTTGAAGTCCCGATGCTAAGCCGTAAAGCATGGCGCACTAAACTGTCAAGTAGTCATCATTATGAGCTTGTCAAACGTTCATAAAATCTACATCTGCTCCTACAATAGGTCTGTCACCTAGCGGGGCATCAAGAACATAATTGTTCTATGCAGTAATGACGATAATCCTTAGATCACAAACCCAGTCCGCATCATTGCTACTATCATCTTTCAACTTATTTTTCTCTAGGAACATATCAAAAATAAATGGGGAGCTACATCGCGAGCTATTGATCTACAACATAGATATGCAAATACTGTCAGGACTAAGATCATGATAAATTAAGTTCTATTAATCAAATGACTTAAGAACTCCCACTTAAATAGACATCCCTCAAGTCATCTAAGTGATATGTGATCCAAATCAACTAACCCATGTCCGATCATCACGTGAGATGGGGTAGTCATCAATGGTGAACATCTCTATGTTGATCATATCTACTATATGATTCACGTTCGACCTTTCGGTCTCTAGTGTTCCGAGGCCATGTCTGTACATGCTAAGCTTGTCAAGTTTAACCCGAGTATTCCGCATGTTCAAAACTGTCTTGCACCCATTGTATGTGATCGTAGAGTCTATCACACCCGATCATCACCTGGTGTCTCAACACGACGAACTGTCGCAACGATACACACTCAGGCAGAACACTTATACCTTGAAATTTAGTGAAGGGATCATCTTATAATGCTATCGCCATACTAAGAAAAATAAGATGCATAAAGACAATCATCACATGCAATCAAAATATGTGACACGATATGGCCATCATCTTGTGCTTTTGATCTCCATCTCCAAAGCATCGTCATGATCTCCATCATCACCGGCTTGGCACCATGATCTCCATCGTTGCGTCGTGGTTGTCTCTGAAGGGAATATGCCCTAGAGGCAATAATAAAGTTATTATTTATTTCCTTATTTCATGATAAATGTTTATTATTCATGCTAGAATTGTATTAACAGGAAACATAATACATGTGTGAATACATACACAAACATAGTGTCACTAGTATGCCTCTACTTGACTAGCTCGTTAATCAAAGATGGTTAAGTTTCCTAACCATAGACATGAGTTGTCATTTGATTAACGGGATCACATCATTAGGAGAATGATGTGATTGACTTGACCCATTCCGTTAGCTTAGCACTTGATCGCTTAGTATGTTGCTATTGCTTTCTTCATGACTTATACATGTTCCAATGACTATGAGATATGCAACTCCCGTTTACCGGAGGAACACTTTGTGTGCTACCAAATGTCACAACGTAACTGGGTGATTATAAAGGTGCTCTACAGGTGTCTCCGAAGGTACTTGTTGAGTTGGGGTATTTCAAGATTAGGATTTGTCACTCCAATTGTTGGAGAGGTATCTCTGGGCTCTCTCGGTAATGCACATCACTATAAGCCTTGCAAGCAATATGACTAATGAGTTAGTTGCGGGATGATGCATTACATAACGAGTAAAGAGACTTGCCGGTAACAAGACTGAACTAGGTATTCAGATATCGACGATCGAATCTTGGGCAAGTAACATAGCCATGACAAAGGGAACAACATATGTTGTTATGTGGTTTGACCGATAAAGATCTTCGTAGAATATGTGGGAGCCAATATGAGCATCCAGGTTCTGCTATTGGTTATTGACCGAAAATGTGTCTCAGTCATGTCTACATAGTTCTTGAACCCATAGGGTCCGCACGCTTAACGTTCGATGATGATTTATATTATGAGTTATGTGTTTTGATGTACCGAAGTTAGTTTGGAGTCCTGGATGAGATCGGGGACATGACGAGGAGTCTCGAAATGGTCGAGACGTAAAGATCAATATATTGGATGACTATAATCGGACATCGGAAAGGTTCTGAGTGATTCGGGTATTTATCGGAGTACCGGAGAGTTACGGATATTTGCTGGGGAGTATATGGGCCTTACTGGGCTTTAGGGGAAAGAGAGAGGGGAGGTTGCGCCCCCCCCCCAAGCCCTAGGCCGAATTGGACTAGGGGGAGGGGCTGCGCCCCCTCCTTCCTTCTCTTCTCTTTTCCCTTTCCTTGACTCCTACTACTACTTGGAAGGGGGGAATCCTACTCCCGGTGGGAGTAGGACTCCTCCAGGGCGCGCCATAGCAGGGCCGGCCCTCCCCCCTCCTCCACTCCTTTATATACGGGTGCAAGGGGGCACCTCTAGACACACAAGTGGATCTGTTGATCTCTCCCAGCCGTGTGCGGTGCCCCCCTTCCACCATATTCCACCTCGGTCATATCGTAGCGGTGCTTAGGCAAAGCCCTGCGTCGGTAGCAACATCATCACCGTCATCACATTGTCGTGCTGACGGAAATCTCCCGCAAAGCTCTGCTGGATCGGAGTACGTGGGACGTCATCGAGCTGAACGTGTGCTGAACTCGGAGGTACCGTACGTTCGGTACTTGGATCGGTCGGATCATGAAGACGTATGACTACATCAACTATGTTGTGCTAATGCTTTCGCTTTCGATCTACGAGGGTACATGGACTCACTCTCCCTGCTCGTTGCTATGCATCACCATGATCTTGCATGTGCGTAGGAATTTTTTTGAAATTACTACGTTCCTCAACAGTGGTGTCAGAGCCAAGTTTATGCGTAGATGTTATATGCACAAGTAGAACACAAGTGAGTTGTGGGCGATACAAGTCATACTGCTTACCAACATGTCATACTTTGGTTCGGCGGTATTGTTGGATGAAGCGGCCCGGACCGACATTACGCATACGCTTATGCGAGACCGGTTCTACCGACGTGCTTTGCACACAGGTGGCTGGCAGGTGTCAGTTTCTCCAACTTTAGTTGAATCGAGTGTGGCTACGCCCGTTCCTTCTGAAGGTTAAAACAGCACTAACTTGACGAAATATCGTTGTGGTTTTGATGCGTAGGTAAGAACGGTTCTTGCTCAGCCCATAGCAGCCACGTAAAACTTGCAACAACAAAGTAGAGGACGTCTAACTTGTTTTTGCAGGGCATGTTGTGATGTGATATGGTCAAGACGTGATGAGATATAAGTTGTTGTATGAGATGATCATGTTTTGTTGAAGTTATCGGCAACTGGCAGAAGCCTTATGGTTGTCTCTTTATTGCATAAGATGCAAGCACCAAATAATTGCTTTACTTTATCGCTATGCGATAGCAATAGTTGCAAGAGCAATAGTTGGCAAGATGACCATGTGATGACACATTGATATAGATCAAGATGATGGAGATCATGGTGTCATGCCGGTGACGATGGAGATCATGACGATGCTTTGGAGATGGAGATCAAAGGCACAAGATGATGATGGCCATATCATGTCACATATTTTGATTGCATGTGATGTTTATCTTTTATACATCTTATTTTGCTTAGTTTGGCACTAGCTTTATAAGATGATCTCTCACTAAATTTCAAGGTATAAGTGTTCTCCCTGAGTATACATCGTTGCGAAAGTTCTTCATGCCGAGACACCACGTGATGATCGGATGTGATAAGCTCTACGTTCAAATACAACGGGTGTAAGATAGTTTTGCACACGCAGAATACTCAGGTTAAACTTGACGAGCCTAGCATATGCAGATATGGCCTCGGAACACTGGAGACTGAAAGGTCGAGCGTGAATCATATAGTAGATATGATCAACATAGTGATGTTCACCACTGAAAACTACTCCATCTCACGTGATGATCGGACATGGTTTAGTTGATTTGGATCACGTGATCACTTAGATGATTAGAGGGGTGTCTATCTAAGTGGGAGTTCTTAAGTAATATGATTAATTGAACTTTAATTTATCATGAACTTAGTCATGCTAGTATTTTGCAAATAATGTTGTAGATCAATAGCTCGCGTTGTTGCTTCCCTGTGTTTTATATGTGTTCCTAGAGAAAACTAAGTTGAAAAGATGATAGTAGCAATGATGCGGATTGGATCCATGATCTGAGGATTACCCTCATTGCTGCACAGAAGAATTATGTCCTTGATGCACCGCTAGGTGACAAACCTATTGCAGGAGCAGATGCAGACGTTATGACCGTTTGGCTAGCTCAAAATGATGACTACTTGATAGTTTAGTGCACCATGCTTAACGGCTTAGAATCGGTACTTCAAAGACGTTTTAAACGTCATGGACCATATGGGATGTTCCAGGAGTTGAAGTTAATATTTCAAGAAAATACCCGAGTTGAGAGATATGAAGTCTCCAACAAGTTCTATAGCTAAAAGATGGAGGAGAATAGCTCAAGCAGTGAGCATGTGCTCAGATTGTCTGGGTACTACAATCGCTTGAATCAAGTGGGAGTTAATCTTCTAGGTAAGATAGTGATTGACAGAGTTCTCTAGTCACCATCACCAAGTTAGTAGAACTTCGTGATGAACTATAGTATGCAAGGGATGACGAAAATGATTCCTGAGCTTTTCGTGATGATGAAATCGATGAAGGTAGAAATCAAGAAAGAGCATCAAGTGTTGATGATTGACAAAACCACTAGTTTCAAGAAAAGGGCAAAGGGGAAGAAAGGGAACTTCATGTAGAATGTCAAGCAAGTTGTCACTTCCGTGAAGAAGCCCAAAGCTAGACTAAAGCCTGAAACTGAGTGTTTCTACTGCAAAGGAAATGGTCACTGGAAGCGGAAATTCCCTGAATATTTGGTGGATAAAAAGGATGGCAGAGTGAACAAGGGTATATTTGATATACAGGTTATTGATGTGTACCTTACTAGTGTTTATAGTAGCCCCTGGGTATTTGATACTTGTTCGGTAGCTAAAAAATAGTGACTCGAAACAGGAGTTACAGAATAAACAGAGACTAATTGAGGGTGAAGTGATGATGTGTGTTGGAAGTGGTTCCAAGATTGATATGATCATCATTGCACACTCCCTATACTTTCGGGATTAGTGTTAAACCTAAATAAATGTTATTTGGCGTTTGTGTTGAGCATGAATATGATTTGATCATGCTTATTGCAATACGGTTATTCATTTAAAGTCAAAAAATAATTGTTGTTCTGTTTACATGAATAAAACCTTTGATGGTCATACACCCAATGAAAATAGTTTGTTGGATCTCGGTCGTAGTGATACACATATTCATAATATTGATTCCAAAAGATGCAAAGTTGATAATCATAGTGCAACTTATTTGTGGCACTGCCGTTTGGGTCATATCGGTGTAAAGCGCATGAAGAAACTCCATAAAGATGGACTTTTTTGAATCACTTGGTTATGAATCATTTGATGCTTGCGAACCGTGCCTTTTGGGCAAGATGACTAAAACTCCTTTCTCCAGAACAATAGAACGAGCTACTAACTTGTTGGAAATAATACATATCGATGTATCCAGTCCAATGAGTGTTGATGCTCGTGGTGGGTATCGTTATTTTCTGACCTTCATAGATGATTTGAGCAGATATGAGTATATCTACTTAATGAAGCACAAGTCTGAAACATTTGAAAAGTTCAAAGAATTTCAAAGTGAAGTGGAGAATCATCGTAACAAGAAAATAAAGTTTCTACAATCTGATCGTAGAGGAGAATATTTGAGTTACGAGTTTGGCCTTCATTTAAAACAATGTGGAATAGTTCCACAGCTCACGCCACATGGAACACCATAGCATAATGGTGTGTCTGAACATTGTAACCACACTTTATTGGATATGGTGCGATCTATCATGTATCTTACTAATTTACCACTATCATTTTGGGATTATGCATTAGAGACAGCTGCATTCACTTTAAATAGGGCACCATCAAAATCCGTTGAGATGACGCCTTATAAAATGTGGTTTGGCAAAAAACAAAAGTTGTCGTTTCTTGAAGTTGGGCTATGATGCTTATGTGAAAAAGTTTCAACCTGATAAGCTCGAACCCAAATCGGAGAAGTGCGTCTTCATAGAATACCCAAAGGAAACTATTGGGTACACCTTCTATCACAGATCCGAAGGCAAGATATTCGTTGCTAAGATGGATCCTTTCTAGAGAAGGAGTTTCTCTTGAAAGAAGTGAGTGGGAGGAAAGTAGAGCTTGATAAGGTAATTGTACCTTCTCCCGAATTGGAAAGTAGTTCATCACAGAAATCAGTTCGAGTGATTCCTACACCAATTAGTGAGGAAGCTAATGATGATGATCATGGAACTTGGGATCAAGTTACTACAAAACCTCATAGGCCTTCCAAAGTACAGTCTGCACCAGAGTGGTACGGTAATCCTGTTCTGGAAGTCATGTTACTAGACCATGATGAACCTATGAACTATGAGGAAGCGATGATGAGCCCAGATTCCGCGAAATGGCTTGAGACCATGAAATCTGAGATGGGATCCATGTATGAGAAAAAGTGTGGACTTCGGTGGAGTTGCCCGATGATGGGCAAGCCATATTGTATAAATGGATCTTCAAGAGGAAGACAGACACCGATAGTAGTGTTACTATCTACAAAGCTCGACTTGTCGCAAAAAGTTTTTTGACAAGTTCAAGGTGTTGAATACGATGAGATTTTCTCACTCGTATCGATGCTTAAGTCTGTCCGAATCATGTTAGCAATTGCCACATTTTATGAAATCTGGCATATGGATGTCAAAACTGCATTCCTTAATGGATTTATTAAAGAAGAGTTGTATATGATACAACCAGAAGGTTTTGTCAATCCTAAAGGTGCTAACAAAGTGTACAAGCTCCAGTGATCCATCTATGGACTGGTGCAAGCATCTCGGAGTTGGAATATACGCTTTGATGAGTTGATCAAAGCTATAGTTTTATATAGACTTGCGGTGAAGCATGTATTTACAGGAAAGTGAGTGGGAGCACTACAGCATTTCTGATAAAGTATATGTGAATGACATATTGTTAATCATAAATAATGTAGAATCTTCTGGAAAGCATAAAGGAGTATTTGAAAGGAGTTTTTTCAAAGAAAGACCCCGGTGAAGCTGCTTACACATTGAGCATCAAGATCTATAGAGATAGATCAAGACGCTTGATAATATTTTTCAATGAGTAAATACCTTGACAAGTTTTTGAAGTAGTTCAAATTGGAACAGTCAAAGAAGGAGTTCTTGCCTGTGTTGCAAGGTGTGAAGTTGAGTAAGACTCAAAACCCAACCTTGGCAGAAAATAGAAAGAGAATGAAAATTCATTCCCTATGCCTCAGTCATAGGTTCTATAAAGTATGCTATGCTGTGTACCAAACCTATTGTATACCTTGCTCTGAGTTTGGCAAGGGATTACAGTTTTGATCTATGAGTAGATCACTAGATAGTGGTCAAGATTATCCTTAGTGAGGACTAAGGAAATGTTTCTCGATTATGGAGGTCATAAAAGAGTTTGTCGTAAAGAGTTACATCGGTGTAAGCTTTTACACCGATCCAGATGACTCTAAGTCTCAATCTGGATACATATTGAAAGTGGGAGCAATTAGCTAGAGTAGCTCCGTGCAGAGCATTGTAGACATAGAAATTTGCAAAATACTTACGGATCTAAATATGGCAAACCCGTTGACTATACTTCTCTCACAAGCAAAACATGATCACACCTTAGTACTCTTTGGGTGTTAATCACATGACGATGTGAACTAAGATTACTGACTCTAGTAAACCCTTTGAGTGTTGGTCACATGGTGATGTGAACTATGGGTGTTAATCACATGGTGATGTGAACTATTAGTGTTGAATCACATGGCGATGTGAACTAGATTATTGACTCTAGTGCAAGTGGGGGACTGAAGGAAATATGCCCTAGAGGCAATAATAACGTTATTATTTATTTCCTTATTTCATGATAAATGTTTATTATTCATGCTAGAATTGTATTAATCGGAAACATAATACATGTGTGAATACATAGACAAACATAGTGTGACTAGTATGCCTCTACTTGACTAGCTCATTAGTCAAAGATGGTTAAGTTTCCTAACCATAGACATGAGTTGTCATTTGATTAACGGGATCACATCATTAGGAGAATGATGTGATTGACTTGACCCATTCCGTTAGCTTAGCACATGATCGTTTAGTATGTTGCTATTGCTTTCTTCATGACTTATACATGTTCCTATGACTATGAGATTATGCAACTCCCGTTTACCGGAGGAACACTTTGTGTGCTACCAAACATCACAACATAACTGGGTGATTATAAAGGTGCTCTACAGGTGTCTCCGAAGGTACTTGTTGAGTTGGCGTATTTTGAGATTAGGATTTGTCACTCCAATTGTAGGAGAGGTATCTCTGGGCCCTCTCGGTAATGCACATCATTATAGGACTTGCAAGCAATGTGCTAATGAGTTAGTTGCGGGATGATGCATTACATAACGAGTAAAGAGACTTCCCGGTAACGAGATTGAACTAGGTATTGAGATACCGACGATCGAATCTCGGGCAAGTAACATACCGATGACAAAGGGAACAACATAGGTTGTTATGCGGTTTGACCGAAAGATCTTCATAGAATATGTGGGAGCCAATATGAGCATCCAGGTTCCGCTATTGGTTATTGACCGGAGATGTGTCTCGGTCATGTCTACATAGTTCTCGAACCCATAGGGTCCGCACGCTTAACGTTCGGTGACGATTTATATTATGAGTTTTGTGTTTTGATGTACCGAAGGTAGTTCGGAGTCCCGGATGAGATCGGGGACATGACGAGGAGTCTCGAAATTGTCGAGACGTAAAAATCGATATATTGGATGACTATATTCGGACATCAGAATGGTTCCGAGTGATTCGGGTATTTATCGGAGTACAGGAGAGTTACGGGAATTCGACGGGGAGTATATGGGCCTTATTGGGCTTTAGGGGAAAGAGAGAGGGGAGGCTGCGCGCCCCCCCAAGGCCTAGTACGAATTGTACTAGGGGGGGCTGCGCCCCCTCCTTCCTTCTCTTCTCTTTTCCCTTTCCTTGACTCCTACTCCTACTACTTGGAAGGGGGGAATCCTACTCCCGGTGGGAGTAGGACTCCTCCAGGGCGCGCCATAGGAGGGCCAGCCCTCCCCCTCCTCCACTCCTTTATATACGGGGGCAGGGGGCACCTCTAGACACACAAGTTGATCTATTGATGTCTCCCAGCCGTGTGCAGTGCCCCCCTTCAACCATATTCCACCTCGGTCATATTGTAGAGGTGCTTAGGCGAAGCCCTGCGTCGGTAGCAACATCATCACCGTCATCACGCCGTCGTGCTGACGGAACTCTCCCACAAAGCTCTGCTGGATCGGAGTTCGTGGGACGTCATCGAGCTGAACGTGTGCTGAACTCGGAGGTGCCGTACGTTCAGTACTTGGATCGGTCGGAACTTTAAGACGTACGACTACATCAACCGCATTGTGCTAACGCTTTCACTTTCGGTCTATGAGGGTATGTGGACTCACTCTCCCTGCTCGTTGCTATGCATCACCATGATCTTGCATGTGTGTAGGAAATTTTTTGAAATTACTACGTTCCTCAACAGTCTCGCCAACTATTGCTTCTACAACTTTCGCTAACGCATAGTGATAAAGTAAAGCAATTACATGGTGTTTGCATTTCATACAATAAAGAGACAACCATAAGGCCCCTGCCTATTGTCGATAACTTTTACGAAACATGATCATCTCATACAATAACGTATATCACGTCATGTCTTGACCATATCACATCACAACATGCCCTGCAAAAACAAGTTAGATGTCCTCTACTTTGTTGTTGCAAGTTTTACGTGGTTGCTACGGGCTTCTAGCAAGAACCGTTCTTACCTATGCATCAAAACCATAACGGTGTTTTGTCAAGTTTGTTATTTTAACCTTCTTCCAGGACCGTCCGTAGTCAAATTCGATTCAACTAAAGTAGGAGAAACAGACACCCGCCAGCCAGCTTTATGCAAAACTAGTTTCATGTCTGTCGGTGGAACCGGTCTCATGTGCGTGGACATGTAAGGTTAGTCCGGGATGCTTCATCCCACAATATCGCCGAATCAAAATAAGACGTTGGTGATAAGCAATATGACTATCGCCTCCCATAACTCTTTATGTTCTACTCATGCATATCATCTACACATAGACCTGGCTCGGATGCCACTGTTGGGAAACATTGCATGGAAAACAAAAAAATTATACGCACACGCAATGATCTATCCATGGAGATGCATAGAAGCGAGGGGGAGAGTGTGTCTATGTACCCTCGTAGACCAAAAGTGGAAGCGTTTGAAAACGCGGTTGATGTAGTCGAACTTCTTCTAGCTCCGACCGATCAAGCACCGAACGTACGGCACCTCCGAGTTCTGCACACGTTCAGCTCGGTGACATTCCTCGCCTTCTCGATCCAGCAAGGTGTCGAGGTAGTAGATGACTTCCGTCAGCATGATGGCGTGGTGATGGTGATGGTGAAGTGATTTGCGCAGGGCTTCGCATAAGCACCGCAAGAATATGACCGGGGGTGTAAACTATGGAAGGGGGCGCTGCACACGGCTAACAATTGATGTTGTGTGTTCTAGGCGCCCCCCTACCCAAGTGGCGCCCCCTTTCCTTTTTCCACCGGAGAAGAAAGGAAGGGGGAAGAAGAGAAGGAAGGGAGGCTGAACCCCCTCTTCTCCTTCTCCTATTCATCCACCTGCCATAGGGGGGGCACCACCCCTTGTGGGATGGTGTGCTCCCCTCTCATGGCCCATATGGCCCATATATTTGAAGGAAATATGTCCTAGATGCAATAATAAAGTTGTTATTTTATATTTCCTTATTTCACGATAAATGTTTATTATTCATGCTAGAATTGTATTAACCGGAAACTTGATACTTGTGTGAATACATAGACAAAACACTGTGTCCCTAGTATGCCTCTACTAGACTAGCTCGTTGATCAAAGATGGTTAAGTTTCCTAGCCATGGACATGTGTTGTCATTTGATAAACGGGATCACATCATTAAGAGAATGATGTTATGGACAAGACCCATCCATTAGCTTAGCATAATGACCGTTCAGTTTTATTGCTACTGCTTTCTTCATGTCAAATACATATTCCTCCGACTATGAGATTATGCAACTCCCCGACACCGGAGGAATACCTTGTGTGCTATCAAACATCACAATGTAACTGGGTGATTATAAAGATACTCTACAGGTATCTCCGAAGGTGTTTGTTGGGTTGGCATAGATCGAGATTAGGATTTGTCACTTCGAGTATCGGAGAGGTATCTCTGAGCCCTGTCGGTAATACACATCATATGAAGCCTTGCAAGCAATGTGATTAATGAGTTAGTTGCGGGATGATGCATTACAGAACGAGTAAAGAGACTTGCCGGTAACGAGATTGAACTAGGTATGAAAATACCGACGATCGAATCTCGGGCAAGTAGCATACTGATGACAAAGGGAATAACATATGTTGACATAGCGGTTCGACCATTAAAGATCTTCGTAGAATATGTGGGAACCAATATGAGCATCCAGGTTCTGCTATTGGTTATTGACCGAAGAGGGGTCTCGGTCATGTCTACATAGTTCTCGAACCCGTAGGGTCCGCATGCTTAACGTTCGATGATGATATGTATTATATGAGTTATATGTTTTGGTGACCGAAGGTTGTTCGGAGTCCCGGATAAAATCACGGACATAATGAGGAGTCTCGAAATGGTCGAGAGATAAAGACTGATAAATTGGAAGGTGGTATACAGACACTTGAATGGTTCCGGTGTGTTTCGGATATTTATCGGAGTACCAAGGGGTTACCGGAACCTCTCAGGGGAAGTAATGGGCCATATGGGCCATAGGGGAGAGGCAAGGCAGCCCATAAGGGGGTGCCCCCCCCCATGGGGAGTCTGAGTTGCACAAGGGGAGGGGGCGTGGCCCCCCTTTCCTTCTCCATCTCCCTCTCCTTCCCTCTTTCCCCCTCCGATAGAAGGAAGGGGCCGAATAGGACTAGGAGTCCTAGTAGGACTCCCCACACTTGGGGCGCGCCCTAGGCCGGCCTCCTCTCCCTCCCTCCTTTATATATGGGGGCGCCCCTATGAGACACAACCATTGCTCATAGCCGTGTGTGCCACCCCCCCTCCACATTTTAGGCCTTCGGTCATATTCTCGCAGTGCTTAGGCGAAGCCCTGCACCGATCACATCATCCTCACCGTCACCATGCCGTCTTGCTGACGGAACTCATCTACTCCTTCGACCCTCTACTGGATCAAGAGCTCGAGGGACGTCATCGCGTTGAACGTGTGCAGAACACAGAGGTGCCGTATGTTCGGTACTTGATCGATCGGAACAAGAAGACGTTCGACTACATCAACCGCTTTGAGCAAACGCTTCCACTTTCGGTCTATGAGGGTACGTGGACACACTCTCCCCCTCTCATTTCTATGCATCTCCTAGATAGATCTTTAGTGGGAAATTTTTTGAAATTGCATGCTACGTTTCCCAACAGTGGCATCAGAGCCAGGTCTATGCATAGATGATATGCACGATAAAACACAAAGAGTTGTGGGCGGTGATCATCATACTGCTTACCACCAATGTCTTTTTTGATTCGGCTGTATTGTTGGATGAAGCGGCCCGGACCAACCTTACATGACCACGTTCATGAGACCGCTTTCATCGACATACATGCAACTAGTTTTGCATAAAGGTGGTTGGCGGGTGTCTGTTTCTCCAACTTTAGTTGAATCGAATTTGACTGTGGCCGGTCCTTGTGAAGGTTAAAATAGCAAACTTGATAAATCACCGTTATGGTTTTTTGTGCCGTAGGTAAGTACGGTTATTGCTAGAATACCGTAGCAGCCACGTAAAACTTGCAACAACAAAGTAGAGGACATCTAACTTGTTTTTGCAGGGCATGTTGTGATGTGATATGGTCAAGACATGATGTGATATACGTTGCTGTATGAGATGATCATGTTTTGTAAAAGTTATCGGCAACTGGCAGGAGCCTTATGGTTGTTGCTTTATTGTATCAAATACAAACGCCATGTAGTTGCATTACTTTATCACTAAGCAGTAGCGATAGTCGTAGAAGCAATAGTTGGCGAGACGACCACGACGCTACGATGGAGATCAAGGTGTCAAGCCGGTGATGATGGAGATCATGACGTTGCTTTGGTGATGGAGATCAAAAGCACAAGATGATGACGGCCATATCATGTCACATATTTTGATTGCATGTGATGTTTATCTTTATGCATCTTATTTTGCTTAGTACGGTGGTAGCATTATAAGATGACCCCTTAACTAAATTTCAAGGTATAAGTGTTCTCCCCGAGTATGCACCGTTGCGAAAGTTCTTCGTGCTGAGACACCACGTGATGATTGGGCGTGATAGGCTCTACGTTCAAATACAACGGGTGCAAGCCATTGTTGCACAAGCGGAATACTCGGGTTAAACTTGACGAGCCTAGCATGTACAGACATGGCCTCGGAACACTGGAGACCGAAAGGTCGAACGTGAATCATATAGTGGATATGATCAACATAGAGATGTTCACCATTGATGACTACTCCATCTCACGTGATGATCGGACATGGTTTAGTTGATTTGGATCACATATTATTTAGATGACTTGAGGGATGTCTATCTAAGTGGGAGTCATTAAGTTATATGATTAACTAAACTTTAGTTTATCATGAAATTAGTCATGATAGTATTTGCAACTTATGTTGTAGATCAATAGCTCGCGTCGTAGCTCCCCTATGTTTTTTGATATGTTCCTAGAGAAAACTAAGTTGAAAGATGATAGTAGCTATGATGCAGACTGGGTCCGTGATCTGAGGTTTATCCTCATTGATGCATAGAAGAATTATGTCCTTGATGCACCGCTAGGTGACATACCTATTCCAGGAGCAGATGTAGACGTTTTGAACGTTTGGCTAGCTCAATATGATGACTACTTGATAATTTAGTTCACCATGCTTTACGGCTTAGAACCGGGACTTCAAAAACATTTCGAATGCCACAGAGCATATGAGATGTTCCAAGAGCTGAAATTGGTATTTGAGACTCATGCCCGTGTCGAGAGGTATGAGACCGCTGACAAGTACTTCGCCTAAAAATGTAGGAGAATAGCTCAGCTAGTGAGCATGTGCTCAGAATGTCTGGGTACTACAATCGCTTGAATCAAGTGGGACTTAATCTTCCAGATAAGATAGTGATTGCCAGAGTTCTCTAGTCACCATCACCAAGTTACTGGAACTTCATGATGAACTATAGTATGCAAGGGATGATGAAAGCGATTCCCGAGCTCTTCATGATGCTGAAATCGACGAAGGTAGAAATCAATAAAAAGCATCAAGTGTTGCTGATTAAATAAGACCACTAGTTTCAAGAAAAGGGCAAAAGGGAAAGAAAGGGAACTTCAAGAAGAATGGAAAGCAAGTTGTCACTCACGTGAAGAAGCCCAAAGCTGGACCTAAGCCTGAAATTGAGTGCCTCTACTGCAAAGGAAATGGTCACTGGAAGAGAAACTACCCCAAATATTTGGCGGATAAGAAGGATGGCAAAGTGAACAAAGGTATATTTGATATACAAGTTATTGATGTGTAGCTTACTAGTGCTCGTAGTATCCCCTGGGTATTTGATACCTGTTCGGTTGCTAAGATTAGTAACTCGAAACAGGAGTTTCAGAATAAATAAAGAGTAGTTGAGGGTGAAGTGATGATGTGTGTTGGAAGTGGTTCCAAGATTGTTATTGTCATGATCACACAATCCCTATTAGGCCTGGGCGTTCGGTATAAACCGAAAATTCGGTTTCTACCGTTTGTTTTTTTTTGTTCGGTTTGCAAAGTGAGAAACCGAAAATACCATTACGAAATGAATAACTGAAAATTTGGTTAACCAAGTTTTCCGGTTTGGTTTTCGGTTTATACCGAACTAGCTGCATATGCCATCCGACTGTGTAGCTTCTTTCCACCTGCGCTACTATATAGACTAGTTATTGACCTCCTTGTGTGTGCCTGGCCGAGGTGGTACTAAAGAAAACTAGCAGCACCTCATGGGAATCACAAGCGGGCTAGCATGCATGCACATGGTTGGCCATGGTCAAACTGTCAAAGAAAGGGATGTCCCATCTTGTCATTTTTTTAAAACGTCCAAGTTTGCTGGTGGCACATGGGCTAGTGGCCAGCTACGTCTAGACCTTGCCTATAAAAAAACAACATCGATGCCTTCAGCGTAGGGAAGTGTGTGAGGTCGGCGTTGCGTACGAAAAGATGGGACAACAGCATTCGCTCCAGCCTGTTTTGTGTCTGCTTACTGTCTTTTGTCACACATACACATAGACTTCGGTTTTGTTTGGCTAACCGAATCAAAAACCAAACCAACCAAACTTAGTTTGGTTAGTACAAGCAGAAACCGATTTTTTCTGTACTATTGACAAAAACCAAAAATTCGGTTTTTTCAGTTTCAGCTTCGGTCCGGTGTTCGGTTTGTCGGTTTTTATGCCCACCCCTACTCCCTATACTTTCGGGATTAGTGTTGAACCTAAATAAATGTTATTTGGTGTTTGCATTGAGCATGAATATGATTAGATCATGTTTATTGCAATACGGTTATTCATTTAAGACAGAGAATAATTGCTATTCTGTTTACATGAATAAAACCTTCTATGGTCATACACCAATGTTAATGGTTTATTGAATCTCGATCATAGTGATACACATATTCATAATGTTGATGCCAAAAGATGCAAAATTGATAATGATAGTGCAACATACTTGTGGCACAGCCGTTTAGGTCATATTGGTGTAAAACGCATGAAGAAACTCCATGCTGATGGGCTTTTGGAATCACTTGATTATGAATCATTTGATACTTGCGAACCATGCCTTATGGGCAAGATGACTAAAACTCTGTTCTCCGTAACAATGGAACAAGCTAATGACTTATTGGACATAATACATATTGATGTATGGGGTCCGATGAGTGTTGAGGATTGTGGCGGGTATCGTTATTTTCTGACCTTCACAAATGATTTGAGCAGCTTTGGGTATATCTTCTTAATGAAACACAAATCTGAAACATTTGAAAAGTTCAAAGAATTTTAGAGTGAAGTGGAGAATCATCGTAACAAGAAAATTAAGTTTCTACGATCTTATCGTGGATCTGAATATTTGAGTTATGAGTTCGGCCTTCATTTAAAACAATGTGGAATATTTTCACAGCTCACGGCACCTGGAACACCACAGCGTAATGGTGCGTCCGAACGTCGTAACCGCACTTTATTAGATATGGTGCGATCTATGATGTCTCTTACCGAGTTACCACTATCATTTTGGGTTATGCATTAGAGATAGATGCATTCACGTTAAACAGGCCACCGTCAAAATCCGTTGAGATGACACGGTATCAATTGTGGTTTGGCAACAAACCTAAGCTGTCGTTTCTTAAAGTTTGGGGATGTGATGCTTATGTCAAAAGGCTTCAGCCTGATAAGCTCGAACCCAAATCGGAGAAATGTGTCTTCATAGGATACCCTAAGGAAACAATTGGGTACACCTTCTACCACAGATCCGAAGGCAAGATCTTTGTTGCTAAGAATGGGACCTTTCTAGAGAAGGAGTTTCTCTCGAAAGAAGTGAGTGGGAGGAAAGTAGAACTTGATGAGGTAGTTGTACCTTCTCTCAATTTGGAAAGTAGCTCATCCGAGAAATATGTTCCTGTGATGCCTAGACCAACTGGAGAGGAAGCTAATGATAATGATCATGAAACTTCAGATCAAGTTGCTACAGAACCTCATAGGTCAAACAGAGCACGATCCGCACCAAAGTGGTACGGTAACCCTGTTCTGGAAGTCATGTTGCTTGATCATGACGAACCTACAAACCATGAAGCTATGATGAGCCCAGATTTCGATAAATGGCTTGAGGCCATGAAATATGAGATAGGATCCATGTATGAGAACAAAGTGTGGACTTTGGTGGATCTGCCTGATGATCGGCGGCCCATAGAGAATAAATGGATCTTCAAGAAGACTGACGCTAATGGTAATGTTACTGTCTATAAAGCTTGACTTGTTGTAAAAAGTTTTTGACAAAGTTTAAGGAGTTGGCTACGATGAGATTTTCTCACCCATAGTGATGCTTAAGTCTGTCCGAATAATGTTAGCAATTGTCGCGTTTTATGATTATGAAATCTAGCAAATGGATGTCAAAACTGCATTCCTTAATGGATTTCTTAAAGAAGAGTTGTATATGATGCAACCAAAAGGTTTTTTCGATCCTAAAAGTGCTAACAAAGTGTGTAAGCTCCAAGGATCCATCTATGGACTGGTGCAAGCATCTCAGGAGTTGGAATATACGCTTTGATGAGGTGATCAAAGCATATGGTTTTATATAGACTTATGATGAAGCCTGTATTTACAGGAAAGTGAGTAGGACCACTACAGCCTTTCTCATAAGTATATGTGAATGACATATTATTGATCGGAAATGATGTAGAATTTTTTGGAAAGCATAAAGCAGAGTTTAAAAGGAGTTTTTCAAAGAAAGACCTCGGTAAAGCTTCTTGCATATTGGGCATCAAAGATCTATAGAGATAGATCAAGACGCTTGATAAGATTTTTCAATGAGTACATACCTTGACAAGATTTTGAAGTAGTTCGAAATGGAACAGTCAAAGAATGAGTTCTTGCCTGTGTTGCAAGGTGTAAAGTTGAGTAAGACTCAAAACCCGACCATAGCAGAAAATAGAAAGAGAATGAAAGTCATTCCCTATGCCTTAGGTTCTATAAAGTATGTTGTTGTGTACCAGACCTATTGTGTACCTTATCATGAATTTGGCAAGGGGGTACGATAGTGATCCAGGAGTGGATCACTAAACAATGGTTAAAGTTATCCTTAGTTACCTAAGAGGACTAAGGAAATATTTCTCGGTTATGGAGGTGATGAAGAGTTCGTCGTAAAGAGTTACGTCAATGCAAGCATTAACACTGATCTGGATGACTCTGAGTCTCAATCTGGATCCATATTGAAAGTGGGAGCAATTAGCTAGAGTAGCTCCAAGCAGAGCATTGTAGACATAGAAAATTTGCAAAATACATATGGCTCTGAATATGGCAGACCTGTTGACTAAACTTCTCTCATAAGCAAAACATGATCACACCTTAGTAAACTTTGGGTGTTAATCACATAGCGATGTGAACTAGATTATTGACTCTAGTAAACCCTTTGGTTATTGATCACATGGTGATGTGAACTATGGGTATTAATCACATAGAGATGTGAACTATTGGTGTTAAATCACATGGCGATGTGAACTAGATTATTGACTCTAGTGCAAGTGGGAGACTCGAGGAAACATGGCCTAGAGGCAATAATAAAGTTTTTATTTTATCTTTCCTTATTTCATGATAAATGTTTATTATTCATGCTAGAATTGTATTAACCGGAAACTTGATACATGTGTGAATACATAGACAAAACACCGTGTCCCTAGTATGCCTCTGCTAGACTAGCTCATTGATCAAAGATGGTTAAGTTTCCTAGCCATGGACATGTGTTGTCATTTGATTAACGGGATCACATCATTAGGAGAATGATGTGATGGATAAGACCCATCTATTAGCTTAGCATAATGATCGTTCAGTTTTATTGCTACTGCTTTCTTCATGTCAAATACATATTCCTCCGACTATGAGATTATGCAACTCTTGGACACCGAAGGAATACCTTGTGTGCTATCAAACGTCACAACGTAACTGGGTGATTATAAAGATGATCTACAGGTATCTCCGAAGGTGTTTGTTGGGTTGGCATAGATCGAGATTAGGATTTGTCACTTCGAGTATCGGAGAGGTATCTCTGGGCTCTATCGGTAATGCACATCATATGAGGCCTTGCAAGCAATGTGACTAATAATTTAGTTGCGGGATGATGCATTACAGAACGAGTAAAGAGACTTGGCGGTAATGAGATTGAACTAGGTATGAAGATACTAACGATCGAATCTCGGGCAAGTAACATACCGATGACAAAGGGAATAACGTATGTTGACATAGCGGTTCGACTGATAAAGATCTTTGTAGGATATGTGGGAACCAATATGAGCATCCAGGTTCCGCTATTGGTTATTGACCGGAGAGGGGTCTCGGTCATGTCTACATAGTTCTCGAACCCATAGGGTCCGCACGCTTAACGTTCGATGACGATATGTATTATATGAGTTATATGTTTTGGTGACCGAAGTTTGTTCGGAGTCCCGGATGAGATCACGGACATGACGAGGAGTCTCAAAATGGTCGATAGGAAAAGATTGATATATTGAAAGGTGGTATTCGGACACCGGAATGGTTCTGGAGTGTTTCAGATATTTATCGGAGTACTGAGGGGTTACCAGAACCTCCCAGGGGAAGTAATGTGCCATATGGGCCATAGGGAAGAGGCAAGGCAGCCCACAAGGGGGTGGCGCCCCCTCATGGGGAGTCCGAATTGGACAAGGGGAGGGGGCGCTCCCCCCCTCCCCTTTCCTTCTCCCTCTCCCTCTCCTTCCCCCTTTCCCCCTCTGATAGAAGGAAGGGGGGCGAATAGGACTAGGAGTCCTAGTAGGACTCCCCCCCCCACTTGGGGCGTGCCCTAGGTCGGTCTCCTCTCCCTTCCTCCTTTATATACGGGGGGCTCCCCTATGAGACACAACAATTGCTCATAGCCGTGTGTGGATCCCCCTTCACATTTTACGCCTTCGGTCATGTTCTCACAGTGCTTAGGCGAAGCCCTGCGCGGATCACATCACCATCACCGTCACCACGTCGTCGTGCTAACGAAACTCACTACTCCTTCGACCCTCTGCTGGATCAAGAGCTCAAGGGACGTCATCGCGCTGAATGTGTCCAGAACACGGAGGTGTCGTACATTTGGTACTTGATCGGTCGCAACGAGAAGACGTTCGACTACATCAACCGCGTTGAGCAAAGCTTCCGCTTTCGGTCTATGAGGGTACGTGGACACACTCTCCCCCTCTCGTTTCTATGCATCTCCTAGATAGATCTTGCATGAGCGTAGGATTTTTTTTAAATTGCATGATACGTTTCCCAACAATATTCCCCTCGCGGTTTCTGGTAACCCCTCGGTACTCCAATAAATATCCAATACATTCCCGAACACTTCCGGTGTTCGAATACTATCGTCCTATATATCAATCTTTACCTCTCGACCATTTTAAGACTCCTCGTCATGTCCGTGATCTTATCCAGGACTCCGAACAACATTTGGTCACCAAATCACACATATAATACAATATCGTCATCGAATGTTAAGCGTGCCGACCCTACGGGTTCGAGAACCATGTAGACATGACAGAGACACCTCCCCGGTCAATAACCAATAATGGAACCTAGATGCTCATATAGGCTCCTATAGATTCTACAAATATCTCTATCGGTCAAACCGTTATGACAACATATGTTATTCCCTTTGTCTGTTGGTATGTTACTTGCCCGAGATTCGATCGTCGGTATCTCTATACCTAGTTGAATATCGTTACCGGCAAGTCTCTTTACTCGTTCCATAATACATCACCTCGTGACTAACTCCTTAGTCGTTTGCTTGCAAGCTTATGATGCGTATTACCAAGAGGGCCCAAAGATACCTCTCCGATACTCGGAACAAATCCTAATCTCGATCTATGCCAACTCAACAAACACCTTCGGAGATACCTATAGAGCATATTTATAATCACCCAGTTATGTTGTGACGTTTGATAGCACACAAGGCATTCCTCCGGTATCCGGGAGTTGCATAATTTCATAGTCGAAGGAATATGTATTTGACACGAAGAAAGCAATAGCAATAAAACTGAACGATCATTATGTTAAGCTAACGGATGGGTCTTGTCCATCACATAATTCTTCTAATGATGTGATCTCGTTATCAAATGACAACTCATGTCCATGGTTAGAAAACCTTAACCATCTTTGATCAATGAGCTAGTCTAGTAGAGGCTCACTAGGGACATGGTGTTTGTTTATGTATTCACACATGTATCAAGGTTTACGATCAATACAATTCTAGCATGAATAATAAACCTTTAACATGAATAAGGAAATGTAAAATAACAACTTTATTATTGCCTCTAGGGCATATTTCCTTCACCAAGCTTGGAATAAAACTCCTCTTCGCATCGGCATGCCATACGCAAACTGACGGTCAAACAAAGGTCACCAACCAGACCCTATCTACACTTCTTCAACTCTTGATGAAGAAGAACATCAAGGAGTGGGATGAATGTTTGCCCATCGCCGTGTATGTCTACAATCGAGCATGTCACTCTTCTACCGGCAAGTCCCCCTTCGAGGTCCTCAACATATTCAGGATGTTGTCTCCATTGGACATCCTACTGCTACCACTACAAGAGTGCATCAACATGGACGCGAGTGTACGAGCAAGCTATCTCAAGAAGGTGCATGAAGATACAAGGCACACAATTGAACCCAAGTACAATGACTCGCGACCAAGATCAACGTCAACAAGCACCCCATGGTATTCAACATCGGTGATCTTGTATGGCTACACCTTTGCAAATAACGCTTCCCCAATGAGTGCAAGTCCAAGCTACTACCTCGCACTGATGGACCTTTCAAGGTGCTAGCACGCTACAACAACAATGCATACAAGATAGACATTCCATGCGACAAGTACAATGTGAGCGACATCTTCAACATCAAGGATCTATCTCCCTTCCATGGTGATGAGGTTTTCAATCCCAGGTCGAATCTTTCCCAAGGGGGGTGATGTGGATCATCCTACGGTCATCCCCATGGACCTACCTTTGTCTCCCAAGACACCGCGCGGACCAATGACTAGAGCTCGTGCAAGGTCTATCGAAGCCGAGGTGAACTCGCTCCTCTCCGAACTTACGTGCTCAACATGTGAGACATGGCTACTACCTCAAGTGGAGACCTTGTGTGTGATCAGGTACTTGGAGGAAGGCCATGAAGCTGCCACCACCAATGGACAAGATGGCGAGGACACCAAGCGCGAGAAGCAAGAAGAATTGCAGCGAGAGAGCTATAGGCCCCGGACGACCAGTCCCCGCCGGACGTCTGACGCCTGGAGACTAGCCATCCAGAAGGCCCGGCTAATGGACGCTACGGCGGCCGGACGACCGACAAGTACCGGACGACCAACAAGTACCAGATGTCTGACACACTTCAACGACCAGACGTTCGACCGACTCCGGATATCATGTACCACAAGTCTAGAGCCAAAACGCCAGAAGACCGAAGCCTTCTGGATGACCGACGCACCGGACGTTCGACAGCGTCCGGAAATCCGACAACGCCTCAACAGAGCTGAAATGCCGGATGTCCAATCCTTTTTTCTACCGGACGTCCGGTCCCTCACGAGACACCGAACGACCGGTAATGACCGTACGTCTGAAGCCCGTGTGTGCACAGCCCGTGGATCTTGGCCCATGTATTCCTATCTCTCTCTCTCTCTCTCTCTCCCTAGACTATAAATACCCCTTCATGTGCATGTTTTAGGGTTAGCATTGTGATAGCCCAAGATAGAGAAAGAGCTTTGTTCATCCACTTACCCCTACTCACATGGAGATCAAGGCCTCCATGTGAGAAGATCCCCCAAGTGGATTCAAGACCCCTTCATGGGAAGATCCTTCTAAGATTCAAGACCTCTCTCCTCCAAGGATTGGGATGAACTAGCTACACTTTGTACCCTCTAGTGTTGACTTTGGATTATTGTGTCTCCTCTTGTGTATGTGGATTTAGCATAGGTGTGATTTGGATCTTGCTGATTGAGTGTTTTCCCTCTCGTGTTCTTCATGGGATCCCCTCCATTTCACGCTCCATTTCATGAAAGATCGGCCCATAGGGTTCCACCCTACATCAGGTGATCTCCAAGCCTAGGTCGACATCATATCTTACCACTAAGGGCTTGTTTGGTTGCACATGCACCATACCCAGGGGAGCAAAGCCCCATTGGGGGAACTTTCATGGCAAGTGGTATCCCATCCAACACATGGAGGAAATTTATGTTGTCATTTGAACATGGAGGGGCTGATTAGTTCTTATAGCTGATTCGAGGCGACTGAGGTTGCACGGCAGATGCAGAAAGGAGGCAAGGGAGCAGGGGACGAGGTGGGCAGCGGAGGCTGCGGTTGAGCTTTGCATCCTCGCGAGGTGCATGGGGAGAATTCTCCTGGCGCCAGGAGGTAGTGATTTCCTACCTAGGAAAGAAAGTGCATCGAGGATGGAAAGTCCTTGTCTGATGACACCAAATGGGCCCTCTAGAAAAAACGGGGCATATTTGATCGTGTTTCCACACCTAAGGAAATGAAGGGGATCCCCCGGGATCCCTTGCGCATACAAACCTTGAGACGGTTGTAATATTCCCTATTCGATGTAAAGGGACCATCCTCTAGGAGCTAGTCTAGTTTTTCTATCAACGTTCACCTCCATACCAGGAGTACCTGGGATCGTGCCTTCACTTTGAAAGACTTGGAATAATTGACTATCAGTTACTCATTAGCCTGGTTGGGACAAAGATGATGGGTTGGAAATGTAAAAATGCAATGAGAGATATAAGGGTGGCACGTGCAGTTCATGCTTTAGGCATGAGCCAGCTATGATCTCGTGATTATACCAATGTTAGGGTGTGTCATTAGAAGATTGGAAAAATGAGAGGCCTCATCTCGCAGAGGTACACGCGAAAACATCTCCTGGGGGACACTCCAATCCCTATTCAACTCGAAGATCATTTATGGCTGGAAACCGCTCAATTACCTTGGGATCAAGGGTCTAGTAGCTAGAGCATTTTGGCCAGGCTTTGAGTCGTCGCTAGCCTTGATTTTGATGGACTAACTCGGATCATCCCTATATCAATTCAAAGCTCCCATGTGACTAGTAGGCGTCAACTGCAATCTTTGTGTGTGGTAGAAAGATGCTATTTTTTTAGCGATTGGATAGGTGTGGGCTACTGCATGAGGTGCCATGATTTTTTAGGCGGCTTTCTATTAAAAGTGGGTTGTTCTTTAGGAGCTAGAATATTAGAATTGGATCAAATATGTTGTACAGAAGAGAATAGGATCCATAGATAACCAAATTTCGCACAAATGCCTGAAGAATGCTATAAGAGGAGAGGAACTAGGATAGGCAAGGAGAATAAAAATGGATTCAAAGACCCTTTAGTGGAAAGATAAGGCATGTAGCCGAACATGACTCGGGAAACCTCCCACGCTTACGACGTAGAATTAATTAGTCGCTTTTACTCATACATTTTGCTCCCTACCAAGGATATTGCTCGCCATTTTCACACTGGTAAGAACCTATAAAAGACACCACAATGGTCACTTGTAGCTCCATATCTCCTATGACCAATAGCTAACTCTTAGAGTGAAAGCTAAACTTCTTGGGATGACCTGTCTCGCCATTGGTTGCGAGAGGAGATTTTTTCCCACAATTAGCCACGCGAAGTGAGCTCAAGGGAAGTACGAGGCTTGTTGACAAACTTATCCGATGACATGACATCAAGTGTGATACAACCCAACTTGTGTGGAGATAATTTTAGGGGGCAATCCCAATCTCGTGTACAGCCATCCCGACCTTCTATTCACGCACCTATTAACACAAATAGTTGCTGAATTAGAACCCCCCCCCCCCCCCGATAGGCATTAATGGACCAATACACCGACAAATCTTTATTGTGACTTTTTTACTCCATCTGTTTTGGATATCTTGTTGTCCCTTTGTGCAACTAACCGTGTAGGAATTGATTCCATGAAGCAAAGTTTACCCTCAACTCCAAGTACGATTGCTACAACTCTTCACCAACCTAGGGAACACATCAAATTCCATGAAAGAGAATGTAGGGTTTTACCTCACCATATGAGCCCAAACCTGGGTACCTCCCCCCTCCCCGTATGAACTCCCCTCTGGTACTTATGACTATTCTCGCTACCCTACCGAGGGATCAGACGATTTTCTGCACTGTCATACATCATGAGGGTCGCCTGAACAAGAGTGGCTCTACCAGCCGCCCAGATGAATCTCTTCTACCATGGCATGAGCTTACCCGCGACTTTTGTTAATGTGGCATTGAAAATCAATCTTCCAAAGGGGGTGTACCGATAGGGGGAATCATAGATATTTCATGGGGAAGGTGGAACATGTAACCAGAAAGCTCTCAAGGACCTAGTCCAGGTCGATGTGGACCCATCTTATCGGAGCGACGAGGATTTTCTTTAAATTCAGCACAAGCCCGGCCATTTCCCCCAAGCCGACAAGAATGGAACAATGTATGTGTTGGCGAAGAAATCATATACTCCCTCCGATCCAAAATAACTGAGGTAGCCTCTATACAATACATCATCTTGGTTGTTGCACCATGACGCTCGCACAAATGAACTGTAGCTATAGGCAAACTACTCGAGCACTGGGTTAACAAGATCAAGTCATGCAGGCTTGTGTTTGGAAAGTGCGGTTGGATTCCTAAGCTACCTAATTTCTTGAAGAATCTCAGTCGTATTTCTAAGCCTTAGATCACATTCAGCCATCATTATCTAGAAATTACTTCACACATATATGTGACCTGCACACACAAAATTACAATAGCCCCATTCTACTATAGTCACGCTAAAAAGGCAGCCTAGCTCACATGGTTAGGGAAGTGCGTATACGGACACAGACCATAACTTAAGTCCCTCTCAGCCATCCATTAAAGATCCGACGTACCAGATTGACACATATTTCGAACGGAATTTTCTTAAGTGTTCAAAAAAATTGAAAAAAATTGAATAAATCATAAATGTTTCGTTTTGTAGTCTGTGAAAATTTCAATCCATTTGGACGTATCGTTTGTGAATAAACTTTATTTATTTATTTGAGCTTAGAAGGTTGTTAAATCACAAAAGCATACATCCAAATGGGTTGAAACTTTCTCAGAATATAAAAGAGGTAATATCTCCCGGAGTCACATGACTTGCGTATAATGTTCATTTTGGTGCTAAAACTTTGAAAGTACGGATTTGTGGTTATTCAACTCGCGTTCTCGTGCAAATACGGTGCTTCCTCTCACATCTAGTCGTATGGCCAGCTCACATGGTGTGCCAACTTGGCGGAGGCCCACTTGCCCGTGGCTAAAGTACACACGGCGTTGTGTGACTATAGCATGCAGGATTTTTTAGAAAACCCCCTTGCAATTTGTTTAATTGTGCACAAAAGGCCTCAAATATAATGAAAAAATGGGACAATGAGGTTCAAACCCATGACCTGTTACTAAAAGGTAGGCGTACAACGATCACACCAGCACCGGTTCACGTTGAACATCTGGAACTAAACTTTATTTAACAATACACAAAAAGCCGATAAATAGGCCCATATGTCTAATGGGATACTAACAACGGGTTAGGCTAAACATGTAATTAAGCTAATTTACGCAGGGCCCATCCGTCCGTGTGTTAGATTGAAGTTTGGTCGCATGGATAATTTTGCAGAAAAATAGGGGAACGAACGGAATCAATTTCTTGACTTCAAGCGTGTTAGTGCACGAGCCAACCACAACACCAAGTACATGTTACTACCCACAAAGAGGAACATTTAATTATTTTATATTTTTGCAATGACGACTACTCATATTCCTGTTTTTCTCTCTCGGACCGAATTTCTGATAACTTATTTAAACTTTTTTGTCAAACTAAATACTTTTAGATGTTAAAAAATGAAATCAAAATTCATTTCAAAATTTTAGGCAAAAAAACTAGAATTGTTGAGATATTTTGAAACCCGGATTTTCCAGCCCCTTCCGAAAAAAAGGGAACAAAAAAAAATCGCTTGCAGAAAAGTTTTGTACGTAATAGATTAAACATTATATATTTTCCCCTCAAAAAAGGAAAAAAATTATATGTTTTGACGGCTTTTCTTGGCCCAAAAAGGCAATATTTTCTGGAAACCCAAGAAAAAAGGAGTCTAGAAAAAGAAGTACGTACATTGTATATGAGGTCAGGAGTTCGAATAGTCATGAGTATGTAGTCGGTGTAGTTGTTAGCTAGTGTGTGCACTGTATATAAGGTCGGGAGTTTGAAACAAAATTGTGCACGCCGCATAGAGCAGCTCTAATCACTAACAGGGGGGCCGTAGCCACGTTGTCGTGTCACATAAGCGCAGGATACGTCTGAATACGAGCGAAGTGACTGTATTTACACGAGAACCCAAGTTAAATGACTATAAATCTGTATTTTTAAAGTTTTAGCACCAAACTGAATGTAGAACGGTTATGTGACTTTCGGTGATATTACCACAATATAAAATGAAACATTTATGATTTATTGGATTTTTTTTCAAATTTTTTCTGAACACTTAAAAAATTCAGGTTTGGAAAATGGGTCAATCTGGTACGTCAGGTATTTAATGGATGGCTGATAGAGGAACGCTAAGTTATGGCGAGACTTAACATCACGAAGCCAGAAGCTGCGTCCTGCATATACAACCCAGCCTCCCAGGTTCAAGTCATCTCAAATGCGAGTTTGTGTTCTTATAGAAATGGCAGAATTGTATATCTCTTTTTTCAGCAAAGAGAGCAAAAAAATTACGTTGAAAGTGGAGGATCAAGATCCTTGGATACAAGAAGGTCCCTCAGCATACTGTTGGTTGGTCCACAGGGAGTAGTACAAGAAGACCCTTGAATAGTCGCACGCACCCCCACCGGCCACACTGACACTGCTGCGTACTATCTCCGTCCAAGATTTTCGAGCTGCCATATGCACAAACATAACAGCTCAGGGCCCCTCTCCTCTCCTCCGATCAGTGTGAGGCAACTATTCATGCCATGTGACCTTGCTGAGAACCAACTGATTACATGCACCCCCGAAAGAAAAGAATAAGAAAAATACCACCACAAAACAAAACAACGCCATGATTGATTGACAAACAGCGGGCAATGCCCCCGAAGCCCAGTAGGCGCAGCAGTGCGGAGACCACATCGAGATCTACAAACGGCACACATTGCATGGCTGCCATTCTCATCGGGATGACCGACGATTGCAAATAGTTATCACAACTGAGATCTTCGCACAACTAAATGTCATTTCAGGTCACATTTCGTCGGCTGATACACAAAAGAAGAGCTAACTCAGAGCTCAATATACTTGTAAACCTATTGACATTCCTACTATACACCAGGACAAGGTAGCAGCAAAAGCTTTGGGTCTACGATTACTCAAAAGCAGAGGGCGAGGGAATAATACATAATTGAGTTGCTAAGGGAAGGGAAGAGCATTAATATCGGTTAGAGATGCTCTTCTTGTCTCGGTCCCAGGCAGCCCTCAAAGCGTCATAAGATTGTTGTTTCCTTCCAACCACTCGCTGCGAATCTTGCCGGGCTGGGCTGCTGTAGTCCTGATAATGCTGTTGATCATTTGCCTTTCGCCAGCTCCTGCTCGCAGAATCGCTACTTGGGGCCGAAACGGAGACGGAATCGACAACCATGTCGCCCTCGAGCAAGCGAAGAACCTAAAAGAAAGATATGGAAAAATGGTACAAGTTGCCAAAATTTAGTTTCCCAACAGGCATTTACACAAAATAACTCAAGGCCGAGCCCAGAAAGAACTTACATGAGACATGCGAGGCCTTGAATGAGGATCACGTCGTATGCACAGGTTTGCGGCATGCAACATGCAACGGACCTCATTTTCGCTGTATCGGTCCCCCAAGCATGGGTCTATGAGCTCGTCGACTGCATTATCCTCCAAGAGATGGCGTGCCTATCATACATAAAAACTTCATTAATACTCCAATCACACCGTGCACGCAGTTTTGACATAGCAGCACTAGCATTGTAGCCAACTCTGAAATCCTTGGGCATAAGTTTTATTAGTCAAAAAGACTTGATTGCGATTTCGCAACAAAAACTATGACAACTTGCAAGAAGATGGAGGCAATAGACCATATATCATTAACACCAACCTTAAGCGTGCTAACTATGCAAAAAGGAGTCGTCTTACAAAGAAACTCACCCATTCAGTTAGAAACTGTTGGCCCTTAGGTCGGCTAATGTCAACAGCCTTGCGCCCAGTGACAAGTTCTACCAACACGACACCAAAACTGTATACATCAGCCTTCTCTGTTATTTGTCCACTCTGCGCATACTCTGGTGCCAGATAACTGCAAAAGTCGCTAAGAATCATTGAGTGCTCCAAATTACTTAAGGTGACAAATTATTGGAAATTCCAGTACATACCCAAATGTGCCGATGACTCTTGTTTCAACACCCATGTCTCCATCGGGTTGCCATCGTGCTAGACCAAAATCTCCAACCTATCAGAACATGATTGAAAACATACAACCCTGTCAGGAAATTATATGCTTGGTGGTCATGCATAATACTCCCTCCGTTCCTAAATATTTGTCTTTTTAGAGATTGCAAATGGACTACCACATACGGATGTATATAGACATATTTTAGAGTGTAGATTCACTCATTTTGCTTCGCATGTAGTCACTTGTTGGAATCTCTAGAAAGACAAATATTTAGAGACGGAGGGAGTATAAGACTGGATAATGGCATAATTAAAAAAAAGGTATCTGTAAGATAATACTGGGGAAGTTAAACAGAAAGTATTGCAATTTAATCAAATTTACACAAGACAAGACGCTATTATGGTCTAGAAAAGTGCAGTTACAAGATAGGCCAACCCAATTAAGTATACAGAATGGCTTCATCCATCAGGCACACAAATTTAACATCATATCTGGAAAGACGTTCAATGCAATCCCAGAGGACAAATGCCAATTAGTAAATTCCAATAGCGCAGTCCATACCAGAGGTTCAAAATCATGTGTGACAAGGATGTTGTTTGGTCTCATGTCCCGATGGATAATGCAGCCAACTCTACATTCCTCGTGTAGATACCGCAACCCTCGAGCAGCACCAACAGCAATCTTTTGTCTAGCTGCCCATTCCAGTGTGTCTTTATTATTGCGACCTGAAAGATATTTCACAAACAGCTTAACAGGTAAACAAACATAGATTTATTGCAATATCACTAACTTTTGCTTGCTACTGGTAAAAGGCAGAACAACAATATGCATGTAATGAATACTAAGTGCCATAGTGAGCCTGCAGACTGGAAAATGTGTCTATACAGACATGCAAGAGAGAAAAATCATACCATAAAGATGTGAGTCCAAGGATCCATTGCAGATGTACTCATAAACCAGTAAACGCCTCCTTTCCTCAACACAAAAACCAATGAGCATTACAACATTACGGTGTTGTGCACAACTCAGAACTTCCACCTCTGAGCAAAATTCAACATCACCCTGGGAACTAGCAAGCTTATGTTGCTTGACAGCAATTGCCTGACCATCAGGAAGGACGCCTCGATGAACAGATCCAAATCCACCTTCAGCCAGGAAATTTGCCTGGGAGAAACCACCCGTTGCAAGTTCAAGTTCAGCGTAACTAAACCACCGAGGAGGTTTCCCAAACACAGGAGCCTTGTGCTGACATATCGAACACAATGGAGGCGGCCCAGGAGGTGCGCTCCTTGCTAACGAGACAGCGTCCCTGACATTTCCTCTAAAGTTTAAGTCTGATCTGCTTCTCATAGAACTTATTTCATGCAAAAGATCTAACTTGGAGATCTTCTCAAGCAAAGTATCTGCAGTTGGGGTGCGAGTTTTTCGTGGCGGTTTTGAGGATGCAGATCCCTGTAGAATTTCGACCATCCATGGCTGAAGCGAGAAGGTTGCTGAGGGACTCAATATTTCACTGTCGGTATCAGAAATATTGACATCCGAATGCTGGATCTTATCCTTTGTTGCTTGTACCTCTTTCTTTAGAGAAACAGTTGTTTCAGAAGCACAAAATGGAGAAGTCCCTGGATCTGAACTTGAGACTGAGGATGTTCCCGCTTCGGTACTTCCAAAAGGCGTCTCTAAGTCTGGGCTGCTATTTGGTGTTACAGCTGGTCCTCGAACTGAACTCCGCGGCTCCTTTACATCAGTTGCTGTTTTACCAACAGAACTATCCAACACTGCTGGAAGTGAACAGGATCCTTTGGACTCTTTATCGGGAGATCCCATAAGATTCAGACGGAGAACTTTAGGCTGAGAACGCTTCATGACAACAATGTTGCACTGTAACTCTTCCATGCAACGCTTCTCTTCATGCTTCAACTCCCTAAGAGCAGCAGCATGGGCAGCTAAGCAAAGAGAAAACACAAGATACCTGAACGTACAAAAGAAAATTACAGTAATAAGTGTTGATCATTACTTATCTAGCACAACCCAGCTTGCTTGTGCTCGCTTAGATTCAGCAGCTACGACACCAGGAGGAGATCCAGAAACAACCTTAACCTTAACATTTATCTGCACAAATGAGAATCGTCATAAAAAAGATTGCAGTGTGTGATAGGAGTCAAGAAAACATGTACAGAAGCATTAACAGTGATCCTGATTAGCCTGCTGGCTACCGATTGTTATTCTGTCACTTCATCAATAAAGCTCCCATTTTCGTTTCGAAAAAAATATAAAGCTCCCATTTTCACCGCACAAAAAAAAAACATGTACAGAAGCATGTACAAACCTTGCTTGCATCATAAACATCATGAAGTTTGAGCATCATTTGGGAACACAGCTCTGAGACATCTGACTTCTGATCCAACATGGTCTTATGGCCACTTGCGCAATCTCCCGCAAATAGAGGAAAGCCCCAGAACTTCCTGCCTGAAAGAGGGAAACCATAGTGCATTGAAGCCACTACCACAAAATTCAAAACTCAACCCAGAACTCGTGGAAGCTACTGGACAAAGTGCAGCAACTTCAGTGATCATGGTAACAGAAGAGTTTAGAGACCAATGATGGCAACCCATATATGCATTTAGCTGTGCAACTAATGTGCATATAGGATGCACTATTATAGCTAAGCCCCCAAAACAACACGGCAGTACAACAAAAAGTAGAAAAGTGCATTTGCGAAGGACGGATAGGATTGCAAGGAAAGGAAACAATACCAGAGCTCTGTGCCGGGATGACAACGAGGAGTATGATGCTGCCGCCGGGCTGCACGACGTGCGTCAAAGCCCAGACGATGGCTGTCTTGGAGATCTCCCTAATGGCAGCACGCACCGCCACCACCACCTTCTCCTCAGCAGCAGCAGCAGCCGGTGCGCCCTTGTCAGCCACGGCCTTCCCCTTCCTCTGCTGCAACAGCAGTTGCTGCTGCTTGATAGAGCTAGCCATCACCTCCTCTCCAGCGATGCCTACAAATCAAGAAGCTCCCCCTAAACAGCTGAACCACGGAAGTGCTGGCCAAACCCAAGAAGCAAACAAGTAGGGAGTAGTAATGCCTAGTGCAAACAACGCAACAACCAGCCCCAAGTGCTTAAATGCAGATGAGATAGGAGGAGCTACCTCCCTGACAGTTGCCAGCGGCGTTGGACACCGAACTCTGTTGAGAGAACCAAAAGGCAGCCAAAGACCAGTAAAGATGGCGGCAAGGCAGTAAAAAGGAGACGGCCTTTCCCCCTCAGCTGGGTCCCGGATTCTCGACGACCAAGCTCAAGCTGCTGCGGATTGAGAGAAAGATCGCCCACTTTATGGCTGGCCGCAGAGCGGGCGCCACTGCCGCCTGTGAATGTCCTCGCCTCCACTGTAGCCGGAATAGGGACACGGGGAAGGGGAGAGAGCTCCAGCTCCAGCTCGCTCTCGCTGTCTGGGATGAGACGACGAGGTGACCCCGCCTCCCCGTTGCGCCAAACCGGTCAGATTGCACAGTGCCGCCTCGTCCTCCCAGCCTACACGATTCCCAGCACGCCGTAGGAATCCCCAAATCATTGAAAAATCGTTCGAATCTTCGCACAGATCTCGCCGCGCTCTCCGCCTCGAAATTGGCCTCCACGACCACGAGTGGGACAAAATGGAGTCAGTTTCTACGGAAATTTCCCCATTCCACCATATGCAAGCAGATCTCCGACGCGATATTTGACTCGCATTGCCTTCCATAAACGAACACCTACTCTTCCCAAATACCCGGGAAACTTGCCCGCCATACCAGGGCGGAGTTCGGGGGCATCTGAACCGACGCGAATCGAAGCTATTCAATCAAAAACGAAAACGACAGCTCAATCAAAATGGGGGGAAGAGAAGAGACCCACCGAGAAGAGAAGACGAGGAGCGCCCGGCCCGACCCGCCGCCGGAGAAGACGACCAAGAGGAAGCTCCGCCTCGCGCGCTGCCGCCACCCCTACGACCTGGGTACGATGCGAAACCTAGGGCGCTATAGTGCCGTACGCGTGGGAGCGGGGGCGGGTGGAGGCGGTGGCCATTAAAGACCCAAGGAGCGCAAGCAATTAAACCTCCATTGCTGTGCGTGACGCTAACCTCTTCAGGCTTCAGTTCCTACTTCCTACTAGTGGTACCGTCGTTCGCCGTCCAGGAGTAGCTACCCGTTCTACCCTCCAGCCTTGGTCGCATTAACGGCGCTGCCACTCAAATGCAACGCGTTTGAAAACCGGTCGGCGTCGCCGGCCATCTGATTGGGATCGGACGGCCAAGGAGTCTCACAGGATTGAATGCGGCTCAGGGTGCTGTCTCGTGAGCAGACGGTCCCAGCTTCCAGGTGGGGACCACGCGACAGTGTCAGGCAGTGCACGGCCCCGGCGTGGTCCCGGTGCACGAGGAGGGCGCTGACATGGTCCTGGTGGGCCATCGCCGTCTCCTCCTTCCTACTCCTACAGGGTTGATCTGATTTCTGAACTTTTGCTGCAGTTTGGCGGAAAATTTCCCAGCCTTTTTACAGGCTTTTCTTCCCTTGGATGGATGCAGCAACCCGTAGGGGCTACCTTGTATAGGGACTTGCATGTTTTTTTGTGTTTATTGTGTGTTGTACTTTCCATTGCGATGTGATGTGAGAGCAGTGGTACTATCGACCAACGGATGCTATGGGTTAAAACAAGTAAAAGGTGACAAGGCTATGGGTTAAAACACTTTTTACGTACTTTTATCTACTTCCTTCATCCGAAAATAGTCGTCGGAGAAATGAATATATCTAGATGTATTTTAGTTCTAAATACATTTATTTTTATGCATTTATTCGACAAGTATTTCCGGACAGAAGGAGTAGGTGCAAAACGTTCTTGCCTTGGCCATTCGACTGGAAGAAAATGAAAACATGACCCAGGTAGATTGTTTATAGATGATATCACTACACTACAAGAATATTAATACTACATATCAAAGTTGTATTAGAGCTGCATTATTTAATTTGAATCAGAAAGAGTATTATATACTCTCTCCGTTCCTAAATACTTGTCTTTCTAGTCATTTTAACAAGTGACTACATACAGAGCAAAATGAGTGAATCTACACTCTAAAACATGTCTACATACATCCGTATGTAGTAGTCATTCAAAATGTCTAGAAAGACAAATATTTAGGAACGGAGGAAGTAGTACTGTATTATCTAAGTGAGCATGCAAAGAGCCGTGTACCGTTGGCGACGCCCAAAGATGATTGCAACCAACAGTTTGGCTATGTGCGTAGCGTTTTAACAAATCAATTATCTACCTATGTGTCAGCGTGTGTAGTGTGTGTATAAGAAAATTGATGAGCTCCGGCTGTCCTTTGAAATATAACGCCGATGTCCCCAGCCAAGTGGTAGTGCCGTAGTGGTAGTACGTTTCAGACAATTCAGTGGCCCTCCGATCCGTAGTATAGTAGGTTTGTAGGTACGTGCAGTTAACCGTCCACATTGAATCAAGAATCATGATAGGTTTGTTCTTGTCTGCCTTGTAACACTACTTTGCACGCTAAACGTACAATATGTGTCCCCACCAAACCCAGCACCGAAGAGCCATCTGCGCAGTAACAACATCAACAAGAAATACTCACTATCCTTTCAAATTAAATACTCGCGACACATAAATGGACGTGTAGAGGATATCCAAAAAAATGGAGGTGTAGAATAGATTGACAGGCTCCTCCCCAAAGAAAAGAAAAGGCTAGGTTTCCTCCGTCTTCTGCCGACTCCGCCACCGGTCCGCCTTGTCTCGGTAGCCTTAGGGCCATGGCGGCGCCGGTGGATCTCGGCCCTTGCCGACGGGTGGGCTCCGTCTTTAGATGTTCCTTCAAGTTTTGTTAGGGTTTATGTCCCGTTCAGGAAGACGAGATGGCGGCGGCTTTCTGAAGATGAAATAAGGTTCTCCCGGCCTAGTCCCCGTTTCGGTGGTGCGTCTAGCATTGTCGGTGGGCGTGTGGAGGCGTGTCTCCGGTGGATCTGTCATTGGTGGATTTGCTCGGATCTTGTCGTAGTTCGTCTACGTTCGTGCGTCTTCAGGTTGGATCCTTCTGATATATGCTACTCTCCAACGACGGCGGTTGTTGTTTTGGTGCGTTGGCCCTATGGGGCCTTAGTACGATGACTTCCCGACTGTCTACTACAACAAGGTTTGTTCGGCTTCAGCGAGGGAGGGGCGATGACGACGGCGCGCTTTCGGCTCGCTTCAGTGCTTATAGTCGTTACTAGATGGTCTATGGATCTGGATGTAATTTTTATTATTTTGAGTGTTCGTTGTACTATCATGATTGAAGATGAATAGATTATATTAGAAGTTTTTCGCAAAAAATGAAGAGATGACTTTTGGCCCCGAAGTTCTGATGGCTTCTTTACTTTATGGCGCATGCTACGTGTCGGTTAGCAGATTTTTTTAAAGATCTGCTCGGTCGCTGGTCATCCTATCTGCACATGTGCTGATCATCGCGTTGCTCGCGACATGTTCTTGTAACAAGAGTATTATTGCCAAAAAGCTATGTGGCTCGCGCAACAAGAGTCTTGTTCTTGCAATAGCAACAGGCCTTTGTTGCACACAAAAATTCATCTCAGCTCTAGGCCCCTTGTCATAATGCCATCATTCACCGCCACCTGCCGGATCCGCCTCCGGTGTGTTCTGGTGGAGCAGATCGGTGTCCGAGGGAAACCTTGGCTGCCTTAGGCTGACCGGCAGCGGCGACGCCGATTTTTGGCGCCGCTTTCCTCCTTGGGGGCGTTGCTGAGGGCACCATCTCTCCTCTTCAACCCATGTCCGGGTGAAAGCCCAAGATCCGATGCGGATCGGGCGTCGGCGGCGCCCTAGGCACCGTAACCTTCCTGGAGGCGACGCCAAGGACATTGGGATCGGATGGAAGGGTCTGCAGGTGAGGGATGGGGGTGTGCTGCCTCCTTTCGGTGGAGCGGTGTTTCGTTCTACATATTCTTGGCGGCGGCTCTTGGCGGCATGGAGCAGCGGAGGCTTGGCGTCAGATGTGTGGTGACGGACACGCGCAGGAGGTCGACGCTGTCTGGCGTCGTGGTGGCGTCGGCGGCAGCGAGACCGAGCAAGACAGTTACAACAGTACAGCTCTGAAGATGGATATGTGGTAGGTGGTTGTGGCGGCCTCATACCCGGCGGCCGGCTTGGTTGAGGAGCACGCCGGACTGGTGGGTGCCCATACCCGGCAGGCGTCCAGGTTGGGACCTCAGATCTTAGATGTTAGGTTTGGCTGCGAGGTCTGCTTGGTATTAGGCCCAAACCATCAGCGCCCCTTCATCAGTTAGATAGGAGTAGCGACAGAGGTTGCGAAGATGGTGGCTTTGATCTTACTGTTGTACAACTTTATAAAATTTTGTGCTAATAATTAATAAAGTGGTCATATGCATCGACCAGATGCAGAGGCCGGGGGCATTCCTCCTTTTCGAAAAAAAAATTCACCACCACCATTTGCAACACCGTTGTTCCAACGGAGCGCACAACGGCTCCCGGAAGAGCATGCGGAGAGCACCGAACCAGCTCATGGGCATGCATCGGCCCATACGGGCATGCTGGAGCACAAGGCGCAACTGGGGAGTGGGGACTCGCCGGCAGCGCGGGCCGTCAAATCTGTTCCACGGCGGCCTTGGCGCTCGGCGCCGAGCTTGATTCCAAGCGAGGCGAGGCCTACAACAACGGTAGAGGGGAAAGGAGCGGCACAACTCACCGGGCTCGAACAAGTAGTCGTGGATGTCGGGGAAGCGGCAGTTGAGATGAAACGGCGGCTGATGGAGAGTTGGAATCAACCGGTTTGAGGAGAAGCCTTTGCAATAATGGTAATGTTACGCTCTTTTCTTTCCAATAGGAGGCAATTTGTAAAGGTGTGGAGATGGTCACAAGCCTTCCGGTCAGAAATGGGTATGATGGATGTGCGGGTGGTCGAAACGCACAACTCCGTTAGTCGAGTGGATGCTAGTATTTTCGTTATCTTTTTTTTCCTTCAAGATATTAGGTTTCAAGTTCCACCCAAAAATGAAGATAGTCTCACATGTAAACATGGGAATGCAATATGGCGCTGCAAAATTTCATGAAAACAATTTTCATTCATGATTGACCCACAATAACCGTAGAAAGGGGGCTCCTAAAGCAAAATTTAGTGCTACAAATTTGAGTATTCACCTGCTCGATTTCCCCCTTCCATAGCGATTTGTGCATACTTAATTTTCCTTTTACTTGATGCCAGAAATTATTATTTTTTTCCCGAGATCATGGGAACTCAAGATCACTTAGGGCCCTTTTGATTCAAAGATTTTTCATAGGAATTTTCGAGGATTATAATCCTTAGGATTTTTCCCTTTGTTGGTTGTTTGAATTATATGATTGAATCATATAGGAATTTTTTCTAAGGTTTTCTTTGTACTATTTCCCATAGGATTTCTAGCATCCACTCAAACCTCTTTGGGGGAACCTTTATTTTTTCTATGATGCAATCGAACAACGGAAAATCATGTAGGATTGAGATGCCATGACATTTCAATCCTATGTTTTCCCTGTTCCCGTGTTTTTAGAATCCTACGAATAAAAGAAGCCCTTATTGTCATATGTGATTTTTGATTGATATTGATTGCTCTATATATTGCCAGCTAATTTGTGTGCAACTACACCTAATGCTTTTTGTCACAGAAAAACTTACATTAATTTTAAAGTATCTCCTCCATTTACATATGCTCCTTTATGAAATTAAAGCCAAAAGGTTGTTTGTCATTTTAGGAGTAAACATTTGAGCTACACAATTACATCAACTTTGAAAAAACATGTCACGGACAATTGGATATTGTGTGGTAGAGAGATCCCTCGCTCCCAAGCTCAATAATCCGCAAATTACTGGGTATCCTAAATCCAGCCTTTGAAAAATGGGCTCCAAGTGGTGACAATCAAAAAGTATATAAATGTCACCACGGGCAGGCCATACAATGTCATTGAGGCCTTCTTGTGGTACATGTTGATGTTTGAGTCGGACCTTGCAAATAAATATAACTACAAGAATCCAGAAGCACCTCAGATTTTGCTTAAAATCTTGAATATATCTGCAACCACCGCTTGAATTTGTGGATCAACATTTATATTACTTGTTTGAAATTAGTCAAAACTTGGACTTCAACATATTATCTCAATGAAACATTTTAACATGCATATTCAAAGACATTTAACATTAACAACAAAACACAATCCTAAACAAGAATACACAATTGTTTCTAGCATCATATACCTTGTTCCACGCATGTGCCGTGACTAGAAAGTTGGGTGTTGGAACGTTGCAACAATAGAAGGTAATGTGCGTCAATTGATGTAGAGTCCAAAAAGGCATTTCTCCTCATTTTCTGAAAAAACACTCCAACTAACACAAATAAGTAAAGAGCCCTGGAAGTAGTAAACCTATGCATACTCACTATTGCAGGATGTTGCTAATGCGACACTACGATCACAGACCCTTCGATGAAACTGTGTGAAATGCAATAATCGCAAACAGTGGTATAAAAAAATGTCAAAAAAGGTGCAAAATGTTTGCAATGACAGATGCATCAAACAAGGTTCATATTTTGGTTGTGTGTGTGATTCAGGGCATACGGTTCAGTTCAGTTAACTGTTTGCGATGAGGATGAACAAAAGAAACGGGCTGCCACATGAAGGTGTGTGCGATGTAGAGCATATGGTTCACTCGGATGAACTGTTTGTGCTGAGGCAGAACAACGGGAACGGGTAGCCGTATGAAGGTGTGTGCGATATATGGCATACAGTTCACTCGGATGAATTGTTTGCGTTGAGCCAAGAGAACAGAAACGGTTTAACTTAACAAAATGTGTGTGATACGCGGCAAACAAGTCTGTAATCGGAAATGTGTGGGAAGACCGATAACAAAACAGACGAGTCTTGTTAACAAGCCGTGTGGGTTGTGAGAAAACGATTGCTGGTATATAATTATCTGTGATTGATGAAATCATCACCGACGGGTTCCATTGTTTAGTCCGTGTGCGATGTGATTTGCTCTAATCTACATATCATCAATATATATATATATTTAAAAAGACAATATTGCATAACCAAATTAAGCATACAATTACACAAATGACTACACACATAACATTTTCACACACCAAAGTAAGCAATTACATGCATACTAAACTAGGAGAAACAAGGATCTAATCATCTACTTCTTGTTGCGACGACTCTTGCCATTGCTCTGCTTCCGGCTGGATCCCTGGCTGTTTGGGGAAGGAGGCACTTCTTCATGTCAATGATCCGCTTGTATATGTCGTAGCACGTGTACGCCTTCTTGGTTGCGTACACGACGTGAGCTTTGTCGAGTTTCTCCATCCAGACCGAGTGCCAGGCACGCTTGTTTTTGTTGCATGAATCCTTCATGTCCCTCTCCTCCACATAGGCAAGATTGCCATGAAGCAGGCTATAAGCCCACTATTGTAGTACTTTCTCTTAGCGGCATGGCGGACCAACCGTGTGGGGTGCGAAGTGGCTTCGCTCGTGTGGGGGACGGAGGCCATCCTGCGCGGGCGCTAGGTCTGAGAGGACGGCCTTGTCGTCAGCGTGTGACCTCTCTGTGGCAACCGTTCGCTCCCCACTAGCCTCTTCGTATACCGTGGCAACCGTCCACCGCCTCTTCGCCTTTCCCTCTCGATTTGGAACTGCTGTCACACGCTCTTCCTCCATCCATTTGCCTTCACCCTTCCCTCTACCATTGTTCGATCGTCTTCTCCATGGAGGGAATAGGCTGGAAACAACCCCGTTATTCTTGCCCCGAACTGAAAGATGACGTGGTGGAGGAACTCATTGATCGGTGCGATGTCATCACCTTGGCTAGCATGGCAGGTTCGTTCAAGTCCATTCTCTACTCAACAAATAGGGTTCAGGAGCGGTTTGATCTCCCCTATCTTCTTCGCCATGACATTGGTCGCCGGTGTGGGGACGACGGAAGCCTTGCCTTGTGCAAGTTGATGCCGCTTGATAATGATACATGTGATATTAAGATGCCATCGCTTGAGGATAAGGCTTGGGAAGGCGCAAATGAAGATTGGATTGTTTATATTGGGTATAATTGCGAGTGGGAACTTGTGAATTTTTACACTCGTCACTGGGTTCCACTTCCAAAAATCACAGACTGCCCTGAGGTTGAGCACACAGGTGCTCTACGTACGTTCAAATACGATCATGGTGACTGTCATCTATGGAAGATAGCAATTTGTCGAGTTCCCAACCGCTCTTGGGATTAAAAGAACTATGAAGTTGTTGCTATCTTCGACAAGCTTGTTGCCATCCTTATGATTTTTTTCGGTACGTTTGTCTTCCACCGTAATTATAATTGTTTCATCCACATGCATGCGGGTTAGCTTGTTTCCCTTTACTAATTAACTTTCTTGTGTTTCAGAGGTCATGTGAACATTCCACCACCTTCTTGTGTTTGTGATGTGCCAGGCATCGTAAACGTAGAGCCAGTTCGGTATGTGCCTAGAAAGCTCCCATGCCTGGAATCTGCCTGGTTTTAGGTAAAACCACAAAACTCCGACTGCGATGGCAATGCGAGGACAAACGAGTAGTAAGGATGAAGCGTTTCGGATATTCGAGACATCGGAAATGGTTATATAGGGGCAACTTTATGTATCAAGGCTCCCTATCCATGATGGTTTCTGGGTCGTGTGGGAAGGACCCCGCCCCCTATTGCCCACACTCACTTGGCGATGGTTTCAAATGCCGTCGCGAAAAGGGGTTAAAAACCGTTTGTATAGCACATTATTGTACCAGTGACTCTTGTAAATTTACAAGCCCGAATTTCAACTATCAAGCCTAGGCCCAACCCTAAGCCCGAACATTGTGTTGTAGTCAAGGCTAAGCTCGGCCATGTGTAAAAACCCATAAACCTATATCAAAACAAACTAGCAGCAATCCCTTATAGAGATTTATAGATATAGGAAAATAAATAAGACGTGTATGAGTAGCTACAATTAATATATTACGACCTCTTCTTATTAGACCATAGAGCTAGCTAACTATATTGTACAACCTCTTGTACAACCTCCTAGATGGATTGTCGAATGTGTTACACTCAAACTCATTGACCATTGGACCAAGATCTCTTGTTACCCCCTTCTTCCCGGCACGAACAATTGTACATGGAAGTGGACGCCATCCAAGTTGCATTCTACCAGATTGGTGTATGAAGTGGCTTTCGTTGGTCACATCGATTGGAGTTGAGATCTCCACATTTTGAAGCAATGGGTCGTCCGCTTGTCTTGTTCTCAGCAACCATGTGTGTCACATGATCACCTTGCCAAGCGTGCCCTTCCTCACCAAGCCTCTTGCATGCTTTGTTGCTAAGGCATGGAAATGATAAACACTTGTTGGTGTGTTGTGTATTTGCGGATGAGGTATAGACTCATGTCCTGAGATGGACCGGCCTACCGAATTAGACGCCTGACGCTACTAGCGACATCCTCACCTAGTGGTTAGCTCTTTAATAGGGCATCCCTCCCAAGCTGAGGAAAGGTGTTAACTTCGTGATCCTCTGCTCTCTACACACTCTCTACTTACTACCGCGGTAATCAATAAGATCCGCGATCATTGCGTAGAGCGGCGGATGGCGAGGAATGATAATCTTAAGCGAAAAGTCACTTAGTGATTAGTATATGGATTTTATGCACCTCTTTGTGTACATTAAAAGTAATATTGTTATATATAAAAAGCTTGATAATCTACTATTGTTTTATCTCCATACTCTTGGGAAGGTACTAAATTCTTTGGATACTAGGATTATATAAGTAATATTGTCAATATGAGAATAATTCCGCTATAAGGATTACGAATGGGTAAAAAATCAAATAAATTCCGCTCATCATATCTCAACACTTGTTGTAGAGTTAATTACACCTATGGTACACAAACTTTCATGGTGGGTACAAACTCATACAACAACTTGGAAAATAACACAAATCGATCATATAACTTGAGTATCGATAACATTTTAGTACATTTTTGTCACTTGTCGTTACATGGCATGCCAGCAAGCCCACATTCTCTTCCCTGTCATCATGTGGATCCATCCAAGCAGCAACCAAGAGAAATTAATTGTAACTATGAAATTATTGTAACCGGGTTTCAATCCCGAGACATCTGCTCGCACATGAAAAGTCCTACCCACATGCTCCATTCTGTTAAACTATTTTATATCCCTTTTAGGCGAGAAATGCTACATCGACGGACAAATTACTTAAGGTTTACACGCGGGTGCCCATCCAGGTGAAATTCACGTGGGTGGAGAGGATTTAAGGGAGGACTTGTAACACTCCGTAAAAACGTACGTGCGTGTATCATTTTTGCTCTTTAGGCCCAAACTATCTTTTAATCCATCACATACGTATACGTTGTGTACACTGCTGCTACCTCTTGAGCACTGTGTTGGTTTTTCCTTGAAGAGGAAAGGGTGATGCAGCAAAGTAGCGTAAGTATTTCCCTCAGTTTTTGAGAACCAAGGTATCAATCCAGTATGAGGCTCCTCAAAAGTCCCTCATACCTACACAAACAAACAAGAACCTCGCAACCAACGCGATAAAGGGGTTGTCAATCCCTTCACGGTAACTTGCAAAAGTGAGATCTGATAGAGATAATAAGATAAGATAAATATTTTGTGTATTTTTATGATATAGATTGGAAAGTAAAAGATGTAAATAAAAGATAGATGGAAACTTATATGATAAAAGATAGACCCGGGGGCCATAGGTTTCACTAGTGGCTTCTCTCAAGATAGCATAAGTATTACGGTGGGTGAACAAATTACTGTCGAGCAATTGATAGAAAAGTGCATAATTATGAGAGTATCTAGGCATGATCATGTATATAGGTATCACATCCGCAACAAGTAGATCGAAACGATTCTACATCTACTACTATTACTCCACACATCGACCGACACCTGCCTGCATCTAGAGTATTAAGTTCATAAGAACGGAGTAACGCATTAAGAAAGATGAGATGCTATAGAGGGATAAAATCATGCAATATGATATAAACACCATCTTTTTATCCTCGATGGCAACAATACAATACGTGCCTTGCTGCCCCTGCTGTCACTAGGAAAGGACACCGTAAGATTGAACCCAAAGCTAAGCACTTCTCCCATTGCAAGAAAGATCAATCTAGTAGGCCAAACCAAACTGATAATTCGAAGAGACTTGCAAAGCACACATAAAAGAATTAAGAGAAGATTCAATTATTTCTCATAGATAAACTTGATTATAAACCCACAATTCATCGGATCTCGACAAACACACCGCAAAAAGAGTTACATCAAATAGATCTCCAAGAAGATCGAGGAGAACTTTGTATTGAGATTCAAAGAGAGAGAAGAAGCCATTTAGCTAATAACTATGGACCCGAAGGTTTGTGGTAAACTACTCACAACTCATCGGAGAGGCCTTGGAGATGATGTAGAGGCCCTCCGTGGTCGATTCCCCCTACGGCGAAGCGCCAGCGAAGGCTCCAAGATGAGATCTCACGGATACAGAAGGTTGCGGCGGTGGAAATAGTTTTTCGTGGTGCTCCTGGATGTTTTCGGGGTATGTGGATATATATAGGAGGAAGAAGTAGGTCCGTTGAGCCACGAGGGGCTCACGAGGGTGGGGGGGCGTGCCCACCCCCTAGGGCGCGCCGAGCACCCTCGTGGCCACCTCGTTTGCTGCTTGACGTCCACTCCAAGTCTCCCGGATTGTGTTTGTTCCAAAAAGATCGCTCCCGAAGGTTTCATTCCGTTTGGACTCCATTTGATATTCCTTTTCTTCGAAACACTAAAATAGGCAAAAAAAAACAGCAATTCGGGCTGGGCCTCTGGTTAGTAGGTTAGTCCCAAAAATGATATAAAAGTGTAAAGTAAAGCCCATAAACATCCAAAACGGGTAATATAATAGCATGGAACAATCAAAAATTATAGATACGTTGGAGATGTATCAAGCATCCCCAAGCTTAATTCCTGCTCGTCCTTGAGTAGGTAAATGATAAAAACAGAATTTTTGATGTGGAATGCCACCTGGCATAATTCTCAATGTAATTTTCGTTATTGTGGCATGATTGTTCAGATCAAAATTATTCAAGATAAAAGTCCATAAAACATAAAAATAGTAATACTCAAAGCATACTAACAAGTAATCATGTCTTATCAAGATAGCATAGCCAAAGAAAGCGTATCCCTACAAAATCATATAGTTAGGCCATGCTTCATTTTCATTACACAAAATACTCCCATCATGCACAACCCCGGTTTCAGCCAAGCAATTGGTTCATACTTTTTAACGCGCTTCAGCCTTTTCAACTCTTACGCAATACATGAGCGCAAGCCATGGACATAGCACTATATGTGGAATTGGGTGGTGGTTGTGAAGACAAAAAGGGAGAAGATAGTCTCACATCAACTAGGCGTATCAACGGGCTATGGAGATGCTCATTAATAGATATCAACGTGAGTGAGTAGGGATTGCCATGCAACAGATGCACTAGAGCTATAAATATATGAAAGCTCAACAAAAGAAACTAAGTGGGTGTGCATCCAACTTGCTTGCTCACGAAGACCTAGAGCACTTTGAGGAAGCCCATCATTAGAATATACAAGCCAAGTTCTATAATGAAAAATTCCCACTAGTATATGAAAGTGACAACATAGGAGACTCTCTGTCATGAAGATCATGGTGCTACTTTGAAGCACAAGTGTGGAAAAAAGATAGTAACATTGTCCCTTCTCTCTTTTCTCTCATTTTTTCCTTTTTTTTATTTGGTGGGCTTCTTTGGCCTTTTTTTTATTTGGGCTTCTTTGGCCTCTTTTATTTTTTATAAAGTCCGAAGTCTCATCCTGACTTGTGGGGGAACCATAGTCTTCATCATCCTTTCCTCACTTTTATTGATTTACAACTCAAAAATTACAATTCAATACTTAGAACAAAATATGACTCTACGTGAATGCCTCCGACGGTGTACCGGGATATGCAATGAATCAAGAGTGACATGTATGAAAAATTATGAAGGTGGCCTTGCCAAAAATACGATGTCAACTACATGATCATGCAAAGAGCAATATGAAAATGATGGGGCGTGTCATAATAAACGGAACGGTGGAAAGTGCATGGCAATATATCTCGGAATGGCTATGGAAATGCCATAATAGGTAGGTATGGTGGCTGTTTTGAGGAAGGTAAATGGTGGGTGCATGATATCGGTGAAAGTTGGGCGGTATAATAGAGGCTAGCAATGGTGGAAGGGTGAGAGTGCGTATAATCCATGGACTCACATTAGTCATAAAGAACTCATATACTTATTACAAAAGTCTACTTGCCCTCGAAGAGTTACCCATGCATGCTCCTAGGGGAAGGGTTGGTAGGAGTTAACCATCGCGCGATCCCGACCTCCACACATAAGGAAGACAATTAAAAGAGCACCCCATGCAACAAATTTGTCACACAACTTTTACCATATGTGCATGCTACGGGACTTGCCAACTTCAACACAAGTATTTCTCAATTTCATAATTACCCAACTAGCATGACTCTAACATTACCACCTTTATATCTCAAAACAATTATCAAGCATCAAATTGATCATAGTGTTTAATGCACTTTCTATGATAGTTTTTATTATACCCAACTGGGATGCTCATCATTCTAGGACCAAATTTATAACCATAGCAAATACCATGTTGTTCTAAAAGACTCTCAAAATGATATAAGTGAAGCATGAGAGATCAACAGTTTCTACAAAATAAAGCCACCGCCGTGCTCTAAAAGATATAAGTGAAGCACTACAGCAAATCTTGTCTAGCTCAAAAGATAAAAGTGAAGCACATAGAGTATTCTAATAAATTACAAATCATGTGTGTCTTTCCCAAAAGGTGTGTACAGCAAGGATGATTGTGGTAAACTAAAAGTCAAAGACTCATATCACACAAGACGCTCCAAGCAAAACACATATCATGTGGCGAATAAAAATATAGCTCCAAGTAAAGTTACCGATAGACGAAGACGAAAGAGGGGATGCCTTCCGGGGAATCCCCAAGCTTAGACTCTTGGTTGTCCTTGAATATTACCCTGTGGTGCCTTGGGCATCCCCAATCTTAGGCTCTTGCCACTCCTTATTCCATAGTCCATCGAATCTTTACCCAAAACTTGAAAACTTCACAACCCAAAACTCAACAGGAAATCTCATAAGCTCCGTTAGTGCAAGAAAGAAAAACCACCACATAAGGTACTGTAATGAACTCATTCTTTATATATATTGGTGTTAAACATACTGTATTCCAACTTCTATATGGTTCATACCTCCCGATACTAGCCATAGATGGATCAAAATAAGCAAACAACACACGAAAAACAGAATCTGTCAAAAAACTGAACAGTCTGTAGCAATCTGTAACTTTCGAATACTTATGGAACTCTAAAAATCCTAAAAAAATAGGAAGTCCTAGGAAATCTGTCTATTGATCTACTGCAAAAATAATCAACGCAAAAGCACGTTTCTGTGATTTATTAAAATTATTCTCGTGTGCACAAAAGTTTCTGTTTTTCAGCAGAATCAAATTAACTATCACCGTAAGTTATCCTATAGGTTCTACTTGCCACAAAGACTAATTAAAACATAAAACCACATCTAAACATAAGCTATATCAAATATTTATTACTAAACAGAAGCAAAAAATCAAGGAACAAAAATAAAATTGGGTTGCCTCCCAACAAGCGCTATCGTTTAACGCCCCTAGCTAGGCATAAAAGCGAGAATAGATCTAAGTATTGCCATCTTTGGTATTCAATTCATAAGTGGCATGAATGATAAATTCATAAGGTAATTTGACTTTCTTTCTTGGAAAGTGTTCCATGCCTTTCCTTAATGGAAATTGGAATCTAATATTCCCTTCCTTCATAACAATAATTGCACCAATCGTTCTAAGGAAAGGTCTACCAAGAATAATAGAACATGAAAGATTGCAATCTATATCAAGAACGATAAAATCTACGGGCACATAGTTCCTATTTGCAACCATAAGAACATCATTGATCCTTCCCATAGGTTTCTTAATGGTGGAATCCGCAAGGTGCAAGTTTAAAGAGCAATCATCAAAATCATGAAAACCTAGCACATCACATAAAGTTTTCGAAATCGTGGAAACACTAGCACCCAAATCACACAAAGCATAGCATTCATGATCTTTAATTTTAATTTTTATAGTAGGTTCCCACTCATCATAAAGTTTTCTAGGTATAGAAACTTCCAATTCAAGTTTTTCTTCATAAGATTGCATCAAAGCATCAACAATATGTTTGGTAAAAGCTTTATTTTGACTATAAGCATGAGGAGAATTCAACATGGATTGCAACAAGGAAATACAATCTATTAAAGAACAATTATCATAATTAAATTCCTTGAAATCCATAATAGTGGGTTCAATGCTATGTAAAGTTTTGACCTCTCTAATCCCACTTCTACCAAATTTAGCATCAAAATCTAAAACCTCCGGATCATTGGGACGCCTTTTAACTAAAGTTGAATCATCTCCAGTCCCATCATTATCAACATTCATATTGCAAAACAAAGATTTAATAGGGGACATATCAATAACTTTTAGATCTTCATCATTATTTTCATGGAAACTAGAAAACACGCTTTTACAAAGCAATCTCTCTTAGCACGCATCCTAACGGTTCTTTCTTTGCACTCGTCAATGGAAATTCTCATGGCTTTGAGAGACTCACTGATATCATGCTTAGGTGTAATAGATCTAAGTTTCAAAGAATCAACACCAAGAGAAAGTCTATCAACGTTCCTAGCCAATTCATCAACTTTAAGCAATTTTTCTTCAAGCAAAGCATTAAAATTCTTTTGAGAGATCATAAATTCTTTAACACTATTCTCAAAATCAGAGGGCATCTTATTAAAATTTCCATAAGAGTTGTTGTAGCAATTACCAAAATTATTAGAGGAATTACTAGGAAACGGCCTAGTATTAAAGTTTCCTCTATATGCGTTGTTACCAAAATTATTCCTACCAACAAAATTCACATCCATAGATCCATTATTATTCTCAATCAAAGTAGACAAAGGCATATCATTAGGATCAATAGGAGCACTCTTAGTAGCAAACAATTTCATAAGTTCATCCATCTTTCCACTCAAAACACTAATTTCTTCTATAGCATGAACTTTTTTACTAGTAGATCTTTCGGTGTGCCATTGAGAATAATTGAACATAATATTATCTAGGAGTTTAGTAGCTTCTCCTAAAGTGATTTCCATAAAAGTGCCTCTCGTGGCCGAATCTAAGATTTCTAGAAGCAAAATTCAATCCGGCATAAAAAATTTGTATGGTCATCCATAAATTCAAACCATGAGTAGGGCAATTGCGAATCATTAATTTCATTCTTTCCCAAGATTGGGCAACATGCTCATGATCAAGTTGTTTAAAATTCATAATATCGTTTCTAAGAGAGATGATCTTAGCGGGAGGGAAATACTTAGAGATAAAAACATCTTTGCACTTATTCTAAGAATCAATACTATTTTTAGGCAAAGACGAAAACCAAGTTTTAGCACGATCTCTAAGTGAAAACGGAAATAACTTCAATTTAGCAATATCATTATTCGTATCTTTCTTCTTTTGCATATAACACAAATCAACAAAGTTGTTTAGATGAGTAGCGGCATCTTCACTAGGAAGACCGGAGAATTGATCTTTCATAACAAGTTTCAACAAAGCAACATTGATTTCACAAGATTCAGCATCATTAAGAGGAGCAATCGGAGTGCTAAGAAAATCATTATTATTGGTATTGGAAAAGTCACACAATTTGGTTTTATCTTGCGCCATCGTGACAAGCAATCCAACACATAAGCACACAAAAGGCAAGCTAAAGAGAGAGGAGAATGGGAAAAAGAGGGCGAATAAAATGGCAAGGGTGAAATGGGGGAGAGGAAAACGAAAGGCAAATGGCAAATAATGTAATGCGAGGGAGATGAGTTTGTGATGGGTACTTGGTATGTCTTGACTTGAGCGAAGACCTCCCCGGCAACGGCGCCAGAAATCCTTCTTGCTACCTCTTGAGCACTGCTTTGGTTTTCCCTTGAAGAGGAAAGGGTGATGCAGCAAAGTAGCGTAAGTATTTCCCTCAGTTTTTGAGAACCAAGGTATCAATCCAGTATGAGGCTCCTCAAAAGTCCCTCATACCTACACAAACAAACAAGAACCTCGCAACCAACGCGATAAAGGGGTTGTCAATCCCTTCACGGTAACTTGTAAAAGTGAGATCTGATAGAGATAATAAGATAAGATAAATATTTTTGGTATTTTTATGATATAGATTGGAAAGTAAAAGATGCAAATAAAAGATAGATGGAAACTTATATGATAAAAGATAGACCCGGGGGCCATAGGTTTCACTAGTGGCTTCTCTCAAGATAGCATAAGTATTACGGTGGGTGAACAAATTACTGTCGAGCAATTGATAGAGAAGTGCATAATTATGAGAGTATCTAGGCATGATCATGTATATAGGCATCATGTCCGCAACAAGTAGATCTAAATGATTCTGTATCTACTACTACTACTCCACACATCAGCCGACTCCTGCCTGCATCTAGAGTATTAAGTTCATAAGAACAGAGTAATACATTAAGCAAGATGACATGTTTTAGAGGGATAAACTCATGCAATATGATATAAACCCCATCTTTTTATCCTCGATAGCAACAATACAATACGTGCCTTGCTACCCCTGCTGTCACTAGGAAAGGACACCGCAAGATTGAACCCAAAGCTAAGCACTTCTCCCATTGCAAGAAAGATCAATCTAGTAGGCCAAACCAAACTGATAATTCGAAAAGACTTGCAAAGATAACCAGTCACACATAAAAGAATTCAGAGAAGATTCAATTACTTCTCATAGATAAACTTGATCATAAACCCACAATTCATCGGATCTCGACAAACACACCGCAAAAAGAGTTACATCGAATAGATCTCCAAGAAGATTGAGGAGAAGTTTGTATTGAGATTCAAAGAGAGAGAAGAAGCCATTTAGCTAATAATTATGGACCCGAATGTCCTTGGTAAACTACTCACAACTCATCAGAGAGGCCTTGGAGATGATGTAGAGACCCTCCATGGTCGATTCCCCCTCCGGCGGATCACCGGCGAAGGCTCCAAGATGAGATCTCGCAGATACAGAAGGTTGCGGGGGGGGGGGATAGTTTTTCGTGGTGCTCCTGAATGTTTTCGGGGTACGTTGATATATATAGGAGGAAGAAGTAGGTCGGTTGAGCCACGAGGGGCCCACGAGGGTGGGGGGCGCGCCCACCCCTCTAGGGCGCGCCGGGCACCCTCGTGGTCGCCTCGTTTGCTGCTTGACGTCCACTCCAAGTCTCCTGGATTGCGTTTGCTCCAAAAAGATCGCTCCTGAAGGTTTCATTCCGTTTGGACTCCGTTTGATATTCCTTTTCTTCGAAACACTGAAATAGGCAAAAAAAACAACAATTCGGGCTGGGCCTTCGGTTAGTAGGTTAATGATATAAAAGTGTAAAATAAATCTCATAAACATCTAAAACGGGTAATATAATAGCATGGAACAATAAAAAATTATAGATACGTTGGAGACGTATCAACTGCTGTCTCAAAGCTATAGGAACATGCATGCATTCAGTGTCCAAGACTACTCTAGAACGATGCACGGAATATCCAGGTCTGCATATACGCTCATCGCTTGTCCATATGTTTTATTAGCCACTTGTTTTGTTGTAGCTAGTGTAAGTGCTCAAGATTAATTTCCTTTCATGCTTCTTTTGGCTGAACTAATTGAGCTATTAAGAAACTTGCCTATCACTTAAACCAAGCTTGTTTAAGCATTGCCGTTTTGAACAACAATTTATCCACTTGATAAGCACAAGCATTATAGCAGCACAAATTGCATGCAAACACAAGTACTGCGGTCCCATTATGTCGTGTGCCATTTTATTTCCTTGGTCCAGACGATCGTGCCTGTTTCTTTCTACTCCCCACTGAAAAGTGGACCCGCACATATTGTCGAAAATAATAGAAACTAATTCATCAACTTTCTTCGGTTCGCTTGGCTAGCCTGCACTTGCATGTGAACCTACATCATTCAAGGTCTTGTTGTGCACCATTTTATTCTCTATTTATTTCTCTCCCCAATGACAGGTGGGGTCTGATGCCATAGTGGTGTGACATATAGGTATTTTCTATTTCTTTTTGTCCCTCTAAGAGGTGATACCTGATGCCATGGTGGTGTGGTATATATGTATTTCTATTTCTTTGTCTCTCCACTGATAAGTGGGACCTGATGCCAGGGTGGCGTGAAATTTGGGCAGACTGCAGTTAACAGTCCACTTGACGGCGACTGACAGAAATGTATTCAAATGTTCCTGAGACTCAATTTAGACAACCAATTTGTGTTATTTTTCAAGTTGTTGCATGAATGTGTACATATCATGCAAGTTCATGTACTATACGCGTAATTAACTTTTTGTTGCCGCCATAGATGTTGATACATGTTTTGAATTTATGATTGAACTAAGATTGATATGAGTATATGCAAGTTCAACTAATTTGTGCACACATGAGTATATGACTAAGATTTCTTAGGCTAGTCATAGTGAGAGTAACATAGACCCCCTTCAATGCAAATGTGCTTAGATGAGATGCTAAGTATATTAAATGCCTTAGCAATTCAAGTCCCCAATGCAAAGGTATTAAGCTTTTGGGTGCGAAGCTTCATGTATTTAATTAGTTGTATACTCAGAATTGTGCTTCCACCTAGGTACACATGCTTAGCACCATTTCTTTCTAGGGTCACCATACTACTCTCTCTATCTTCTTAACTAGCATGCCACATCAGATTTTTTACTTAGTTGGCAACCTTAGCACCTGTATAAGGTGGATCATTGAGAGGGGCCTTAGGTAGTAACATAGCACACTTCAATTTTTTTTGCTTATGTGGCATGTAGTTAATGAGAAGTGAGGTGTTTAGAGTAACATAATATATTACTGTAACATAGCGCTTCCCGAGAAAGGATGAGTCTACAAGCTAATAAATGAATCCATCTATAACACTATCACTATGTTACTTTGCACTACAAGCTAACATAATATGCATGACACTAGTATAAGTTACTCCCACTATGACCAGACTTAGTCTGGTCGTAATGAGAGTATTATAAGCGGTATCATGCATGACAATTATATTTTTTGAATGGTGTATCATACAATTAAATAAGGAAAGAGAGGGTGTGGTATCATATCACAATACTGTATCATATCACGATACTGTATCATATCACGATGCTGTATCATATTAAATGTTGTATACTTTATGTCATGCATGACAATTAATAAAGCAACCTATGATACTAACTTATGATAAAATGCATTAGGCCGGTCGTAATGGAAGTATCATAGTAAGTAGTATCATGCATGCCAACTAAGCAATTTTGATGAGATGACACAGAATTAGATGAAGAAAGAGAGACTTGAATATCATATCATGATACCGTATAATATTAAATGATGCACTACTTTGTGTCATGCATGACAATAAATATAATCTTATAGTGTTACCAAAATATGATACTATACATTACGGATGTAGTATTATACACTAGTATCATATGCATGATACTAATATGATACTCCCCACTACAACCATACGAAGGTAGTATCACATACTAGTATCATATGCATGATACTAATATATGATACTCTTCATTACAACCAGCCTTAGTTAAACATGAATCACCCACTTCCTGCGCAGGCACCATGTGAGCAGAGCAACCTCATAGACTGGTATGAGCAGGGCAGGGTGGATTGATACAGGTGCCATAGTGCAAGGCCGAATGGGCCCCATATAGACTGGTACTTAACCGTTCAGCATACCCCGCCCATGAGGAACCTTGCTATACGTATTTTAAGTTTCCGTTCAACACCCAGTATGATTAGAGACAAATCATAGATTACCAGTTTGTGGGTCATAGCATCGGCTGCCTGGTCGTACCAGCCTCCGATAAAAAAGAATCGTACATAGAGCAGTTTCGGCCCATGAGCGTCCAGTCGGCAGTCGCCGTCGCACCATAAGGCCAACTCCACCGTACGACCCCAAATGAACGTCCGTTTCTGTCCGTTTGGAGTGCGATTTGGCGGACGTCCGGAAGCAGACGGTCGAAGGAAAGCATCTGCGCCCACCGCGCAGGAGACAACTTTACCCCAAAAGGACAATGCCCTGCTCGTGCGGCCGTGCCCCGCCCTGCGCTCGCCATCGCGCCTACCTCAACGCCTTCGCCCCGCGCTCGCCACCACGCCTACCCCAACGCCCTCGTCGTCTCCGTCGAGTACCGCCTGGACCCGGCGATGCGGGAGTGGCTCGGGAGGCTGTGGCGCTCGAACTCGCCGCGCACCGGGCTGGCCAGCGCCACCCTCGCGCGCCCGCGCCGCGCCGGCCGGGCTGGCCAGCGGCGCCCCCGCGCCCGCGCCGCGCCGGCCGGGCTGGCCTGCGCCGCCCCGCGCTAGCGCCTCGCCGCCCTGAGCTCCGCGGCGCTGTGCACCGGCGACGCGTGCGGCGGCCGGGATCGAGGCAGGGGACGCAGCTCGTTCGGTCCAGTTGCTATTTTGTGGGACCAGGCGGACACGGGGCGGACGAGAGCAGCGGTCGAGAGCGCCTTTTCGTGTCCGCTTGGGAGCATTGGTGGCGCAAAGATGCTCTGGGTTTGGGGTCGGGACGGACCGAAACGGACGCATGCAGACAACTTTGTCCGTTTGAGGTATAGCGCTGGGTCAACTTTTGCTTTAAACGAACGATTTAGGGTAAATTTGGGTCACGCGGTGGAGTTGGCCTAACTGTCGTCGCCGTATTGACGTCGTGGTTTGCGCGCCAGCCGCGGATCGGAAACAAGATCGAGATTTTGTTTCGGGGAGAGGGAGAGCCCACTGAATTTGAGGTGTTGCCTGCTTTCGTGGCACCACAATCAAGGGCACCCCTTCTGAATTACGAGGACGGTTTGGTTAATTATTGCCGCTTTTTGTCCTCGGTGCTTTGGAGGCTGTGGGTTTGGTCGTTGCCTCCTTTTTATTTGGGGGTAATAAAAGAAATGATATAAATGAGTGGTTTGCCTCCTTGGTGTGGCAACTGATCTGCCCCTGCACTTGTCTTGAAGGAGAAGTACCATTTTCGAGATGAAAAGACGGCTTGAAATGCCGTATCTGGCGCAACTTATTTGAAATGTCCTTGGAGTATTTTGGAGGCATCTTTCAAATACTTGTGGTGTCGCAGGTGGATTTAACTGAAACCCAAATGGTTCGCTCAGTGCCCGTCGAAAACACACTTCGTTTTCCGGGGGAGTCGACAACAACCCGGCCAAACGAAAATAAAAGTCCACGGATATTAAATATGACAAAGAAGGTGTGACTTTGTCACCACTCTGGTGTGATAGCAGGAGCTGACAATAATTGAGCATTTCCAGAAGGCTGCTCCGCCCACATAAATTAAGCGGGAGCTAACAATGCGACCGACTAATTAATTGGATCCATGGATTGTTCTTGGCAGCCGGTCCGACTCCGACCGGCACCACCGTTCCCTGCTGCCTGCGTGCAAAACGCCGTTTTGTCGGCACCCGCGGTCAGCTGTGCCTGTGCAGTGGTCGCGCTGCTGCTCATGCTTTCTCGTGTGCCGTCGTGCGGTGTGCGCGCCGCGCCGGATTTGGGGTTCGGGTCTACGGCGAGGGTCGTTTGGGGGCGTGAAGCGCGGCATGTGTCCCGCTGGCGGCGCGCCTTCTCGTGCTTGCGTGGGCAACCGGCTATTGGGGGCGTTGGGATACACGACGGACAGCGCGCCTGTGAGTCGTGCATACTGACTTTTATCGTGATTTGACTCTCTCGATTTTGTCCGGTTGTTTCTCTGATTGCGTTACCTTCCGCTACATGTTGGACAGGTGCTAAGCAGGGCCGGTCCTGAGATTTTGGGGGTCCGGGACGGAGCTAAAAAATGGGGCCTCTTAATATAAGCGTCATCTTTTGACATGAAGCAAAAGAAAATCTACAATCTAGCCAGATAATTTTTGGACACCAATAACAGCCGAACGTTCGGTCTAGGGAGGCACCAGTCCGAACGATACGTTCGGCAGCGGAGTATCGATTGATCAAACATTTCGTTCGGTGCGAACAACTCCTCAGCCCGAACGCCTGCCAGACAGGCTCAATAGCTTCCTGGGCCAAACAAAAAGGACCGAACAACCGAACACCATCACTTTAGGCCTTTTTTGCGTTGAAATAAAAGGAAAATAAAACCCAGTTTACCCAAAAATCATTTTGACTAAGAAAGCCCACTTCTGGGTGTGAATAATAGTGGTCAAATTTGCCATACTCTAAAAACAAGATGCTACTAAAAAAATCACTATGGGTTGAAGCCAAAAAATTTGCCACAATCTTTATAAGCAAAATTTGCCATGGTGAAAAAGAGATCTTTATTTGCAAATGGCGAAAAAGAAAAAAAATCATGGCAATGTTGCATCTCTACCATGATGGCAAGAAATGCGGATTAAAAATTTGTATGCTATTTTTACTATATAATTAAAGAGACAAAAAAATGTGGATGAAAAATTGCCATCATGTGGCGCAGAAAAAAATGCACAATCTTTTTTTTAGTAGTAATTGCCATGTTTTGTAAAGTAAATGTACCATTGTCAATAGAAGCAAAAATTACCATGAACAGTGGAAGAGGCAAAATTTGACGTGGATGGAAAGTATTTTTGCCATTGCAAAACTAAAAGTCAAACTTGCCATGCTCCAAAGAACTAAATGTGTAATGAGTGAAAAAAGGTAAATTTGTCATGTATGTCACATAAAAATTGTCGTGGGAACAAAAGGCTAATTTTTCCATGTTAATAAAGGTAAATTAGCCATGGGAAAATAGAAAGTAAAACTTGCCATGACAATAGAAGTTAAATATTGCCATGGGGATTTTTAGGTAGAATTGTCATGTTAATAAGGGTCAATTTACCATCGACAAATAAAAAAAGTAAAACTTGCCATGGCAATAAAAGTTAAATATTGCCATGGGGACTTAGGTAAAATTGTTGTGTTAATGAAGGTATATTAGCCATGGCTAATAAATAGCAAAACTTGCCATGGCAATAAAAGTTCAATATTGCCATGAGGATTTAGATAAATTTACTATGTTAATAAAAAACTCAAATAAACAGTTAAACTTGCCATGACAGTAAAAACTAAATATTGCCATGGAGACTTTGGTAAATTTGCCATGTTAATAAAAGGTAAATTTGCCATGGCAATAAAATATAAAAAAATTCCATGGGAGATGTAGGTAAATTCGCCATGTTAATGATGGTGAAATAATTAGTAAAACTTCCCATGGCAATATTTTCCTTTTTGTTTTGTTTTGGACAATTTAAGGAAATACCGCGACAATTTAAAACAATCAAAAGTTGCCATGGCAAGAAAGCAATGAATTTACCATGATCCGAGAACTAAAATTGCCATGATTCGGTAACTAAATTTGCCATCTTCAAGGAAGCAAATTTGCTATGATGCGTAAACTAAATTTGTCATCATTAATTTAACTAATTTTTTTATGCTTACATGGCAAGAAGTATAAGATTAGTTGCCATGGTAGAAAACAGTAAAACTGCGCCATGATCCAAATATCAAAAGTTGCCATGGCAAGAGAGCAATGAATTTTACATGATCCGAGAACTAAATTTGCTATGATTCGATAACTATATTTACCATCTTCCAGGAAAATTTTAAAAAAATTATACAGTGTGACAACAAATTTAAGAAAAAATGTATAGTACAGTACATGTTTAGTCCTGAAATGTTCTCTCTAAACGAAAAGCAAGCTTTGATTACTCCATATCCCTTTTCAGTTTAATTATCTCTGAAGTTGTTCAACGAAGATGGCCACAAACTCTAAAAGTACCTTTCCCCACTACAGAAATTCAGCGCACATAGCCGATCAAATCTAGCTGCGAATCATTTATTTTCTTCTCAAAAACTCATAGCCTATCACCACTACAACAAAATCTATGGACATACAATATGACATTCCGTCCTGGAAGACTAGTATGCATCTCTGTTTTGTTCAAATCACAAAAAGCAAATGATTTTCAGTCAGTAGAGTGGTAACGAAAATACACAGAAAAAGTTGTTCTACGGAATCAATAACTCCTAGAGGCAAAAGTAAAAACGGCTACAGGGGCCGGTCGCAATCCAGAGACAAGAAGTATTGCAGGTATTGCAAGAGAGACGGACATGACATCTCTGAGTGTTTCAAGTTGCAGAACAAGGAAAAGAGGAAAGGTAACAAACAAGGTGAAAATTCTGCTAACGTTGCTCGTGATGATAGTTCCGATGATGCTCTTGTCGTTATTGCTGGATGTGCTGAGACCAATGATGAGTGGGTACTTGATACTGCATGCACTTTTCATATGTGTCCACATAGAGATTGGTTTACTACTTTTGATTCCACTACTTCTGCTGGTTCCGTTTTGGGTTTTGATAATTCACCATGCAAGATTGAAGGCATAGGTTCTATTCGAATCAAGATGTTCGATGGAATAATCAGAACTTTGACAGATGTTCGGTATATTCCAAAGATGAAGAGAAATCTTATTTCTATGAGTGCCCTTGATGCAAAGGGGTACAAGTATTCAGGTGGAGATAGTGTTTTGAAAGTCACCAAAGGCTCCATTGTTGTGATGAAAGGTGACTTAAGTTCGACCAATGGTCTTTATTACCTTCGAGGTTCTACTGTTTCAGGTAACGCTACTCCAGTTGTTTCAAAAAATTCTGATTGTGATGCTGCTAACCTTTGGCATATGCGTCTTGGACATATGAGTGAACTTGGTTTAACAGAGTTAAACAAGAGAGGTCTCCTTGATGGATATGAACCTGGTAAACTGAAATTTTGTGAGCATTGTATCTTCGGCAAGCACAAGAGGGTGAAGTTCAATACTTCGACTCATACAACTGAAGGTATTCTTGATTATGTGCATTCTGATTTATGGGGACCATCTCGCAAGAAGTCACTAGGTGGTGCTAGTTACATGCTGACTATTATTGATGATTATTCGAGAAAAGTTTGGCCTTATTTCTTGAAGCATAAATATGAAGCATTCTCAGCTTTTAAGGAGTGGAAGATTATGGTTGAAAGACAAACTGAAAGGAAGGTAAAAATACTTCGCACTGATAATGGTATGGAATTCTGTTCTAAGCAATTTAAGAATTATTGCAAGTCTGAAGGCATTGTCAGACATTACACCGTTTCTTATACTCCTCAAAAAAACGGTGTTGCTGAGCGTATGAACAGGACCATTATTTCCAGAGCCCGTTGCATGTTGTCCAATGCAGGTTTGCACAAGCGTTTTTGGGCTGAGGCTGCTTCCACTGCTTGTTATCTCATTAACCGTTCACCATCTATTGCTCTTAATAAGAAAACTCCAATTGAGGTATGATCTGGTTCACCTGCTGATTATTCACAGTTGAGAGTCTTTGGTTGCACTGCTTATGCTCATGTTGATAATGGAAAGTTGGAGCCTAGGGCTGTTAAGTGCATCTTTCTTGGTTATAAGCCTGGTGTTAAAGGTTTTAAATTGTGGAATCCTGAAACCCAGAAGGTTGTTATTAGAAGAAATGTTATCTTTAATGAATCTGCTATGTTACATGATGTTTCATCTACTAATGTTCCCGTTGAGAGTGAACAACATCCTACTATTCAGCAGCCTACTGTTCAGGTGGAGCATGTTATTGAAACAGGTGATACATCTGGTAATGAAATTGTTGATGCACATGATGAACCCGTCGTTAATGATGAACATGTCACTCCCACTCCAAATCAGCCTATTGTTCCACCTAGTTGGAATCTTGCACGTGATAGAATTAGACGGGGTATTAATAAACCTGACAGGTTAATTGAAGAGTGCAATATTGTTTCTTTTGCTTTATCTGTTGCAGAGGAAATTGAAGGTAATTCTGAGCCTTCTTCATATTCCGAGGCTATTATTTCTGGTGATAGTAATAAGTGGATGACCGCTATGCATGATGAGATGGAATCACTTGAAAAGAATGGCACTTGGGATTTAGTAAAATTGCCTAGAGAGAAGAAACCTATTCCTTGCAAGTGGGTTTTCAAGAGGAAAGAAGGTGTTTCTCCTAATGATGAGACAAGATATAAAGCAAGGTTAGTTGCTAAAGGTTATAGCCAGATTCCAGGTATTGACTATAACGAAGTCTTTTCTCCTGTTGTGAAGCATAACTCTATTCGCACTTTACTCAGTATTGTTGCCATGCATAATCTTGAGCTTGAACAATTGGATGTTAAAACTGCATTTTTACATGGAGAATTAGAAGAGGATATTTATATGGAACAACCTGAAGGTTTTGTTATTCCTGGAAAAGAAAAGCTTGTCTGCAAGTTAAAGAAATCTCTTTATGGATTGAAGCAATCTCCTAGACAGTGGTACAAGAGATTTGACACCTTTATGCTCTCTCAAGGTTTCAAAAGGTCTAATTATGATAGTTGTGTTTATTTGAAAACTGTCAATGGTTCAACTATTTATTTGCTCCTTTATGTTGATGATATGCTTATTGCTGCAAAGAGTATGTCAGAGATTAATGAACTAAAGAAGCAATTGAGTAATGAATTTGAGATGAAGGATTTGGGTGCAGCAAAGAAAATTCTTGGCATGGAAATATCCAGAGATAGACCGTCTGGAAAAGTATATCTAAGTCAGAAGGGATATATTGATAAAGTTCTTCGTCGTTTTAATATGTATAATGCCAAGCCAGTGAGTACACCATTAGCTGCACACTTCAAATTGTCATCAGCTTTATGTCCTAAGTCAGATGCAGATATAGAGTACATGTCTTGAGTTCCCTATTCAAGTGCAGTTGGTTCACTTATGTATGCCATGGTTTGTTCTCGTCCGGATTTATCATATGCGTTGAGTGTTGTCAGTAGATACATGGCTAATCCTAGAAAAGAGCATTGGAGAGCAGTTCAGTGGATTTTCAGATACCTGCGTGGTACTTCTAATGCTTATTTACAGTTTGGGAAAACTGGAGATGGACTTGTTGGTTTTGTTGATTCTGATTTTGCTGGTGATTTGGATAAGAGAAGATCACTCACAGGTTATGTTTTCACCATTGGTGGTTGTGCTGTGAGTTGGAGAGCAACTTTGCAGTCTATTGTGGCTTGTTCCACTACTGATGCCGAGTATATGGCTATTTCTGAGGCATGCAAAGAAGCTATCTGGTTGAGAGGTTTGTACAATGAGCTTTGTGGAGATTCATCTTGCCCTACCATATTTTCTGATAGTCAAAGTGCCATATATCTTACAAAGAATCCAATGTATCATGAGAGGACAAAGCACATTGATGTTAGATTTCACTATATTCGAGATGTTGTTGCTGAAGGTGATTTGAAGGTATGCAAGATAAGTACTCATGATAATCCTGCTGATATGATGACAAAGCCAGTTCCTACCAATAAGTTTGAGCTTTGCTCAGGCTTAGTTGGTATTTCTCATTAGTCCTATGGACTTTGACGCACAAGGTGTTTATGCTGATTTGGATGGAGTTATTCACTTTCTTCGACTACAGGAGGGAATTTAGATCAAGGTGAAGATTGTTAAATTATGATCTAAATTCTAGTACCGTATTGGACTAGACGTAGTACATACGGTGTGGGCCTTTTGCGTTGGCGTCGACGCATACGAGTCCAACTCGTTTACTTGTCCTCCAAGGACTCTCATGTATTGCCCTCTTATATACCCCATGTAGTCGCACCTCAGACGGCCTGTCGTCTCATGCTTGTAATACTCCCCCATCATAGTGACTGCGCCTTCGTGCGTCCATGGTTTTCTCCCGCAAGGGTTTTCACCTTGTTTGTTACCTTTCCTCTTTTCCTTGTTCTGCAACTTGAAACACTTAGAGATGTCATGTCCGTCTCTCTTGCAATACCTGCAATACTTCTTGTCTCTGGATTGCGACCGGCCACTGTAGCCGTTTTTACTTTTGCCTCTATTTTCATTATTGGAGTTCTTCTCCTTTGTCCTGCCACGAACAGATAATCCCTCGGCTTGGGATGAACTTGAACCATCATGAGGCACCATTAATTTCATCTTCTCCTTGGAGTTCAAAGCTTCATAAACTTCATTAAGCGTGAGAGTATCACGACTGTATAATATGGTGTCTCTAAAATTGGTATAAGAACTTGGCAATGAACAAAGTAGCATTAAAGCAGTATCTTCCTCTTCATACTTAACCTCCATTGCAGCTAGATCAGATATGATCTCTTTAAATTCTAAAATATGATTCAAAACACTACCTCCCTCGGGTAACCTGTGCAGGAATAATTTTTGCTTCAGATGCATCTTGCTGGTGAGATCTTTAGTCATGCAAATCCCTTCCAGCTTTAACCATAGAGCGGCGGCAGTTTTCTCGCTCAAAACTTCATGCAAAATATTATTATGCAAATGGAGTTGAATTTGTGACAAAGCCTTACAATCAATTCTTTTCTCCTCATCAGTCTAATCTTGAATTCGGTTCTTCCCAAAACTATCCAGTGCTTCATCATAGTCGGACTGTGCCAACAACGCCCGCATCTTGACTTGCCATAGGGTAAACCTTGTGTCATGATCCAGCAGCGGAAGATCGTACTTCATGGATGTCATGAGTAGATAAAATCTGTGCACAAAGTAGTACAAGCCGGTAGAAAAATTCTTGACAGAATTTAATATGCGGACAAAAAAACTAGAAACAATAGCACCTGGTAGTAGTACTGGACAATGGAAGAAGTAGAAAACCACTGTAGCAATTAGGGGCTAAAGTGTGTTGTAGCTTCACGTACCGCAGTAGTACTAGTAGTACTTGCTTTACGTCACGATCCAGAGCAGCATGCAGCAGCCGCCGCCTTCGAACTTCGATGCTGAGGCAGCAATAATCGTGGACAAGCGCGGTGCTTGTAACGACGAGATTGATCTCCACCGCTGCGTACAGATTGATATGACGCAACTGTGGCTCCACGCGCCGATCGACTGAACGCGGGTCGGACTCAGCTTCGTACGGCGGCAGACCAGAAATCGATACGGTTTCGTAATGACGGATCGCCTGGTCGCGACGCGGCGGCGCAGGCGCACAGATAACCCTAATTTTCTCGTCTCAAACCTCGTATCTAAAACCTCAGCTCTGATACCACTTGTTAGATAATAACAAGATAAAACGAGACACGAGAGACACGAATTTTACGTGGAAACCTTTGCGGGAGAGAACCACGGATGCACGAAGGCGCAATCACTATGATGGAGGAGTATTACAAGCACGAGACGACAGGCCGTCTGAGGTGCGACTACATGGGGTATAAGAGGGCAATACATGAGAGTCCTTGGAGGACAAGTAAACGAGTTGGACTCGTACGCGTCGGCGACAACGCAAAAGGCCCACACCGCATGTACTACGTCTAGTCCAATACGGTACTAGAATTTAGATCATAATTTAACAGTTCACCTCTGCCCAGCCGATTCACTTGTTGTGACGCCCGGGTAATTAAGCTACAGTAAACCACTGCTAAGGATGCCACGTCGCCTCGATTACAGTTGATAATCTCACGCCGGTTCGAAATCAGTTCAAATTTCAAATTTAAAATAACGTCAAACGGTAAAGGTTTTCAAACCTTAAAACTAAATTGTTCATCAAGTGGCAAATAATCCCTAACTAACTGAGGTGAAGAAACCACATTCTTTAGAAAGTTTAGATGCAATCGAATAATTAAAACAGCAGGTAAAAAAAATGAAATAAATGTCTTTTGCATTTTATAAAATAATAAACTATTTATTTTGTTGCCCCTAAGTTAATGGGTGAGTAGCATAATTATTAACGCTAAATTAGTAACTACTTTTATAATTTATAAAACTAATACAAATGAGAAATTAAAAGAAAACAGGTAAGAAATAAGATAATAAAAAGAAAGTAAAAGGAAACAAAAAAAAGAAACACAACCCTCTGGCCCAACTGGGCCTTGGCCCAGCTACGCTACCAGGCCGAACTCACCCCCACTCCCCTGTTCCTTGTCCCCGTGGCTGTGGCCGATGCCCGCCACGGCACCGGCCGGCGCCGTGGCGGCCATCCGCCGGCGCTCGCGACCTACATAACCACGGCCACCCCCAAACCCTAACCTTTTCCCTCGATCCCCCTTCTTTCCTCGATCCCGACGCGCGCCCGCGCCCCGGGCGCCCGACGCCAACGCCGTTCGTCCTCGCCGGAGTCGCCTCACCGCCACCGTCGCCCGTCTCTGCCGTCGTCCCCGTCTTCCCCCTCAACGGACTCCTTCGCGCCTCGCTTGCCTCCGTTCGACTACGATGATGAGCTCGAGCCGGGAAGGACTTCTCCGAGCAGATCGAGCGCATCTTCATCCTTCGGTCGCCGGCGTTCTTCCTCAAATCCGGCCACCCCTGCGCTACTAACCTTTCGTCGGGCCATCCTGTGCCTTCCCAGTGAGCTGCCATTCTTTTCCCCCTATTTCCCTTACGCATGTATCGCCGTAGCCGCGCCTGTTCGCCTCGGTCGCCCTGAACCGGAGCTCTGCTCCCGCTCGGGCTCACCCGCACCTCGTCGTGCCCTCTGCCTCCAGTGCACGCACGCTAGCCTGTTGTCGCTCCCGCCCGCGTGCGTTCCCGCTGCTACCCTGCTGCTCGCCGCGGTCGTCGCCCTCACCCTCCCGCAGCCACACCGGAGCTCTGCTCCCCCGCGCCCACTCGCCGCCCCGCCTCTGCGTCACCGCACCCGCGACCATTGGCCTCACCTGCCCGCGCGTACCGCCGCCCCTGGGACGCATCCGGCCGTGCGCGGCGTTGCCTGGCCGCGCCTGCGCCATGCCGTTGCCCGCTGCTGCTCTACTGAACTTGCTGCTGCTGTTGAATGCTACTGTAGGCATAGCTAGCTTGGCTACTTCTACACTGACTACCCCTCTTTACTGCAGCAAAACAATAACAAAAGGAAATTAAATGTGAATGAAAATTGTGTGAACTGAAAGTACACTTGACAAACTCTATTTTATCCCACTGAACCAAATCCTTTTGATGATTAGATTAAATCCTACAAAAATCACAAAATGGCATCTTGTGTTAATAACTCCTAGCCTACTAACTTGTGTGTGTTGTGTGTGTGCGTCGTGCACGTGGCCGGAGTAGTGGCCGGCCCTTGCTTAGATTAGTACTACTTAGTGTTAATTAATGGCTAGAATAGTCTATATACGGATGACATGTGGCTCTTTCTTTTTAAAAAGCCTATGACAAGTTGGGCCCAATGCACTGTTCATTGGTTGACTAGTAAAGGTGTTGATTGAGTCAACCCAACTCCTTGACCCCACATGTCTTTGAGTGTGACTAGCCCCTGCTGAGTTTAAAAGGACATTTCACTGTTTATTTTTCGAATTAAATAAATTAAAAAATCCTTTAAACTTTAGAAAATCATAGAAAATAAACCGTAAGTCGGATGAAAAAGTTTTATACATGAAAGTTGCTCAGAACGACGAGACGAATCCGGATATGCAGCCCGTTCGTCCACCACACACCTCTAACATATCAAACACGCAACTTTCCCTCTCCGGTTCATCTGTCCGAAAACGCGAAACACCGGGAATACTTTCCCGGATGTTTCCCCCCTTCGTCGGTATCACCTACTACCGCGATTGGGCACACCTAGCATCGTTACTTGTCATGTCATGCATCGATATGCATTTGTTTGCATTGTATTCATTGTTTCTTCCCCCTCTTCTCTCCGATAGACCACGAGACCGACGCTGCTGCTGCCCAGTTCGACTACGGAGTTGACGACCCCTCCTTCTTGCCAGAGCAACCAGGCAAGCCCCCCCCCTTGATCACCAGATATCGCCTATTCTCTTCTATACTGCTTGCATTAGAGTAGTGTAGCTTGTTACTGCTTTCCGTTAATCCTATTCTGATGCATAGCCTGTCATTGCTGCTACAGTCATTGATACCTTACCCGCAATCCTAAATGCTTAGTATAGGGTGCTAGTGTTCCATCAGTGGCCCTATACTCTTGTCCGTCTGCCATGCTATACTACTGGGCTGTGATCACTTCGGGAGGTGATCACGGGCATATACTATATACTTTACACTGTTACATTACATGTGATACTGTTCGGAGTTGGGGGCTGAAGGGGCAGGTGGCTCCATCCCGGTAGAGGTGGGCCTGGGTTCCCGACGGCCCCCGACTGTTACTTGGTGGCGGAGCGACAGGGCAGGTTGAGACCACCTAGGAGACAGGTGGGCCTGGCCCTGTTCGGCGTTCGCGGATATTTAACACGCTTAACGAGATCTTGGTATTTGATCTGAGTTGGCTACGAGCCTATACGCACTAACCATCTACGTGGGAGTAGTTATGGGTATCCCGGCGTCGTGGTATCAGCCGAAGCACTTCAGACGTCAGTGACGGAGCGGCGCGCGCCGGATTGGACTGGAACGCCTGCTAGGCTAGGTCTGCTTCCGGCCGCCCTCGCAACGTGCAGGTGTGCTATGGGCGATGGGCCCAGACCCCTGTGCGCTTAGGTTTAGACCGGCGTGCTGGCCTCTCTGTTTTGCCTAGGTGGGGCTGCGACGTGTTGATCTTCCGAGGCCGGGCATGACCCAGGAAAGTGTGTCCGGCCAAATGGGATCAAGCGTGTTGGGTAAGTTGGTGCACCCCTGCAGGGAAGTTAATCTATTCGAATAGCCGTGATCTTCGGTAACAGGACGACTTGGAGTTGTACCTTGACCTTATGACAACTAGAACCGGATACTTAATAAAACACACCCTTCCAAGTGCCAGATACAACCGGTGGTCGCTCTACCTCAGGGATATGAGGAGGGGATCGCCGGGTAGGATTATGCTATGCGATGTTACTGGAGATGCTACTTGGAGATGCTACTTGGAGATGCTATTTGGAGGACTTCAGTCTACTCTCTTCTACATGCTGCAAGACGGAGGCTGCCAGAAGCGTAGTCTTCGACAGGATTAGCTATCCCCCTTTTATTCTGGCATTCTGCAGTTCAGTCCACCGATATGACCCCTTTACACATATACCCATGCATATGTAGTGTAGCTCCTTGCTTGCGAGTACTTTGGATGAGTACTCACGGTTGCTTTTCTCCCTCTTTTCCCCCTTTCCCTTCTACCTGGTTTGTCGCAACCAGATGCTGGAGCCCTGGAGCCAGACGACTACTACCCCGGAGGTGCCTACTACTGCGTGCAGCCCGCTGACGACGACCTGGAGTAGTTTAGGAGGATCCCAGGCAGGAGGCCTGCGCCTCTTTCGATCTGTATCCCAGTTTGTGCTAGCCTTCTTAAGGCAACTTGTTTAACTTATGTCTGTACTCAGATATTGTTGCTTCCGCTGACTCGTCTATGATCGAGCACTTGTATTCGAGCCCTCGAGGCCCCTGGCTTGTATTATGATGCTTGTATGACTTATTTTATTTGTAGAGTTGTGTTGTGATATCTTCCCGTGAGTCCCTGATCTTGATCGTACACATTTGCGTGCATGATTAGTGTACGATTGAATCGGGGGCGTCACAAGTTGGTATCAGAGCCAACTGCCTGTAGGAATCCCCCTTCCAACTCCTTGGCCGAAGTCGAGTCTAGACTTTACAAAACTTTTACTAACATGGCTGTGCGGCCCATGGGCCCACGTTGCCATTGGGTGGTATTAGGATCTTTTACTCCTCGACCTTTACTCTGGGACTCTGATCTCTCTTCTATTCGGGTTAAATGGATTTTGCTAAATCTAACATTAGGATCTCGTTATCACTTTCACCCGGAGAGCCCCTTATTACTGATGATCGTCGGCTGCACGTGAAGACCCTGAAGATACTTTCCGCTGTTAGGCCGAGAACTTGTGTTCATCGCGTTTGCAATTCCCCTTCCACCGTCAACCCTTATGGGTAACTACTTACAGTTGTTATTCTTATATCATCCCCAGTTGGTCTTGTTATTACAAGATACCCTGAAAAACTCGTCGTGGTTTCGATAATCCCTTGAGCTTACTGCCTTGCTGTTCTTGTCACTTGAATACCCCTACGGTTAATTCTCGCATTTATAGAATATCCGCTCATCCCCCAGTTGTTCATGTGTTTCACAATGGTCTTCGAAATACTGTTTGATCCTCCAAAAATCCTTAATAGCTTATTGCTCTGCAATACTTGTCGGCTTGCATTATGGATGCTTTCCATATGTCTGGCAATATTCGTTAGTATCCTTAGGCATCGTCATTTTGATCCTATTGATTCAGCACGTGTGCGAATGCACACAATCATCTATCAACCCTTCTAAATTATCCTTCCGGCTCAGACATCATTTTTGAACATGAGCTGGTTCTCGACCAAACTATTTGTCGTCAATTGTGCCTCTGGTATATCCAACTTATCCATCCTTGATCAGAGCGACTGCTCCCGATCCTTTGTTTTGGAAATCGAAATTCCTTTATTATCTAAGCATTGAATTTTCCGATGTTCTATAATATGATGCCCGTGCATTCTTCTTCCTCTGGTTGAGTACCGGTGCTCACCTCAGATCCCTTGTGGACCACCAGCTCCTTTGTTGGATTGTTATCCGACAATGTCCTTCACATTTGATCACTTTGTGAGTTCTTCCCCTGATACATAATGCCTTTGTTAAGTTGTATCCTCGGCTTGGCCAACCATGCTCTGCTTTCGGGCTTGTGTTATTTACTCTTGAAACTTGTGGTATATGTTTCTAAGAAGCCCCTGTGGGTTGAACATATGCCTTCTCTAAACCGTGTGAACCCGAAAGTTTTCACGAGTCATACTCTTCTGGTGCTTCACCAGATAAAATTTCAACACTGCAACTTCATCGAACGTGAGAAGTGAATGAAAGGTTATGCATTGGAGAAGTGGGAGTCGACCTTGAACTTGTGTTCATGCCCATGGACACGATGTAAATCTTATCATTAAAGCTTCTCTTAAATGAATTATTCCTTTGGTATAAGTTCATCTTATATCTAGGATCTGGCCTTTTGCAATCGTGGTTCCGACCATGATTGTTCTTCTTTGATCTCATTTCTCGGACAAGTTAAAACAATTGTCTTCTATGGATCAATACACCAGACCAACCTTTACTTTGATCTTGTGTCGAGTATTACCCCCTGGTATCTCGAGATTATCATGGAACTGCATAACTTTTTATGAGTTCTTCATCAAGTGCTACCTTCCCACTGATTCCAATTTTTCGCGGACTCTGAGTTATTGAACACTCAAAGACACCGATAACTGAACCGAGTCTGCTCTACGGTTCAACAACTCTTCAGTAAGCTTCTATAAGCACGAGTTTGTACCCGATCACGCCATTCCTAGCCTGTTTGGCTATATCATTGTCGTGACGATTCTAACGGTGCTACCTGGTCCTTATTCTCGGAGCACCAATTTTCGACGATGAACTAACATTACGTCGATTTTCCTCGTCATACCCTTTCACCTTAAACAACAAGCTTGAGTTCGAGTTTGTGTCGTACCCATGGTTCCAATAACCTCTTGCTTCATCATTCTTTTGACTTGATGTGATCGCGGATCGATTACATCTTCAGGTAATCTCTCGACAAATGTGTCGTGATCATTATCAACTTTCTGAGCTATTCCAGAATAACAATCAAATTCATGATAAGAATTACCATCCTTGCCCCTCGATGAATTGTGTGTCATCGACTACTTCCTTGCCTTCTTTCCAACACAAACTTGTTTGTGTTGTGGCTATACCTTGAGTTCACCAGACACCTCCTTGTCCTCTCCTTGGTTTAATGGTGAACTATTGCTTCAGAAACCCGCTCCCATAGTTCATTTCTCGAGGATCTTGCAATGCCATTTCGACGATTTGTGTTGCACCTTTTTCCTCTCGGACCCCCTGGGTCTGAGGTTTCATGACACCAATTGGATATGAATCTCGGTCAGATATGATGGTTGGGGACAACTTTCCAAGAGTTATGATGTTGATCCTTTGATGACCCGGTAACATAATGTCATGCCTAGCACCCCCCCCCCCCGGCGGGAGGACCTATCATTATAGATTCCTTTTCAGCAAGGTTATCCATTCATCCATGAGGAAATTGTAAGACTTATTCTACAAGTTATTCCTGATGGATCCTTCGTGTTTTCCAAAGTCTGATCTTCACCTGATGACCATGTCAATGCTATCTCGAAGCATGTCTATGGTACTCCGATTTTCAACAAGAACATTTGAAGCCCAATGCCAAATGTTTCTTTCTCAATTATCCAAACACCGTTGTATGGGTAATGGCAAGAAATTTCTCTCCCCTTTCCTAAAGGGTTTTCTACGTTATATCCCGTCATGGATATCATGCTCTGCTTGCCCTTGGGAAGGATATACCCCTGAAATATGTGTTTAAACACATTTTCCTTTACATTGTTCTGTTTAATCTGATGATCACCTTTTCCTTTCCATTTGTTTTGTTAATCTTTCTTGCGATCTATATGATCTAAGCAGTAATAATTCACTGCTTATGTAAACACCTCGGTGTACAGCTCTGTCAGTGAGACCCTGTTACTTTTGTTGGTGACATTTCGGTAACCACCGATGGACGAGAACTTTGCCTATTGGTCCGCCTCGTTTCAACGAGCAGGAAAATGGTTCTCCTTGTCCCTCGCCTTGGTACCGATGTAGTTGCTGACATATAAATGACAGGATAACCTCTGACATGCCTTACTTGCATGATTGTGCAAGACATTACCGCCTTCCTACTTTTAACCCACATGGTGGGCCCATAACCCACAGTTCCACATGATCGAAACCTAACTCTCCTGTACAACCTGATGTCAAAGTTATTCCTCGTGCTTGACTTTGTATGTAATTCACGGGCCACTTGCCTGTTGATCTATTCTGGTATCGGACACAACACTTATTCCCGTTGCTCTGAACCCCTTTCGCACTCTGCTTCAGGCAATGAATGATTGCCTATCCGCTTGAAACTTCTTATTGCATCGTCTTACTTTGCTCTCGATGTGTGTCATTTGTTCAACTCGAGAGATACTCATATGTTCATTCTTGGGATACCCCCAGATGAATTTCCCTTATAACATCCTATCATTGTAGAGTTGCCCCTTACCTATTCGTAAGTACGATGGAGTTCCCCGAAGAAAGGACGACAACTTCATCATGATGCTTTGGAATAAAGAATTGAAGACATCAACGAAAGGGATTAACTTCTTCGAGAAGAATCATTAGAATTTCGTAACCTATTCTTCCCCCTTACTCCCCTCTTAAATCTCGGGACGAGATTTCTTGTAGTGGAGGAGAATTGTGACGCCCGGGTAATTAAGCTACAGTAAACCACTGCTAAGGATGCCACGTCGCCTCGATTACAGTTGATAATCTCACGCCGGTTCGAAAACCAGTTCAAATTTCAAATTTAAAATAACGTCAAACGGTAAAGGTTTTCAAACCTTAAAACTAAATTGTTCATCAAGTGGCAAATAATCCCTAACTAACTGAGGTGAAGAAACCACATTCTTTAGAAAGTTTAGATGCAATCGAATAATTAAAACAGCAGGTAAGAAAATGAAATAAATGTCTTTTGCATTTTATAAAATAATAAACTATTTATTTTGTTGCCCCTAAGTTAATGGGTCAGTAGCATAATTATTAACGCTAAATTAGTAACTACTTTTATAATTTATAAAACTAATACAAATGAGAAATTAAAAGAAAACAGGTAAGAAATAAGATAAGAAAAAGAAAGTAAAAGGAAACAAAAAAAAGAAACACAACCCTCTGGCCCAACTGGGCCTTGGCCCAGCTACGCTACCAGGCCGAACTCACCCCCACTCCCCTGTTCCTTGTCCCCGTGGCTGTGGCCGATGCCCGCCACGGCACCGGCCGGCGCCGTGGCGGCCATCCGCCGGCGCTCGCGACCTACATAACCACGGCCACCCCCAAACCCTAACCTTTTCCCTCGATCCCCCTTCTTTCCTCGAGCCTGACGCCCGCCCGCGCCCCAGGCGCCCGACGCCAACGCCGTTCGTCCTCGCCGGAGTCGCCTCACCGCCACCGTCGCCCGTCTCTGCCGTCGTCCCCGTCTTCCCCCTCAACGGACTCCTTCGTGCCTCGCTTGCCTCCGTTCGACTACGACGATGAGCTCGAGCCGGGAAGGACTTCTCCGAGCAAATCGAGCGCGTCTTCATCCTTCGGTCGCCGGCGTTCTTCCTCAAATCCGGCCACCCCTGCGCTACTAACCTTTCGTCGGGCCATCCTGTGCCTTCCCAGTGAGCTGCCATTCTTTTCCCCCTATTTTCCTTACGCATGTATCGCCGTAGCCGCGCCTGTTCGCCTCGGTCGCCCTGAACCGGAGCTCTGCTCCCGCTCGGGCTCACCCGCACCTCGTCGCGCCCTCTGCCTCCAGTGCACGCACGCTAGCCTGTTGTCGCTCCCGCCCGCGTGCGTTCCCGCTGCTGCCCTGCTGCTCGCCGCGGTCGTCGCCCTCACCCTCCCGCAGCCACACCGGAGCTCTGCTCCCCCGCGCCCACTCGCCGCCCCGCCTCTGCGTCACCGCACCCGCGACCATTGGCCTCACCTGCCCGCGCGTACCGCCGCCCCTGGGACGCATCCGGCCGTGCGCGGCGTTGCCTGGCCGCGCCTGCGCCATGCCGTTGCCCGCTGCTGCTCTACTGAACTTGCTGCTGCTGTTGAATGCTACTGTAGGCATAGCTAGCTTGGCTACTTCTACACTGACTACCCCTCTTTACTGCAGCAAAACAATAACAAAAGGAAATTAAATGTGAATGAAAATTGTGTGAACTGAAAGTACACTTGACAAACTCTATTTTATCCCACTGAACCAAATCCTTTTGATGATTAGATTAAATCCTACAAAAATCACAAAATGGCATCTTATGTTAATAACTCCTAGCCTACTAACTTGTGTGTGTTGTGTGTGTGCGTCGTGCACGTGGCCGGAGTAGTGGCCGGCCCTTGCTTAGATTAGTACTACTTAGTGTTAATTAATGGCTAGAATAGTCTATATACGGATGACATGTGGCTCTTTCTTTTTAAAAAGCCTATGACAAGTTGGGCCCAATGCACTGTTCATTGGTTGACTAGTAAAGGTGTTGACTGAGTCAACCCAACTCCTTGACCCCACATGTCTTTGAGTGTGACTAGCCCCTGCTGAGTTTAAAAGGACATTTCACTGTTTATTTTTCGAATTAAATAAATTAAAAAATCCTTTAAACTTTAGAAAATCATAGAAAATAAACCGTAAGTCGGATGAAAAAGTTTTATACATGAAAGTTGCTCAGAACGACGAGACGAATTCGGATACGCAGCCCGTTCGTCCACCACACACCTCTAACATATCAAACACGCAACTTTCCCCCTCCGGTTCATCTGTCTGAAAACGCGAAACACCGGGAATACTTTCCCGGATGTTTCCCCCCTTCGTCGGTATCACCTACTACCGCGATTGGGCACACCTAGCATCGTTACTTGTCATGTCATGCATCGATATGCATTTGTTTGCATTGTATTCATTGTTTCTTCCCCCTCTTCTCTCCGGTAGACCACGAGACCGACGCTGCTGCTGCCCAGTTCGACTACGGAGTTGACGACCCCTCCTTCTTGCCAGAGCAACCAGGCAAGCCCCCCCCCCCTTGATCACCAGATATCGCCTATTCTCTTCTATACTACTTGCATTAGAGTAGTGTAGCTTGTTACTGCTTTCCGTTAATCCTATTCTGATGCATAGCCTGTCATTGCTGCTACAGTCATTGATACCTTACCCGCAATCCTAAATGCTTAGTATAGGGTGCTAGTGTTCCATCAGTGGCCCTACACTCTTGTCCGTCTGCCATGCTATACTACTGGGCTGTGATCACTTCGGGAGGTGATCACGGGCATATACTATATACTTTACACTGTTACATTACATGTGATACTGTTCGGAGTTGGGGGCTGAAGGGGCAGGTGGCTCCATCCCGGTAGAGGTGGGCCTGGGTTCCCGACGGCCCCCGACTGTTACTTGGTGGCGGAGCGACAGGGCAGGTTGAGACCACCTAGGAGACAGGTGGGCCTGGCCCTGTTCGGCGTTCGCGGATATTTAACACGCTTAACGAGATCTTGGTATTTGATCTGAGTTGGCTACGAGCCTATACGCACTAACCATCTACGTGGGAGTAGTTATGGGTATCCCGGCGTCGTGGTATCAGCCGAAGCACTTCAGACGTCAGTGACGGAGCGGCGCGCGCCGGATTGGACTGGAACGCCTGCTAGGCTAGGTCTGCTTCCGGCCGCCCTCGCAACGTGCAGGTGTGCTATGGGCGATGGGCCCAGACCCCTGTGCGCTTAGGTTTAGACCGTCGTGCTGGCCTCTCTGTTTTGCCTAGGTGGGGCTGCGACGTGTTGATCTTCCGAGGCCGGGCATGACCCAGGAAAGTGTGTCCGGCCAAATGGGATCAAGCGTGTTGGGTAAGTTGGTGCACCCCTGCAGGGAAGTTAATCTATTCGAATAGCCGTGATCTTCGGTAACAGGACGACTTGGAGTTGTACCTTGACCTTATGACAACTAGAACCGGATACTTAATAAAACACACCCTTCCAAGTGCCAGATACAACCGGTGGTCGCTCTACCTCAGGGATATGAGGAGGGGATCGCCGGGTAGGATTATGCTATGCGATGTTACTGGAGATGCTACTTGGAGATGCTACTTGGAGATGCTATTTGGAGGACTTCAGTCTACTCTCTTCTACATGCTGCAAGACGGAGGCTGCCAGAAGCGTAGTCTTCGACAGGATTAGCTATCCCCCTTTTATTCTGGCATTCTGCAGTTCAGTCCACCGATATGACCCCTTTACACATATACCCATGCATATGTAGTGTAGCTCCTTGCTTGCGAGTACTTTGGATGAGTACTCATGGTTGCTTTTCTCCCTCTTTTCCCTCTTTCCCTTCTACCTGGTTGTCGCAACCAGATGCTGGAGCCCTGGAGCCAGACGACTACTACCCCGGAGGTGCCTACTACTGCGTGCAGCCCGCTGACGACGACCTGGAGTAGTTTAGGAGGATCCCAGGCAGGAGGCCTGCGCCTCTTTCGATCTGTATCCCAGTTTGTGCTAGCCTTCTTAAGGCAACTTGTTTAACTTATGTCTGTACTCAGATATTGTTGCTTCCGCTGACTCGTCTATGATCGAGCACTTGTATTCGAGCCCTCGAGGCCCCTGGCTTGTATTATGATGCTTGTATGACTTATTTTATTTGTAGAGTTGTGTTGTGATATCTTCCCGTGAGTCCCTGATCTTGATCGTACACATTTGCGTGCATGATTAGTGCACGATTGAATCGGGGGCGTCACACTTGTGATGTATGCATCGCTAGAACAGAAAAAATCGTAGAAATGGAACAATTCTGGGGCTGGGCAATACCAAGCAAAGCTCTGGCTAGGACATTGACGCTGATCTCCAAGCACCCCGGCGGGAGCGGGGCAGCTCGCGTTCGTGACCACGTCGGGGAGAACAAATGCCTGGGTTGGTCCGATGTTGGGACCGCTGGAGCTCCTTGGCACCGCCGCCTGCCTCGTCTCCGTCTCGCAACGACTCCGGCGAGGACAGAGCAGCCCGCCCCATCTCCGCCGTGCGTCGTCCCGAGGCTGGTCCGGTGGCGCTCCTCCGCGCAGACGCCGGCCTCGTCTTCGCCGCAACTCCGGCTAGACAGAGTCCCGAGCAGGCGGACCGGCAGGCGAGGAAGGCCGCAGCGTCCCCAGCCGAACTTGGAGGGATGGCGCTGGCTGCGCCTTGGCGCCGACGAGGAGCCTCACGCCGAGCGACACCCCACCCCCTCCCTATCTGATCGATATCTCAGCCGGCCCACCTCGTCGCCGGCGCATGGCCGCCTCCTCCATGCCCCGTGGAGAAGTTTTGCTTGGGTGTGGGCTGCGAGGCGAGAGGAGTGGATACGGTAGTGCGCACGTGGGTTGGGGGATGGAAACGTTCGAGGGCGGCGCTTGCTTTTCCGAACAAAAAGAGAGATGCCGTGTCTGGCCTGACATGCTTTAAGATCTGTGTTGTCATCTAACGGTCAGAAGGGCGTTCGGGGCGAGATGCTAATGACGGCACGTTCGGGACTTATTGATTCCGTAATTTTATGAGGTAAATATAAGTATAGCTACAACCCACAACAAGAAACCAAAAATATATCTTCCTCCCATCAATTTGAACTCGGAATTTTGTCAAGTTCATCAAATCAAGGAAACAAGCACACTGCAATGAGCAGCAGAAAATTATATACAACTTTCATGTTGTGTTCAAAAATTGTTTCTTCATAGAAATAGACTAGTTCTTGCAAACATAAATTTACTAAAATCTGATACTCTGTTATAGCAGCACTGTTTGGTAATATCTGAACAAACATTAATCAAAATTGAGCGAATTCAGTTTTATTAGAAAGCTATAAAAAATCATTACAACTTTAATGCTAGTGTCATCTCAAAAATTCTATAATTAGTGCCAGTTTTTAGAATACTAATCTTGATCCATGATTCAGATATGGAAAACAATTCTGGGTATCCACTTCGATTGACAAACTAAGTGAGTTTTTAGCTATCCAAACTAAGTATCTAAGAACTAGAGAATAGATTAAAAAAAAGGACTAGTTAATAGAAAAGAGGTTAACCTTGATCCGTAGAGCATCGATCCAAAACTAATTGATCGATTCCAATCCAATCCAGCCAGAGGCTTGTCCGCTGTTGTTAGTCTATTAATGACGGCTGCTTGTGTTGCCTCTGGCGGGAGGCGCCCGACCATACCCATGTTTGTGAGTGCATCGAGTGCCTGGAGACGAGAGAGAAGAGGTGTAGCGTCTCTGACTCACAATCAGCGTCCGGGAATTAGGATTGGCAAACTCGCGATTGAAAATTAGGAAGGAAAAATGGAGTACAGGGACGCTGGCTAGATTGGAGAACTCGCAAGATCGGAATCCTACGCCTGTGATTAGCTGCCTCTCCTACGGGATAATTCCGTGCGTGATTAGCTCCAATCTGCATGGCATATAGGCTGCTGCAAACCTCCTACGGCCCCCCCTGGATTGTTGGGGCCCCGGGGCGGCCGCCCCTGCTGCCCCCCCCCCTCAGGGCCGGCCCTGGTGCTAAGCATGTCACATAAGCTAAAAAATAACATGGCACAATAATAGTGCTTTGGTGACCCAGGAAGAACCAATGCCAAGCGTGTGAACTTACACAAACTACTTAAATTTAAGAAGCTGATCAATGATGAGAGCAAGTACAATAGGATGACAAAGGCGGGCTGTAAGACTTTAAATATTATTTTTTTAATGAGTTGGTGGAGAGAGAAGAAGAAAGAAAAGAAGCGGGCTGGTTAACAGCAGAATGTAGCACGTGCTCCTAGGCAGTTTGTGAGAGAAGGATGTGGGCCATGTATCAACAAAGCAGTACAAATATATATGCAACTATTATACTTGCCCGCTATAAGGCTGTCTATAGATGACGTGACAAGATCATATAGCCAGCAGTTGGCTATACTATTAACCATGCTCTGAAAGAGTTTAGGTAAATCATTTAATAAAGTGGGCTTCATCTAAGCATCTTTGCATTGGAAGAGGTCTTAGACCTCCTCCAATAAATTGGTACTTAGACGATGTGTTAAGTGCATTAATTGTTTTAGCAACTAAACGAATGCTTAGCTTTTGTAGCTTAGCTTGCTTTATTTAATTCCTTATCAACAAAACACTTTCATGCATTGGTTGGTAGGCATTTTACATAGATTCATGTGCTTGGAACCATTTCCTTCTGGGATCACTAATGCACTAGCTCCTCTTTAATTGCTTTGCTACATCATATATTTGCCTATGTGGCATCCTTAGCACCCGTACACGATGGAGCATTGGAAGGGGTGTTTTGCGGTCGGTTACCAGCGTTTGCTCCGATTGCGTGTCAATGCATGCGGAGTTAGGGCATCTCCAACGGCAACCCGCAAAAAACCTCCGGCATCCATCTGAGGATAGGGGATCAGTCTGCGGACACGGATGGGGGAGGCAACCATCCAACGCCATCCGCATATATTTTCACAACAACTCAAATTAACTGAGTGAAATTCATTCAAACAAGTCCGGATTTCATACAAACACGGCCTGGTTTCATATAAACATACCCGATTTCATATAAACATGACAGATTTCATTACAAATACATCAAAGCGGTCTTGGGAGAGCTCTCGAGTATAATTAATACCTAATCTAAATGATCGCCGACGTATGGTCCCCGTCTCCGGCCATCAGCCCCGAGTATTGAAACTTCATCGTCTCTTGTTTCGTCTCGACACTCTCCAGCTCCGCCTCTGGACCCTCGAGAACTGAAGCTGTCCGCCTCGACGTCACCGCTAAGTGACTAATCGATCGAAGATGCTCAGCCCATCAAGCTTGGCGTCGACGGGAGGGGAGGAGTGGTGGCCTTCCTGGGTGCCCGGGGCGGCATCCTCATCGTCGGTGTCGACGAACAACACCTCGCATGGGTCGTCATCGTGCTCCTTGCCAGCGGGTGAGGCCGGTCTCACGCGTGGAACGGTAGGACTCGAGCAGCGCCTCCTGCTCCGCTAGGTCCGCATCCGGCGTGACCGCCCTGTCGGCGGCGACCTGCTCCTCCGCATGCATATGCTCTTGGAGGAGGTTGTGGTTGTAGTTTGCATCGGCCTGCGCCTCCAGGAGCTGCCCCCCCCCCCCGCTCCTCCCGCACATGTCCATATAATGGGCACGAGCCTCGCCGATGTGTGACGCCCCCGATTTAATCGTACACTAATCATACACGCAAATGTGTACGATCAAGATCAGGGACTCACGGGAAGATATCACAACACAACTCTACAAATAAAATAAGTCATACAAGCATCATATTACAAGCCAGGGGCCTCGAAGGCTCGAATACAAGAGCTCGATCATAGACGAGTCAGCGGAAGCAACAATATCTGAGTACAGACATAAGTTAAACAAGTTTGCCTTAAGAAGGCTAGCACAAACTGGGATACAGATCGAAAGAGGCGCAGGCCTCCTGCCTGGGATCCTCCTAACTACTCTTGGTCGTCGTCAGCGGCCTGCACGTAGTAGTAGGCACCTCCAGTGTAGTAGTCGTCGACGACGGCGGCGTCTGGCTCCTGGACTCCAGCATCTGGTTGCGACAACCAGAAAGAAAGGAAAGAGGGAAAAAGGGGGGAGAAAGCAACCGTGAGTACTCATCCAAAGTATTCGCAAGCAAGGAACTACACTACATATGCATGGGTATATGTGTAAGGAGGCCATATCGGTGGACTGAACTTCAGAATGCCAGAATAAGAGGGGGATAGCTAGTCCTATCAAAGACTACGCTTCTGGCAGCCTCCGTCTTGCAGCATGTAGAAGAGAGTAGATTGAAGTCCTCCAAGTAGCATCTCCAAGTAGCATCTCCGGTAGCATCGCATAGCATAATCCTACCCGACGATCCTCCCCTCGCCGCCCTGTGGAAAAGCGATCACCGGGTTGTCTGTGGAACTTGGAAGGGTGTGTTTTATTAAGTATCCGGTTTTAGTTGTCATAAGGTCAAGGTACAACTCCAAGTCGTCCTGTTACCGAAGATCACGGCTATTCGAATAGATTAACTTCCCTGCAGGGGTGCACCACATAACCCAACACGCTTGATCCCATTTGGCCGGACACACTTTCCTGGGTCATGCCCGGCCTCGGAAGATCAACACGTCGCAGCCCCACCTAGGCCTAACAGAGAGGTCAGCACGCCGGTCTAACTCCTATGGCGCAGGGATCTGGGCCCATCGCCCATTGCACACCTGCACGTTGCGTGGGCGGCCGAAAGCAGAACTAGCCCCCTTAATACAAGAGCAGGCTTACGTTCCAATCCGGCGCACGCGGCTCAGTCGCTGACGTCTAGAAGGCTTCGGCTGATACCACGACGCCGGGATACCCATAACTACTCCCGCGTAGATGGTTAGTGCGTATAGACCAAATGGCCAGACTCAGATCAAATACCAAGATCTCGTTAAGCATGTTAAGTATCCGCGAACGCCGAACAGGGCCAGGCCCACCTGTCTCCTAGGTGGTCTCAACCTGCCCTGTCGCTCCACCACAAAGTAACAGTCGGCGGCCGTCGGGAACCCAGGCCCACCTCTACCGGGATGGAGCCACCTGTCCTTTCAGCCCCCTCATCAGAATCACTTGCGGGTACTCATCGAGCTGACCCGACTTTAGTCACCATCTGTATAGTATGTATGTATGTATGTATGTATAGTATATACCCGTGATCACCACCCGAGTGATCACGGCCCAATAGTATAGCAAGGCAGACTGACAAGAATGTAGGGCCAATGATGATAAACTAGCATCCTATACTAAGTATTTAGGATTGCAGTTAAGGTATCAACAGAGGTAGCAACAATGTCAGGCTATGCATCAGAATAGGATTAACGGAAAGCAGTAACATGCTACACTACTCTAATGCAAGCAGTATAGAGGAGAATAGGCGATATCTGGTGATCAAGGGGGGGCTTGCCTGGTTGCTCTGGCAAGAGAGAGGGGTCGTCAACAACGTAGTTGATCGGGGCACCCAGCAGCGGCGCCGGTCTCGGTGTCTACCGGAAAGAAGTAACGGAGGGGGAACACAATAAATAACAGAGCAATTAAAGCATCACAAAGCGTAACATGGCAATACGCGGTGCTAGAGGTGACCTAACGCAGTAGGAGGTGATACCGGTGAAGGGGGGAAACATCCTGGAAAGTATCCTCGGTGTTTCGCGTTTTCGGGCAAAGGAGCCGGAGGGGGAAAGTTGCGAGTTCAATAGGTTAGGGGTGTGTGGCGGACGAATGGGCTGCGTATCCAGAATCGTCTCATCGTTCTGAGCAACTTTCATGTACAAAGTTTTTCCATCCGAGCTGCGGTTTATTTCATATTAATTTTAAAAGATTTAATTCATTTTTAGGATTTATTTAATTATTTAAATTCAACATTATCCAGAACAGTGCACGCTGACGTCAGCAGTCAACAGAGGCGTTGACTGGTCAACTGACACGTGGGTCCCGTTTGTCATTGACTGATTAGTCTAATTAGGGTTTAATTAAACTATCTACTTAATTAGATTAATTAAACAAGATTAATTAACTTAATTAATTCATTATTTTAATTATTAATTAATTAATTATTCATATATTTATTTATATTTCATTTAAAAAAACGTTTTGGAGTGGGGCCCCATTGTCATAGGGCCACTGGGCCTTAGCGGGTTCGGGTGCTGCGGTTGCCGCGGGTGCGAGCGCAAGAGCGACGACGGGCAGGTGCCCGTTAACTGGGCGAACCCGGGCGGCCGCTGCGGGCGCGCGTGCCAGCGCCGGCGAGGCGGGCTGGGCGCCGGCTGCAGGTGAGAGGGGAGGCAGGCCATGGCAGGGCAGGGAGCTAGCGGCAGAGGGCAGCGGGGAGGCGCGGGCGAGCACACGACGATGCGGGGAACAAGGGGCGTGCGCGGGCACAGGAGGGAGGGCGCGTGCTGCCTGGAGCGCGAGCTCCGGCACACGGCCGCGGCGATGCGGGCGATGGCCACGACGGGGAGCACGAGCGGCACGACGAGCAAGACGCGGTGACTACGGCGACGGGCTAGGGACGCACGTGCGAGGGAGACAGAGAGGAGAGGGGAGTTTCGCTCACCCCCGATGCAGGGGTTCGCCGGCGAGGCTCGACGGAGTCCGCCGGGGAGGAGGTCGGGGAGGCGAGCGTCGACGGTAGGCGGCGGGGCGTCCATCCAGCGGCGAGGTGGCGGGGCGTCCATCCAGAGGCGTGGTCGCGGGGCGTCGGAGCCGGCGAGGGAGAGTCGGGGACGGGCAGTCCGACGGGGAGGTACGGCAAACGGGAGGGAGGGCGCCGGGCGGCGTCGGGCAGCGCCAGGCGGGGAGATCGGGTCGATCTCGATCTGGATCACGGGAGGGGAGAGGAACGAGCGAGAGAGAGAGTGGGGGTCGTGGGGTAGTGGGGGGAGAGGGGCTAGGGTTTCTGGCGCCCGAGGGGATTAGTAGCGGGCGCGGTTGGGCCGGCCTGGCGGCCCTGTAGCCTGCTGGGCCGGGGCCCAGCTCGGGGGGGGGGGGGGTCTTTGTCTCTTTTATTTTTTGTTGTTTATTTTCTCTTTTCTTTTATTTATTCTTTTAGTTCTTATTTGTTTTATTTTAGTTTCCAAAAATACAAAAGTGGCACCTAAAATAGTGTTACAATTCATGCCACTGCCACAAACCGTTTAGCACTGAAATAAAAATAGTTTTAAATTGTTTATTGTTTTAAAGCATTTGAATAATTGCTTTGCTGCTGTTTTATTCACCTCATATTATTTAAACATTTTATAAAGGTGTGGTTTCTCCACCATAATTATTTATGCAATATTTGGTTCACTCCGAACATTTTAGTTTTAATATTGGAAAACGTCTATTGTGTGCTTGATTTTGAATTAGAATTTGAATCGGTTCCGAACTAACACGAGATTAGCGACAGTAATCGAAGTGACGTGGCATCATTAGCAAAGAATTACTGTAGCTTAAATATCCGGGCGTCACAATTCTCCTCCACTACAAGAAATCTCGTCCCGAGATTTAAGAGGGGAGGTAAGGGCGAAGGGATTTGGTTGCGAAATTCTAACGAGTCTTCTCGGTCTTGGTTGCACTTCTCGAAGAGATCGATCCATTACATTGATGTCTTCATTACTCTGCTTCCAGCCATCATGATGAAGTTGTCGCCCTACCTTCAGGATCTTCACCGTACTTATGAAAGGGTGAGAAGGGAAAACTCTATGGGGACGGATTCTAACAAGATCGAGCATCAGACGATTAACTCAGGGGAAGAAGCATAAGTATCTCTCGAATTGAAACTTAAGAAGATATCGAGAGCAAAGTAATAAGATACCATGAGAAGTTTCAAATGAATAGGCAATGGTTCGATGCCTAATCAGAAGGTGAAAGGGTTACAGGGCAATGCGAATAAGTATGGCGTCTGATACCAGAATAGATCACTAGGAAGGTGGCTCGTGAATTACATACATAGCCATGCGTGAGGATTGACTTTAGAAACAGGGGTGTACAGGAGAGTCGGTTTTGATCCTGTGGAACTGTGGGTTATGGGCCCACCATGTGGGTTAAAAGTAGGAAGGGCGTTGACATCTTGCATGGTCATGTAGGCAAGGCATGTCAGAGGTTAGTCTGTCGGTTATGTCGACAACAACATCGGTACCAAGGGCGAGGGACGAAGAGAACCATTTCCTGCTCGTTGAAACGAGGCGGGCCAATAGGCAAAGTTCTCGTCCATCAGTGGTTACCAGGATGTCATCAACAATAGAAACAGGGCCTTGCTGACAGAATTGTACACCGAGGGGTTTACATATGCAGGAGAATATTACTGCTTAGATTATATAGACCTCAAGAAAGGTTAAACCAAGCAATGGAAAGGAAAATACGATTATCAGATCTAAACAGGACAATGGAACACATATTTCAAGGGTATATCCTCCCAAGGACAAGCAGAGCATGATATCCATGACAGGATAGAAAGTAGAAAACTCTTTAGGTACGGGAGAGAATTTTCATGCCATTACCCATACAACGGTGTTTGGATAATTGATAAAGGGAATTTAGCATTGTGCTTCGAGATAGCAATAACATGGTCATTGGGTGAAGATCAGACTTTGGATACACAAAGGATCCATCGGGAACAACTTATAGAGTAAGTCTTACAATTTCCTCATGGAAGAATAGATAACCTTGCTAAAAGAAAACTATAACAATAGGTCCTTCGGCCAGGTGTGCTAGGATGAAATCACCTTATCGGTTCGTGTAAAGACCAATGTTATAACTCTTGGAAATATGTCCCAACCATCACATCTGACCGAGATTCAGATCTGATTGGTGTCAAACTACCTCAGACTCAGGATGCATGAGAAGAAAAGGTGCAACACAATTTGACGAGATGACATTGTGAGATTCTTAGAAATGATCTATGGAGTGATTTCCGTTAACAAGAGTTCATCATTAATCCAAGGAGAGGACAAGGAGGTGTCTGGTGAACTCACGGCAATTCATCGAGGTTTCCACAAGATGGATTTCCACAATTAAGTGAACAAGGAGATAACATTTGTCATATTAGATGACATAAGGAGGTATGCTTGAGGAAAACATACACAATTAAACATTTGTTGAAAGGTGCACCCGAATTATGGGGTTATGTAGCATGATCAATGTTAGAACGGTGGTTCAGCAACCGATAGTCTAAGAATGAAATTTCGATCATTAACTTCAAAGCAATAGGGTTGCTAGAAGTGTAGAATCCATACCCCACCATTCACTTGTGGGTACCCCGGTTGGAATCAACACGAGGACCAAGAAAGAATGGTGATGGTGAGAAGTATCATTATAGCAAGAATTCTTAAGAGGTGGAGCAATCCTCACAACCTTCTTGACATTAAATATGGTAATACTCCACGGTAGAACATATCATAAGTCGGATAGCAAGGAACTCAAGGTACAACACACATCAGGAACAAGTTTTGTGTTGGAGGGAATACAATAATGTTGTCAATGATAACCCAAATCATCAAGGGCAAAGGATGCTATTTCTCATCAAGAATTCAATTGATATCCTGGAAACACTCAGAATGTTGATGATGATCACGACACTTTTGTGGAGAGGTTTCATGAAGATGTAATCAACCAGCGACGACATCAATTCAAAGGAATGATGAAGCGAAAGGTTATTGGAACCATGGGTACGGCACAACTCGAAATCAAGCTTGTTGTTCAAGGCAAAATGATATGATGAGGAAAATCGACGTAAGCTTAGCTCATTGTCAAATAATTGTGCTACGGGAAGAAGGACCGGGTAGCACAGTTAAAATTTAACATGGTAATGATATAGCCGATCAGGCTAGGAGTGACTTGAAGGATTATTAAACTCATAAGCAATGGAGATTAACTTATTGAGTCGGAGTGCGGAATTGATTCACTTGTCGGTGTCCTTGAGGGGTTTTAACAACTCAGAACCCGTTGGAAAAATGGAATCGATGAGAATAATAGTTGATGAAGAACTCATAAGAAGTTATGTAGTTCCGTGTTATTCTCGAGACACCAGAGGGTAATACTCGAAGGTAGATCAGAATAAGGATTGGACAGGTATAATGAACTGTAGAAGACAAGTACTTTAACTTGTCCAAGAAATGGATCAAAGGAAGAAATTTTGGTCGAAACCACATCCAAGGATACAAGATGATCTTGTAACAAGGGGATAATTATTTTAAGAGAAGCTTTCATGATCAGGTATACATCGTGTCCATGGGCATGAACACAGGGTTCAAGGTCGACTCCCACTTGTTCAACGCATAACCTTTCATGCACCTCTTGTATTTTGAAAATGACATTAGTTGTTGAAAGTTTTACCTGGTGCAATACCAGATAAGTATGACTCGTGAAAACTTCTGAGTTCACACAGTTTAGAGAAGGCATATGCTCAACCCATAAGGGCTTCTTAGAAACATATACCACAAGTTTCAAGAGTAAATATCACAAGCTCGAAAAGTAGAGCAATGTTGAGAAAGTAGATGATACCATTTACCAAAGGCATTATGTATCCGACGGAAGGATCACAAGGTTACTGAATATGAAGGACGTTGTCGGATAAAATCCATTAAAGGATCTGCCGGTCCATAACAGAGTTGACGTGAGCATCAGCACACAACCAGAGGAAGTAACAATGCAAAGGCATTGGATTATGGAAACAACAGACTAATGCAGAGCTCAAATGCAAAGGAATTATGATTTTCAAATCAAGGGATCAGAAGCAATGTTCTGATTAGGGATGGATAAGTTGAATAGCCTTAGGGGTACAAATCGACGGCAATTGGATTTGTTGAGAACCAGCTCATGTTTAAAATGACGTCTGAGCCGGAAAGATAATTTAAAAGGATCAACTGATGATTGCGTGCATTCACACTCATGTTGAATCAAAGGGATCAAAATGACGGCGCCTAAGGATACTAACGAATATTGCCAGACATATGGAAAGCATCCATCATGCAAGCAGACAAGTATTGTAGAGCAATAAGCTACTAAGGATTTTTGGAGGATCAAATAGTATTTCGATGACCATTGTGAAACACATGAACAACTGGGGGATGAGCGGATACTCGATAAGTACGACAATTATCCGTAGGGGTATTCAGGTGACAAAGAACAGTAAGGCAGTAAGCTCAAAGGATTATCGAAACAACGACGAGTATTTCAGGGTATCTTGTAATAACAAGACCAACTGGGAATAAAAGTAAGAACGACAGGTGTAAGTATTTATCCATAGGGATTTTTCGATGGTAGGGAATTGCAAAAGCAATGGCGCAAAGTTTCAGCAGAACATCGGAGAGTATTATCAGAATCTTCTGTTAAAGCAGTCGATCATCTGTAATGCAGGGCTCTCCGGGAGAAGTGATAACGAGATCCTAATGTTAGATTTTAGCAAAATTCATTTAACCCGAATAGGAGAGATGTCAGAGTCCCAGAGTATAGGTCGGGAAACAAAGATCCTACTACCACCCAATGGCGACGTGGGCCCATGGGCCGCACAGCCATGTTAGTAAAACATTTTTCATCGACTAGACTCAACTTCGGCCAAGGAGTGTGGAAGGGGGATTCCTACAGGCAGTCGGCTCTAATACCAACTTGTGACGCCCCCGATTTAATCGTACACTAATCATACACGCAAATGTGTACGATCAAGATCAGGGACTCACGAGAAGATATCACAACACAACTCTACAAATAAAATAAGTCATACAAGCATCATATTACAAGCCAGGGGCCTCGAAGGCTTGAATACAAGAGCTCGATCATAGACGAGTCAGCGGAAGCAACAATATCTGAGTACAGACATAAGTTAAACAAGTTTGCCTTAAGAAGGCTAGCACAAACTGGGATACAGATCGAAAGAGGCGCAGGCCTCCTGCCTGGGATCCTCCTAACTGCTCTTGGTCGTCGTCAGCGGCCTGCACGTAGTAGTAGGCACCTCCAGTGTAGTAGTCGTCATTGACGGCGGCGTCTGGCTCCTGGACTCCAGCATCTGGTTGCGACAACCAGAAAGAAAGGAAAGATGGAAAAAAGGGGGAGAAAGCAACCGTGAGTACTCATCCAAAGTACTCGCAAGCAAGGAACTACACTACATATGCATGGGTATATGTGTAAGGAGGCCATATCGGTGGACTGAACTGCAGAATGCCAGAATAAGAGGGGGATAGCTAGTCCTATCGAAGACTACGCTTCTGACAGCCTCCGTCTTGCAGCATGTAGAAGAGAGTAGATTGAAGTCCTCCAAGTAGCATCTCCGGTAGCATCGCATAGCATAATCCTACCCGGCGATCCTCCCCTCGTCGCCCTGTGGAAAAGCGATCACCGGGTTGTCTGTGGAACTTGGAAGGGTGTGTTTTATTAAGTATCCGGTTTTAGTTGTCATAAGGTCAAGGTACAACTCCAAGTCGTCCTGTTACCGAAGATCACGGCTATTCGAATAGATTAACTTCCCTGCAGGGGTGCACCACATAACCCAACACGCTTGATCCCATTTGGCCGGACACACTTTCCTGGGTCATGCCCGACCTCGGAAGATCAACACGTCGCAGCCCCACCTAGGCCTAACAGAGAGGTCAGCACGCCGGTCTAACTCCTATGGCGCAGGGATCTGGGCCCATCGCCCATTGCACACCTGCACGTTGCGTGGGCGGCCGAAAGCAGAACTAGCCCCCTTAATACAAGAGCAGGCTTACGTTCCAATCCGGCGCACGCCGCTCAGTCGCTGACGTCTAGAAGGCTTCGGCTGATACCACGACGCCGGGATACCCATAACTACTCCCGCGTAGATGGTTAGTGCGTATAGACCAAATGGCCAGACTCAGATCAAATACCAAGATCTCGTTAAGCATGTTAAGTATCCGCGAACGCCGAACAGGGCCAGGCCCACCTGTCTCCTAGGTGGTCTCAACCTGCCCTGTCGCTCTGCCACAAACTAACAGTCGGGGGCCGTCGGGAACCCAGGCCCACCTCTACCGGGATGGAGCCACCTGTCCTTTCAGCCCCCTCATCAGAATCACTTGCGGGTACTCATCGAGCTGACCCGACTGTAGTCACCATCTGTATAGTATGTATGTATGTATGTATGTATGTATAGTATATACCCGTGATCACCTCCCGAGTGATCACGGCCCAATAGTATAGCAAGGCAGACTGACAAGAATGTAGGGCCAATGATGATAAACTAGCATCCTATACTAAGTATTTAGGATTGCAGTTAAGGTATCAACAGAGGTAGCAACAATGTCAGGCTATGCATCAGAATAGGATTAACGGAAAGCAGTAACATGCTACACTACTCTAATGCAAGCAGTATAGAGGAGAATAGGCGATATCTGGTGATCAAGGGGGGGGGCTTGCCTGGTTGCTCTGGCAAGAGAGAGGGGTCGTCAACAACGTAGTCGATCGGGGCACCCAGCAGTGGCGCCGGTCTCGGTGTCTACCGGAAAGAAGTAACGGAGGGGGAACACAATAAATAACAGAGCAATTAAAGCATCACAAAGCGTAACATTGCAATACGCGGTGCTAGAGGTGACCTAACGCAGTAGGAGGTGATACCGGTGAAGGGGGGAAACATCCGGGAAAGTATCCCCGGTGTTTCGCGTTTTCGGGCGAAGGAGCCGGAGGGGGAAAGTTGCGAGTTCGATAGATTAGGGGTGTGTGGCGGACGAATGGGCTGCGTATCCAGAATCGTCTCGTCGTTCTGAGCAACTTTCATGTACAAAGTTTTTCCATCCGAGCTACGGTTTATTTTATATTAATTTTAAAAGATTTAATTCATTTTTAGGATTTATTTAATTATTTAAATTCAACATTATCCAGAACAGTGCACGCCGACGTCAGCAGTCAACAGAGGCGTTGACTGGTCAACTGACGTGTGGGTCCCGTTCGTCATTGACTGATTAGTCTAATTAGGGTTTAATTAAACTATCTACTTAATTAGATTAATTAAACAAGATTAATTAACTTAATTAATTCATTATTTTAATTATTAATTAATTAATTATTCATATATTTATTTATATTTCATTAAAAAAAAACGTTTTGGAGTGGGGCCCCATTGTCATAGGGCCACTAGGCCTTAGCGGGTTCGGGTGCTGCGGTTGCCGCGGGTGCGAGCGCAAGAGCGACGACGGGCAGGTGCCCGTTAACGGGCGAACCTAGGCGGCCGCTGCGGGCGCGCGTGCCAGCGCCGGCGAGGCGGGCTGGGCGCCGGCTGCAGGTGAGAGGGGAGGCAGGCCATGGCAGGGCAGGGAGCTAGCGGCAGAGAGCAGCGGGGAGGCGCGGGCGAGCACACGACGATGCGGGGAACAGGGGCGTGCGCGGGCACAGGAGGGAGGGCGCGTGCTGCCTGGAGCGCGAGCTCCGGCACACGGCCGCGGCGATGCGGGCGATGGGCACGACGGGGAGCACGAGCAGCACGACGAGCAAGACGCGGTGACTACGGAGACGGGCTAGGGACGCATGTGCGAGGGAGACAGAGAGGAGAGGGGAGTTTCGCTCACCCCTGATGCAGGGGTTCGCCGGCGAGGCTCGACGGAGTCCGCCGGGGAGGAGGTCGGGGAGGCGAGCGTCGACGGTAGGCGGCGGGGCGTCCATCCAGCGGCGAGGTGGCGGGGCGTCCATCCAGAGGCGTGGTCGCGGGGCGTCGGAGCCAGCGAGGGAGAGTCGGGGACGGGCAGTCCGACGGGGAGGTACGGCAAACGGGAGGGAGGGCGCCGGGCGGCGTCGGGCAGCGCCAGGCGGGGAGATCGGGTCGATCTCGATCTGGATCACGGGAGGGGAGAGGAACGAGCGAGAGAGAGAGAGTGGGGGTCGTGGGGTAGTGGGGGGAGAGGGGCTAGGGTTTCTGGCGCCCGAGGGGATTAGTAGCGGGCGCGGTTGGACCTGCCTGGCGGCCGTGTAGCCTGCTGGGCCGGGGCCCAGTTCGGGAGGGGGGGGTCTTTGTCTCTTTTATTTTTTTGTTGTTTATTTTCTCTTTTCTTTTATTTATTCTTTTAGTTCTTATTTGTTTTATTTTAGTTTCCAAAAATACAAAAGTGGCACCTAAAATAGTGTTACAATTCATGCCACTGCCACAAACCGTTTAGGACTAAAATAAAAATAGTTTTAAATTGTTTATTGTTTTAAAGCATTTGAATAATTGCTTTGCTGCTGTTTTATTCACCTCATATTATTTAAACATTTTATAAAGGTGTGGTTTCTCCACCATAATTATCTATGCAATATTTGGTTCACTCCGAACATTTTAGTTTTAATATTGGAAAACGTCTATTGTTTGCTTGATTTTGAATTAGAATTTGAATCGGTTCCGAACTAACACGAGATTAGCGACAGTAATCAAAGTGACGTGGCATCATTAGCAAAGAATTATTGTAGCTTAAATATCCGGGCGTCACACGATGGTCATGGTGTAATGCACCCGTGAGGGTGGAGCAGAGGAGGAGGGTGTCACAAAGGAAGAGGAGGGTGGCGCTGGCTCGTCGTTGAAGGCGTCCTCCATTTGCACGTCTCCGGCTGCCTGCCGGCCTATCAGTCGGCAGCAATGGTGGCCATGGCCTTCTTCTGCTTCGACGTAAGCCCATCCTAGAGAGCTTTGGCCGCGAAGGGATCCATGGCGGGGAGTGGTGTGGAGAGGGATGACTGTGGCTATGGCTGGGTCACCGGGGCAACGGTTTATATAGCACCGTTGGGCGACAGAGAGACGAACAAGTGACACCAGAAGAGGTGCCTCGGCAACCATGTGCCATCAATGCAGGGTAGCACACGGACGAACGGGCACCCGTCGTGTCGTTTGAATCTGCGACAGTTGATTGGACCGGGAAGTGGAGCGGGTGGCACTCTCTCGGCCGACGCGCCGCATCAGTGTCAGTGCCAGTGAGCTGTCGCGTCCGCTCTGGCCGGGCATGAATTCGGGCGCTGACGCTCTGGAGCAGCACTGACCGAGAATGCGCCGGAGGGGGAATGGGTTTTGGTGGGCCAGGGCAGTCAAAAACAGGCTTGGGATTGGTTCAGACTCCCGCAAATCTCCCACACTTTTGTCTCTGGTTTGCGGGAGAAATCGCGTTCGGATTGCACCGCGAACCAATATAGACCCATGTTGGATGGCTTCTGCGGTCCAGACGGCGTGGTCGGACCATTGCGAGAGGTTTACAGGTTAGCGTTGGGGATGCCCTGAACATGTACAACCGAACCCGATGCCCATCCCAAACGTTTAGACAGACTGCCCGGTCAGTACCCAGACGCGAAAACGTTAACCAACCAGCCTCCTCATATCAGGCTCAAATGTTTGGACTGACAAACACTTCCCGTATCCGGCCCAAATCTACAATGGATATGGGGAGTCCCGGACGTGCCCGGGCATGCCCGTCACATTGGATTGATGGATAGGGCTCATGCGGGGACGCGGAGAAACCACTGGTCTGACGGATGCCTCCTCCGCTCCACGTCGTCTAGCGCTGCTCCGGTGTGCCGCCCGAGGGAGGAGGAGCAAGTGAGGGAGGAGGAGGGGGGAGCAGCCGTCGGAAGCGGAGCCCATGAAGGTGGAGGTGGCGGAGTCGGGGGAGGAATCTCGGTGAGACCGACCCATGTAAAAGATTCAAACATTAGGAATCTCGGTGAGACCAAACTAATCCACTCGGACGGACCGATTCACGATGACCTAAGCAAAACCTTGTTTCGGTTGTTTTGATCGAAACATCTTGACTGAATTGGAATCAATGTGTTACAGAAACTTGGTCATTGCACTTTGCTGGGGCCAAATGTCATCTCAGTTCTATCGAGTTTCTAGGGTTTGGTTGTGGCTCTGTCTAGGTTGAACTCGGTTGGTCTGGGAGTAGGTGTATCGGTAGGGCCGAGTTTGATATTTAGGATTTTGACAAAATGGAATGTGGGAAAGTGGCTGAGGGTTTTGGAGCAATATCTTCAAGCACTTTGAGAAACTAAGTCATGATCAAAACCTCATCCCCTTTTAATTGTATTGTCTTTCCTGTGGACTAAACGTGATCTTGGATCACTTGACAAAAATTACAGAGTCTTTGGCTTTTGCCAATATGTTTCCATAGTCTTTTGATGGGTCCACCACTACAAAAAAGACACATCCGTGACATTATGGCCTGAACAAAAACTTTTTCTGTCATGGTTATGACACTTCTATGATGATAATTGTGACAAAAACATGTGTCATCATAGATGTGGTGGGATCCTACTTCTATGACAAAAAAATATGATAGAAAATGGGATTTTCGTCCTGGGCGGGCCGGAGACGCACCCGCATGACATTCTCTGGGCCGTCCATGACGTAAAAAATCATGGTAGAAGTAAGGGTGAGGAAAATTTTGGGGAGTTCCCGATTATGGTGGGTGGTCGGGCCGAGCGATGCAGCGTGGTTCATGTGCTTCTCTTGTATGCGCGTGTGTGTGAGGCGTTCGCCACTGAACCCTTGCGAGGCATTCGCTTACTGAACTCGAGCGACCGCACTAGCTACGTACTGAAGCCAATCAATCCCTTGGCTGCTAACTAAACCCGAGAAATTCCTTCACTGCTAACTGAACCCGACCAATTCCTTCAGTGACGCTACTAATTAAACCCGAGCGATCAATCGTTGCTGCAGCTTAGTGAAGCCGATCAAGCCCCAGTGCGAGACGTAGCTAGCTAGCTGGTTTGGTTGCCTCTGGATGAACAGTGCCCACTACTGCCGCATGCGCAATATGTAGAATGAGTCGAGACGTACGTGTGGTGAGTCCAGCCGGTTAGTTGGCTATGGATGAATAGTTCCTGATGGGGGTTGGATGAACAGGACCCCATGGTAGTAGGAGGTTGCCGCTAGATGAATAGGACCCTGAGGAGGCCGTGTCGTGGTACACGAAACCCAGCCGGCTGGGGTGGATGAACAAGACCCCATGGAGGCTGGATGAATTGTAGCCAGTGAAGGCCGGATGAAATCCACGGTGGATGAGCAGTAGCCCGTGGAGGCTGGAGTGAGGCAGTAGACGGTGGATGAACAGTAGCCCACGGAGTCCCATTTTGTGGTACACCACACCCCTCCGATGAACAGGGCACCATTTGACCGTAGGCGGTTGGAGAGAAGTGTGTTTCCTCCATTTCACGGTATGCCACACCCCTCCTGATGAACATGACCCCATTTTGACCGTAGGCTGTTGGAGAGAAGTCTGTTTCCTTCGTTTTACGGTACGCCAGACCCCTCCCGATGAACATGATCCCATTTCAACCGTAGGAGGTCGAACAGAAGGCCGTTTCCTCCGTTCTGCGCTACGCCAGACCCCATTTTGACTATTCCATCCAAGTTGGTTGGCTCTATTAAACAGGACACGTCCTAACCTAGTCGGTTGTCTCTCGATGAACACGACATTGTTTCTCCATTCCGGCCCAGCCGGTTGGCTGCCGGTGAATAGGACGCCGTCGCTGTACGCGTTTGAGACGACGCATGTATATACGTACGTGGCCGTATTTTTTGCAGCATGGATGTATGTATGTCTACATGATTTAGATGGGACTGCCTGAACTGCTACCGCTCCTTACTCAGCCATGGTTCATCGTGGCAGACATACCGATCGACCGATATGTACGTACATGTTTGCGACCTGACAGACAATGTTACATACGCTTCAACCGAGTAAGTCCCAGCTGTTAGGGAGGATAAGGACACACTTCCGTGCGTGCGAAGATATATCTGGTAGGTCCCAGCTATCAGGGGAAGGAATCATTTTTTTCGTGTAATAAGGAGGCACTTCCTTACGTGCGAAGATGTAGCTGGTGGGTCCAGTTGTCAGCCTCACCACGTACAATTCTCTTCGATGGTTGTCGTTTGTTGACCATGTTGACCACGCAGCGCCGAGAGCACCGACGCGATGGGACGAAGGTGAGTCCTAGGAAGGGAACAACCCAAAGCCGGGGAAGACACAACAGTGGTTTCCCACGTGGAAGGGAGTATGAGGGTTGACTTGTTCGGCTGCGGTGTGAGGCTGCCGTCACCAGAAAATAACAGGGGGGTGTGGGTGAGTAAAGGGAAAGCCTGACCAGCGGTGGGAGTAGTATGGGGAGGTGAGGCCTGTATAGTAGCATAGCCGGCCACGAGAGGCAAGAGCAGGGTACGGCTGGCGTTGGTGTGGATGGCTGGAGCAAGAAGACCAGAGGTTGAAGAAGAAACGGAACGGTTGGATTAACATCCAACGATATTTGCTCCTAGAGTTGTTTGTTGACTAAGTTGAAAAAGCCACGCGTACGCGTCAACTTAGTAGGCCCACAAGTCAGCCTCCAAATCTGGTGGGTCTCGGCTAGCAGCGGGAGGAATCATTTTTCTTGCGCGTAATAAGGAGGCACTTCCTTGCGTGTGAAGATGTAGCTGGTGGGTCTCAGCTGTCAAGGGGAGGAAACTTTTTATTCCGCGTAATAAGTAGGCACTTCCTTCCATGCAAAGATGTAGATGGTGGGTCCCACCTATTAGTGGGAGGAATCATTTTTTGCGTAATAAGGAGGCACTTACTTGCATGGGCCCCTGGACCATGTGGGTCCCTATTGTCAGCCGATCCACGGACATCCCTCTTCTGATGGCTGTCATTTTTTGATGTTGACCATGTCGTGCCGAGAGCACCAGCGTGATGGATGATGGCGAGGCCTAGGAATGGAACGACCTGGAGCCGATGAAGACTCGACAGTGGTTGCCCACCCGGAGGGGAGTACGAGGGTTACTAGTTCGGCTACCATCGCCAAAGAATAACAGTAGGTGTGGGTGAGTAGAGGAACGGCCTGGCCAGCGATGGGAGTAGGGTGGGGTGGTGAGGCTTGCGCGGCAGCACAGTCGTCCATGGGAGGCGGGAGCAGGCGGTCCCGTCGGCGCTGGTTTGGGCGGCTAGAGCAACAAGATTAGAGATTGAATAAGCAGCATGACCGTTGGATTAACATCAGACGGTCACTGCTGCTAGAATCGTTTGTGGACTAAGTTGATAAAACCTTGCGTACACTTCACCTAGTAGGGTCACAAGCAGCCTCCGAAACTGTCGCAAACAGCATACAACCCGAAATTTCTAACCAGATTCAAATTAGTTTAAAAATTAAACATACCTTAATTTAAAATCCAATGAAATTTTACCCACACAAAAAACAATGAAATTTAAAATATCAAAATCTAAAAGAAAAAAGTATTTTGAAACTAATTGCCTTTTCGTTTTTTTGAATTTACAACCCATTTCTTATTACTTATAGCCCATTTTCTAGGCAAGCCGAATGCATGCCTCCTCGTCTTGAAAGATTTCCGAGCCAGTAGGGCGGAGAAAAGGAAGTAGGCCTCCGTTGGGTATTCTACAAAAACCAAAAAAGCTGGGCTAGCCATTTTCAGAAAGGAAAAAACGGTGCTGGTCATGTGGTAAACATATGAAATAAAAGCCTGGGCTAGACGGGCCACAGCCCCCGCACAACCCAGTTGATACCCTGCTCCGTCCCAAAAAAAATATTGTGTGAGCAGCTGGGTCCCCGGTGTCAGCCGTTCCTTGTGCAGTTATCTTGCTTACTAACTACTTTGACAATGGCGTGTGACCTAGATGTCAAGAAACCATCAGGAGGAAGCATTTTTTCTTGTAAGAAAGGAGGCTCTTGCTTGCGTACTGCCATGACCCTAGTGGGTCCCTACTATGATCCTCCGCACGTACAGTCATCTCTTAATTCCTATCGGTTGTTGACCATGTTGACAATGCCAGAGCGCAGCGCCACGATGAGCGAACAAAGGCGGAGGATGATGGTGAGGCCTCAGACAGGAACGAATAGGAGTCGGGGAAGATGCGGCGGTGTAGTCGTGGGCGGACGGGAGTACGAGGGTTGACTAGTTCGAGGCGGGGTGGGACTGACTTGGCCGGAGAATAACATGAGGTCTGTGTGTGTGTGTGGGGGGGGGGTAGAGGGATGGCCTGGCCAGAGTTTTAAGGTGTGATGGGGTGGTGATGCATGCGCGATAGCACAGCCAGCCATGGGAGGCAGGAGCTGGCGGTCCCGCCGTCACTGGTTTGGCTTTGGCGGCTAGAGGAAGAAGAGACTGAAGAAACCCGGCAGACATTGAATGTCAATCCAATAGTCAAGGTTGGCAGAATAGTTTGTTGACTAAGCCGACACCACGGAGCATACATTTTTCGCAAGAAAAGAAAAGCTGGGCTTGTTCGCCAAATAACGTTTTCAAAACTGCCATCGTTTGATCTTGTGTCGCACCTAAAACTGCCAGGAAAACGTGTTTGTTTGTTGTCTTCCTCCCAGGGATCGTCCGCCAAATAACATTCTCAAAAATCAAAGACTTGAGAAGGCGTACAAAACAAGCTAGCGTACTAGTAAACAGACGTCGCTGACTTTTAGAAAAAGAGAGACATGCTGCTGTAACTGGTTCGAATCCAAACCTAGACTATATATAGTGCTATACTACCGTGCAAGTAATGAGCTGACATATCCAACGTTTGCTTCTCTTATCTAGTTACTCTGCCTACCTTCAGAAGCTCCGACTGCAGCAACCATGTCCACTAGCTTTTCCACCTACTCTTCAGCTGGGAATCGAGCCAACAACCAGATGTGCACGAAGTTTCCACCCGTACCACCGCCCGTGGGTCTCATCACACCCCCACCGGCACACTCACAGCAGTCGGTTGCTCATTGCACTCCGCTGCCGTTTGTGTGGTGCTACTTCTACAAATCATGCAGGGTCATCCGTCACATCTCAACTACAATCCTCAACCCGGGTCGAGTCTTCTACAAATGCGCAAATCATGGGGTTATATGGTTAAGTTGTTCGCCTGCTTTCTTTTGCTATTTTTTTTAAGATTTTGGTTGATGATCTTCCAATTTGATTCGTGCAGAAAAGGGAAGATTCTTGTGATTTCTTTTTTTGGGAAGTTGCTAATGTGGGGGAATGGAACTATGCGTATTATTTGGTTAGCCAAGGGATCCCAATACCGACAGGTAGGGGTGTTGGACAAGTAACTGAAGGAACGATAGAAGAGGAAGATGCAGAGCAGAAGGTTAAAGATGCAGTTCATCAGATTATGGCCAAGCAATAGCAGCTGAACAACCTTGACAGTAATGAGGAGATGAAAGAGCTTGTGAAGATAATGGGCAAGATCGCGTGCTCTATAGGATGATTGTCTCTTTATTTGTAGTGTATGTAGCACTTGTGGTGTATTCAGTGGCTATGACATGAGCACTTTGCTTAAACTAGTAATGAATGAAACCTTTTTACCAGGCTAGACATAGTGTTGTGAATATCTAATGATTTCTATTAACGGAAATCGGGGGTACATATCCCCTCTTGCTAATAAATAAATAAACTAGCAGAGGCTCTGTCGAGTCAACTTTGTTCCCATTGCAAGACGTAGGACAAATTGCAGTCCAACATCAAACTGCCATCAGCTACATTGCGGTTGTACAATCATCAATACAAGTTTCACAACAAAACATGAGTACTACTAAACAACAATATCATCATGTTTCAGTCGTCATACAATCACCAAACACAAATCAACGTACATAATAAGTGATTCTCTCACAGCAAAATACTAAAAGCAACTTCATCAGGTCTCAGTTGTCATAGCAAACACAATTTCACATAGTACATAACAAGTCATTCTCAGAGGCAAATACAACAAAAGCAATCTAATCATCATCCATAGCAGGTGCGTCGACATTTCGCCATCTGTATCATTCTGAATCGTAATTCCCCCCAGTGTCATCTCCTTCTTCATCCACAATGTCCTGGAACATTGGCTTCTTATTGATCAACTCTTCTACGTCCAAAGCCCAACAGGGAATCTTTTTGCCAACCTTATTGATGTGATGGTTCTCAAACATATTATAAACATCTACGGAATCCTATACATCAGCAGTTGTGTAAGCATCATCTTGTTGTGCAACTTCATTAAACGAATTCCTCTGCTATTTTTTTGCAATACTCTTTAGTCTTGGTTACGTGGAAATGTGTCTTCCAAGAAAAATATTTGTGTTGCTTGATTTGCCAAAATATAAGGCTCATCAGTGTGGTACGCCACCTTGACATGATGGATTTGAAATAATCATTAGCTTTGGTTTTGCGATCTTGGAAAACTAGTTATACCAACGACAACAAAATAGAACCACACATCGATGAACCTCGAAACCGGAGATATACTACAACTAAACAATGTTTGTTATGTTAGCATACATTTTTATTGTCACCTCCTCACGCGTATCCATGCCCATGACGGCACTGTTTTGTGTCTTCCTGCCTTCATCGCGTGCAAGGGTGTTGGAGTGCACATCTCCAACAATGCAAGATGCATAATGTCTTACCTGAGTATCAAGACCCATTCCTAGTGCGTAAAGGGCATCACTAACTGCCTGCCACTCCTCCCGCATCTTCTTAACATGTGGTTAGAAAATAGACAAGCTGGTCATCTTATGTACTCATTATATTAAAAAAAGCTGACAATACAATTCAAAATCTTACACGGCTCTTCAACCATTTCGCAAATCCTGCCCTAACCCATTTGTCAACTTTTCCTGTATTTTGCACCAGTAACTCCCCTTCATAGATGGTGCAGAACATAGTGATTGCGTCAAACATCTAAATATATAAGAATGTGATGCAAGTTTAGTAGATTATGATGTATAAGCCGCAGTACTTAGCACTTACTCGATATAAGATTGAATCTCGGGACAGTTATTCAACACATACCAAACTATTTTTTCCAAATATTTAGGTTTGTCATCTTGTCGACTCTTCCCTGTTATTGGAACAAAATAATCGAAAACATTGAGCTCAGGATTGTTTTCACCCACCTTTTTACTAAGCTGATCAGCCGTTTCAATGTTTTTTAGCAGAATGTCAATGCTTCTGTAGCAATGTGGGCCTCTGCAATGTAACCCTCAAGTGTAGCTCTGTTCCTAACATAGCCCTTGAAAGCGCCTAGCCGCCATTCAATAGGGTACATCCAGCCATACTGTACTGGTATCCCATCAGGTAGATGAACAACCAAATGCACCATCACATGAAAGAAGGTGGAGGATATATCTTCTCAAGGTCACATAGGAAAATTGGTATCTTGTCTTTAAGACGCTTCACAACATCTATCCTGATATTTCTACTGCAGAGTTCCCTGAATAAGGGCCTGTTTGGGACTACTCCACTCCAGGAAAACCAGCTTCACTCCACCAACTTCACTTTAGAGCAGTTTCACCCAGAAGTTGGAGCTCCACTTTATACTGTTTGGCTTCCAGTTAGCTCCAGCTTCAAGAATAGGAATATTTGGTGGGAAAAGTCTATTGTGCCCCTATTTTATTATGGATGATATTTTAAGCGGGCTAACATTTGTGCCCCTTGAGGAATTGTTTTTTCTTCAAATTTTGTACTTAAAAAATACAACATTACAAGTGAACTCATGTACTCACGGTTTGAGTGTTGTATGCGTGAACATGTCGTTGGATTACAAAGATGTAAAATGATGTGAATTAATACAACCAATATATATCCACTGATATATAAATTAAAGTTCGACATAAATATCCATCGATAGATAATTAAAAAGTTCACATGAATGTGCAACGTTACATTGTTTGACTTCCTTGAAAAGAAATGAAAAGAAATGATTCAAATAAGAACCAGACCATCTTTGATTAGAACATAGCTACTTCCAACCAGAGGCAATAGCGATGGCTAACTCGTCATGGAATTTATCCATGGTCGGAGCATCCGGTTCCGCAGTAGATCTATCTGAGGCGGCAACAAATTTGTTATACCTGTCTGGAATTGTAGGCACATAATCAGGATCACGGTCGAACCGCTCAAAGTCCAAGTCTACGCTGTTATGCTCACGAATAAAGTTGTGAAGGACCATAGTGGCAACAACGATCATTTTTTGTTTGAACATCGGGTACGGTCGCATCTTATAGAGAATCTGCCACTTCATTTTTAGCACCCCAAATGATCGCTCAATAACATTGCGGATAGATGAGTGAACGCGATTGAATTTTTCTGTTGGAGTCTTGGGCTCCATACCTCTATGCCATTCTGGCATATGATACCTCTCACCCTTGTAAGGAGCCAGGTATCCCGGACAATTGGGATATCCCGCATCAACAACATAGTATTTGCCTATAAATGGAGGAGATGATATGAGCTATTTTTTAATGGACATTTCATGTTTGAACTATTAGTAAATTGTATAAGTTTATGCAAACATGTTTACCTTTTGGAGGGTGTGGGAAGAAACTTTCATCAACACTTATTGCATTGTATAGCACACTAGTATCATGCATAGCTCCTGGTTGCCCCACGGACACATAAGTGAATAGCATGTCAAAGTCACAAATTGCAAGAACATTTTGAGTCAGTATCCCCGATTTCCCAATATATCTGACACTATCCTCAGGAGACAGAGACACTGAAATATGCGTGCCATCAAGTGCACCAATGCAATCTTTGAAGTGTGGATACACCCGTCTATCATCTCTTATCCTCTTATGAACAGTTGGAAAGTTGGGGTTTTTAGGTCTAATGAAATCTTTTGCCATTTTCATCAAACAATTCAGAACCTCATCAAATTTCCTACTAATGGTTTCGCCCGAGTGCTTGAAACAATTTTGAACTCTTCTGTTGGACTCATTGCCACCACAAATGAACATGAACATTGCAAGACTTTCATAGGTGCTCACATGCATGGATGATTCTAACCCGTACCTTCGCACCAACAAGTCGTGAAGGTCCATGAATACTTCTGTGCTCATGCGAAGTTGTGAAAGGCATTCACCTGGAGTCCTCAAAGTCTCTTGCAACCATCCCATACCACTTAAAATTGATGTCCTTGGTGGATTCTTATCAAGATATGTATCACAATACACTTGTGCAAGTGTAGCAGCACCCAGAACAAGATTGCAAAACTTCATACAACGATACAATAGTTCAAGTCGCATACAACGATACAATAGTTCACTCCAACATACATAAAACAAATAGTTAAAGTGACATACGACGATAAAATAGTTCACTCCAACATAGATAAAGCAAATAGTTCAAGTGGCATACAATGACAAAATAGTTCACTCCAACATACATAAAGCAAATAGTTCAAATGACATGACGTAAGAAAAATTCATGCGCCAACACACTACTTCTTCAATTTCCATACTTGTCGTTGTATATCCTCTTAAGCCAATTGAACCTAAACTCTTTAGGAAGGGTCTTGAACATTTCCCGTTGGTCCTTCTTCACAAATAACTGTGTGGCAATATCATGCTCATTGGAACCGTGCACGGCCCCACATTCCAAGACCATATCCATGACTTCCTTGATTGTCACCTCTCCTTGCTTCATTGAAGTAAAAGAAGCGGCGGATTCAGCTATCTTTGTGATTTTATCTTGGATAACAAGTGCTGTGCTTGACTTTGGCTTCTTATTTTTTTCAAAAAGAACACGAGGTTTTTTCTTTGCATTAGCAATGCAAGGCAAAACCTCATGAACCTCATCCTCCTCACCTCCAACCACATTACCAATATCATCAGGGATGTCATGAACCTCTTCCTCTCCAACTCCAACAACATTATCAGCATCAACAAAATTCTCTTGACTTGGGGGTATGATGGGGTTGTCACTCATGGGATTCCAATGATCTTGTTCATCATTCAAAATATCACCAAACATTTTGGAAAGATGCTCCAGATTTTGAAGAGGCTTTTTTCTAAACTTGCCACACCCAGGAATGTCCTAAAGAAAAGAAAAATCATCAACATAACATGTATATGAACTACAATTACCTTATAATGTAATATATGACAACACTAACCTTTCTCGCCTTCTTCCACCACTCATTGTCCATGACAATAACTCCCTTCGAACTGTCCCAACCTGTCCCAGTTTGCTTCCTCATTAATTTATTCCAACAAGACCAGTCACCCTTTAACTTATCCCACTTGTTCTTCAGTTGTGTCTTTGATAAACTAATTCCGGTCATCTGGTAGAACCTTTCTGACACAGTGTTATAGCCTAAAGGGTTCAAATGAGTGTTGGGACGATTCCCCTGTCCCACTTGTTCAGCCATCAAGGAACAAACAATTTGGACGTACTCATCGGTCCACTCCATTGAATCACCCTGACCATGATAGTTCAGTATATATTTCTCAACAAATCATTGCTACAGACATACTACTTCAATCTACATATTGTATCTAATTATTTGTCCAAATTCAAGACCATGGTCGTGTATTGTGAAAACAAATCATCTTCAACAGAACACAAGTGAAAAAATGGTATACCTGCTCTTCCTTAGTGGCTGAGCGTGCTGCACGTCTCTTGGTCGGGGCACCGGTCTGGCCCACGTTGCTGCTCATGCCGGTGGTGTGCCCGACCGAAGCTTCAGCGTCCATGGCGGACGTTGACTCCTGGCTCGCAGGAAAGGGTGCGGTAGGGGTCCCCCAATGGCTTGCTGGCATCAGCCCAGAAGAGGCGGATGCAACAACGGACGGGGCTGCTGCCGTCGAGGACTGGTCGGGACGGGAAAGGCCGACCCTCATCACTGGGGCCATGGCCGTCCTCGAAGGTATGGGATTTGGATGGTGGAGATGGGTAGAGAAATTGGAGGGAGGAGGAGGAGGACCACCGGATCGACCCATTCCGGTGGTCTCCTCGCCGGCGTCGTGCTCCGGCCGGCCGATGCAGGTGGCGGCGGCGGTGGCGGCGGCCGCGGCTGTAGGTCTTCGTGCGTCCTGAAAGCGAAAGGATAAGCTGGTCTCTTGTTCGTGATGGCTATAAAAAAACAAAAGGGTTGGGAAAAACAAACGAAGGGGTATGACTTATGGGTGGCAGTGGTGGGTAATTACCCACCAAATCCACGAGTACTTTCGGAACTCGAATTTTCGGAGTACCCCTCGAGTAGCTCCCCAGAAAGTGCGAAGCTGACTCCCAGATTCAAATTTTTTCACGGAGTTGGAAATCGTGGAGCTACCCCGTTTGGCTTATGATTTTAGGAGTGGAGCTGATTTTTACAGAGCAGAGCAGTCCCAAACAGGCTCTAATTCTCCCAACTCTGCAACTGCTCTATATAAGTCAGAGCCACCCAATCCTCTAAGGAGAATAGGTAAAACCCTTTCAAGTAGGACATGGCAGTCATGAGTTTCCAACCCTTGCACCTTGTTTCCATCTGCACCGATTCTCCTTTCAAGGTTGGAAGCAAATCCATGTGGGAATCTTACATGTGACAGGACATTGCATAATTCTTTCTTTTTTTTTCTTGTCCAAGACGTACACAGCTGGTGCCATATCTCGTGATGCACCATCGACTTTCACCTGTAAATCGGATCTAATACCCATGTGTGTCAAATCAATCCTAGATTTTAAGGTATCTTTTGTCTTGCCTTCAATACTAAGAAGTGTGCCGATAATGTTGTCACATATTTTTTTTCTTGATGTGCATCACATCAAGATTATGTCGCAGATCCAAATCTTTCCAATACTCCAAGTCCCACAAAGTGGACCTACGGATAAACAATAATATCTCTTGTGCCTTGCCATGCTTCCTTTTCCTACTGCCATTATCAGGATAGTTTCCTGGTGTAATATGCCTGATCTTCTTGTAACACCCCGAGTGTCATGCTACTGTGACCACATGCTAATGTGCCATGTCATCATGATCATCATAATTAAATTCCCATTAAGAAATAATTCAACTTCAAACCTTAGTCAAATTCTAAGTTCAAATTGAAAGTGAAATTTAAAGTTTCACAAACAAGAAAACTAAATAGTTCATGTTTTTGTAAATATTCCGTAAGAAATTAATAACCAGTAAAATTACATCACTTGTTTGCTTATTTGGAAGTTTTCATCCAAAAACAGTAACAAAAACAGTCCAATTAATCCATTTGCATTTATGCAAAAATCAAATGAATTCAAATGCTCACCAAACCTTTTTATGGCAGTACTAAATATTGTAAAGTAATTATGTGGCACAACTCCATATTTCACAAAAGATATCTTGTGGCCAAAAAATTTGCAATACAGAAAAGAAATACTAAGGCAGAGAAATAAAAAGAAGAAAAACAAAAGCGACCTGTGCATTTTGGCCCAAGTGCACTACAGGCTGGCCTCGCCCATTTAGGCCGGCCTTTCCCCTACCTAGGGACGCACCCTTGAAAGGTCGTGCCAAGGCCATCGATCCCCTTGGCTCCCCGCACTGTAGCACCGCGAGAGCGGATAAGGGTGCCCCCTTGGCCTCTAGGGTTCCCCGCACTCGCTCCAATGTGCAGGCCTCCCCCTCGCGCCCCACGCTCTCTTTCTCTCTCTCTCTCGAGCTCGCCTACACGCGTCCATGGCTACGCCGCCGTTGTAGTCGTGGCCACCGGCCACCTCTCGGAGTCCCACTGTGTCCGGGAGCTGCGATGTGGTCGACTCCTTCGACTATACCAACGAGATCAATCGGGGAAGCCATCTATAGTCGCCATCGCCCGTTTCTTCGCCGCTGGTATCCGAGCACCTCCACCGTCGATTCGCAACATCCAGGACGTCCTCGGCCTTCCCGTGCTGCTGCTCCACACTGCTGTGAGCACCGCAGCCAACCCCTCTCCCCTTGCTCTTTGTTCACAGTCGTAGCTCACCACCATCATCTTCGTGCTCTGGCCGAACCTCTGTTGTCGCCACGACTTGTTTTATTGGCCATTGCCGCACTCCCTGAGTCCAACCCAAGACGCAGCCATGCTCCTGGGATCCCCGGGGAGCCAACGCGCGCACCTGCACATTTTGCCGCACCCCCTAGCCCTGATCCCGTCGACACCCGACTCCGGACGCCGCCTCTGCTCGACACCGTCGCCTCTACGGACCACCATAGCCGCTGCCATCGCCACCGTTGGACATGCGGAATTGTCAGCTTTCGAACACACCTACACACTCGTCCAGCCGCGGCATATGGAGGAAACCCGAGGGCCGCTGCCGCATCTGTCCGTCACCGAAGACTAAATGCCATTTAGCTGACATGGCGTCATTAGCATTAATTAACCCTGCTAATCCCCATTGACACCGGGCCCCGTACGGGTTAGTTAGAGCTAATAAAAATGGTTAGTTAATTAACTCATTGACATGCGGGTCCTGCTAGACCCATTGACCAGTCAAAACCTACTGACTAGGCCAGTCCAGTCACTAGCAAGTGGGTCCACTAGACCCCCTTGACCAGTCAAAGGTTGACCAGTCAACTTCTGTGTCAACATTTGACTGGCCCCACCTGTCAGCCACTGGTGCACCTCTGAGTGCACTGCACCAGGTGCACCCAACCCTTTTCTGCATGATGTTTTTCGAATTAAAGAATTAAAATAATTTCAGAAAATGTTTAAACCTTTAAAAAATCATATAAAATAATCTATAACTCACATGGAAATAATTTGTATATGAAAATTGCTTAGAAAAATATGACGAATCCGAATATGCTATCCACATACGTGCCACATAACTCTAGCACTGCAAACATGGAACCTTCCCCTCTGTTTCAGTTCTCCAAAAACGGCCTAAAGCCGGAAAGACATTCCCAGATGTTTTCCCGCTCCATCTGTAACGTGTAGCACTGCGTTAGGTCCCCTTAGCACAACATATTCCATGTCATGCATCGTAATGCATTCAATTGCTTTATATTTATCGTTTCTTCCCCCTCTTCTCTCCGGTAGACCCCGAGGCCGACGCTGCTCCCGGGTATGACTACACACCTGAAGATTAGCCCCTTTCCGCAGAGCTTCTAGGCAAGCAAACCCCCCTTGATCATTCCTACATCGCCCATTCTTTCTCTCTCATGCTTGCATTAGATTTTGCTACCGTCGTTCGATAGCTCCTATTCTGATGCAGAGCCTGCTTTTGTTACCTGTTGTTGTTACTTTACATGTATCCTATATGCTTATTACAGGTTGGTTAGTGATCCATTTGTGACCCCTCACCTTGTCCTTGTTGCCCCTGCTTCATCACCGATGACTCAATCAACGTGATCGATGTGCAGAGACCGACACATCATCACACACCCCCTTAGTTGTACAACTCTGCAGAGCTACTATCAAGTGCCGAGGGTGATACGTCGTAACGCACTCCTGATGATATCTTTGTAGTGTAGCTAATCATTCACGGATTACGGAGGGTGATTCCTCCTTCACCACTACTGATAATGACTTTGTTGTGCAACACATCAAGTGTGAACCCTTCAAGGGTGATTCCTCCAAGGCCACCTTGACGGTTGCATCGAGTGGGAATCCATCAAGGGTGATTCCTCGGATTCCCCCTTGATGTTATGGATAATCAGTTACCTTGACTTTACCAAAGAACCTTGTTGAAGTTAGGTCGGCCCCAAGGGGTACCCACGAGAGATGTGAAGTTGGGTTGACCGTGAGGGTACTCGTGCGATAATTACGTGGCACGAACAGACATTCTTGGCCCTTGCCATAAGTCCACGAGACGAGGCAATGGGACCATAGATTGTGGACCACTGATCATCTCTGCGCGCTCCCAAGACACTAACGAGTTTTGATATGTGATCTGAGTAGGCCTCTAGCCTTTTCGCACTAACCACCACGCGGAAATAAGTATGGGCACTCAGCATCATATGATTCTTTGAAAGCTCTTCGAACATCAGCGATTGAGTGGCGTGCGCCTGGTTGGATGAGAACCACATGCGCTTGTGTTAGGGGGTGGGTCTGCTCCAGACCATGTATGCTACGCGCGGGAGTGCAAAGGGTGATGGGCCCAAGACCCTTGAGCGCTTAGGATGTAGACCGGTATGTTGGCCTCTCTATTGAGCCTAGGTAGGACTATGGTGTATCGATTAGCCAAGGTTGGGCATGACCCGAAAAAGTGTGTTCGGCCAAAGTTAATCGAGCGTGTTGGGTAGGTTGGTGCACCCCCGCGGGGAAGTATATCTATTTGAATAGCCGTGTCCACGATAACGGATGCTGAAAGTTTTATCCCGATCTATTACAACTCGAACTAGATACTTGAGACACTAGATGGATATGATGGCTCCAGGATCGCTTTCTCCCAGGCAGTCGAGGAAGGATCTTTGGGCATTGATACTACAACATACTTATTACTTATGTTATGTTACTCTACTCTCTTCTGTTGCCGCAAGATGCTAGTCTTTGATTGGCTAGGTGATGCGGAGCATGCTAAGGTCATACCCATGGACCTACCGTCGTCTCACCAAGTGCCAAGTGGACCCATGACACGTGCACGTGCAAGAGCTCTTGAAACCGAGGTGACATCTCTCCTTTAGCAATTCCTCTTTTAAATGCATGATACATGGCTACTACCTCAAACGAAGACACTTTGCATACTTAGGTACCAAGGATTTTGCCATGGAGACAAGGAGCAAGATCGACCAAAGGGAGAAGAGGAGCGTCAAGACGGAGAAGAAAACGGCCAAGTCCAAACTTGCCTGGATGATTCGGACCCAGCCCAAATGTTCTGGACTCCGGCCCGAACGGGGGAGACCCCAGATCAGAACGACACCGAGCGAAGCCGGACCATCCGGACCAACTCCCGGATCATCCGGATCCACCCACACGTCCGGACATCGACACAGACATCTAGATCCCCTCCTGCTGCTACGACGTCCTTGGACAATCCGGACAGTCACCCGGATCATCCAGACCCGTGACACCGAGATCATCTTGGCCACAATCCAGATCATCCGGACCCCCACCCGTGTGTGCGTTTGGGGCCGAAGCCCATGTACCCCTGATACATCTCCAACGTATCTATAATTTTTTATTGTTCCATGCTATTATATTATCATTCTTGGATGTTTTACATTCATTTTATAGCAACTTTATATCATTTTTTGGGACTAACATATTGACATAGTGCCAGTGCTAGTTGCTGTTTGTTTGCTTATTTTTTACTTCGCAGAATATTAGTACCAAACGAAGTTCAAATGCCACAAAACGTTTTGGAGATTTTTTTTGGACCAGAGAACAACTTGGGAGCAAAGGAAGCACTAGAGGGGAGGCCCGTGGGACCCCCAACCCACCAGGGTGCGCCAAAGGCCCCAAGCGCGCCTAGGTGGGTGGTGGGCCCCACGAGAGTCCTTTCCAACGCCTTTTAGCTATATAAATTCCCAAATTTTCCAAAAACCCTAGGGGAGTTGACGAAACACAATTCCAGCTGCCACAAGTTCTAGAACTACCAGATCTAATCTAGAGCCCTTTTCCGGCACCTTGCCGGAGGGGAACACGATTACGGAGGGGTTCATCATCCTCATTGGTGCTCCTCCGATGATTCGTGCATAGTTTACCATACACCTACAGGTCCGTAGGCAGTACCTAGATGGCTTCTTCTCTCTTTTTGATTCTCAATACAATGTTCTCCTCGATGTTCTTGGAGATCTATTTGATGTAATGAATTTTTGCGGTATGTTTGTTGGGATATGATGAATTGTGAGTTTATGATCAGATCTATCCATGAATATTATTTGAGTCTTCTTTGATCTCTTATATGCATGATTATTATAGCCTCCTATTTCTTCTCCAAAAGTTTGGTTTAGTTAGGCCAACTAGATTGATTTTTCTTGCAATAGGAAGAGGTGCTTTGTGGTGGGTTTGATTTTGCAGTTTTCTCATCTAGTGATAGAAGAGGTAGCAAGGCACGCATGTATCGTTGCTATTAAGGATAAAAAGATGGGGCCTACATGAATAGATCTTGTCTACATCATGTCATCGTTCTTATTGCATTACTCTGTTTCTCCATGAAATTAATACACTAGATGCATGCTAGATAGCGGTCGATGAAGTAAATATGCCCTAGAGGCAATAATAAAGTTGTTATTTTATATTTCCCTATTTCATGATATATGTTTATTATTCATGCTAGAATTGTATTAACTGGAAACTTGATACATGTGAGAATACATAGACAAAATACTATGTCCGTAGTAAGCATCTACTAGACTAGCTCGTTAATCAAATATGGTCAAGTTTCCCAACCATAGACATGTGTTGTCATATGACGAACGGGATTACATCATTAGTAGAATGCTGTGATGGATAAGACCCATTCGTTAGCTTAGCATTATGGTCGTTCAGTTTTATTGCTATCGCTTTCTTCATGTCAAATACATATTCCTCTGACTATGAGATTATGCAACTCCCGGATATCGGAGGAATGCCTTGTGTGCTATCAAATGTGACAACATAACTGGGAGATTATAAACATGCTCTACAGGTATCTTCGAAGGTGTTTGTTGGGTTGGCATAGACCGAGATTATGATTTGTCACTCCGAGTATCGGAGAGGTATCTCTGGGCCCTCTCGGTAATGCACATCATAAGAAGCCTTGCAAGCAAAGTGGCTAATGAGTTAGTTACAAGATGATGCATTACGGAACGAGTAAAGAGACTTGCTGGTAACGAGATTGAACAAGGTATGAAGATACCAACAATCGAATCTCGGGCAAGTAACATACCGATGACAAAGGGAATAACGTATGTTGTCATAACGGTTTGACCGATTAAGATCTTCGTAAAATATGTGGGAGCTAATATGAGCATCCAGGTTCCGCTATTGGTTATTGACCGGAGAGGTGTCACGGTCATGTATACATAGTTCTCGAACCCGTAGGGTTCGCACGCTTAACATTTGATGGCGATATTGTATCATATGAGTTATGTGATTTGGTGACCGAATGTTGTTCGGAGTCCCGGATGAGATCACGGACATGATGAAGAGTCTCGAAATGGTTAAGAGGTAAAGATTTATATATAGGATGATAGTATTCGGACACCGGAAGTTTTCCGGAGGGTACCGGGTACATACCGGGTCACCGGAAGGGGTTCCGGGCACCCCCCCGGCAAAGATATGGGCCTAATGGGCCAAGAGGGGAAAGAAAACAGCCAGCAGGGGCTGCTACCCCCCCCCCCCCCCCCGTATGGTCCGAACTAGAGGAGGAAGGAAAGAGGAGAAGAGAGAAGGAAGGGGAGGGATACAACCTCCCCCTTCCTTCCCACCTATCTTCTCCTTCCTTCCTCCTCCGGAAAATATGGTAAGGTGTGGGGGGGGGGGGGAGGAGGCGAATTGGACTAGGCCCCCAAGTACGATTCCTCCTACTTGGGGCGCGTCTAGGCTATTCCCCTCACCCTCCCACCTATATATACATGGGGAGGGGGCTCCTAGGACACACATCAACTATTGTTAGCTGTGTGCGGCGCCCCCCTCCATAGTTTACGCCTCCGGTCATATTCTCGTAGTGCTTAGGCGAAGACCTGCGCGGATCACTTCACCATCACCGTCACCATGCTATCGTACTGATGGAACTCATCTACTTCCTCGACACTCTACTGGATCAAGACATCGAGGGACGTCATCGAGCTGAACGTGTGCAGAACTCGGAGGTGCCGTACGTTCGGTGCTTGATCGGTCGGAACAAGAAGAAGTTCGACTACATCAACCGCGTTGTCAAACGCTTCCGCTTTTGGTCTATGAGGGTACATAGACACACTCTCCCCCTCTCGTTGTTATGCATCTCCTAGATAGATCTTTCGTGAGCACTGGAAATTTTTTGAAATTGCATGCGATGTTTACCAACAGTGGCATCAGAGCCAGGTCTATGCGTAGATAATATGCACGAGTAGAACACAAAGAGTTGTGGGCGGTGATAGTCATACTGCTTACCACCAACGTCTTATTTTGATTCGGTGGTATTGTTGGATGAAGCGTCCCGGACCAACCTTACATGACCATGTTCATGAGACCGGCTCCACCAACAAATGCGCATAAAGGTGGCTGGCGGGTGTCTGTTTCTCCAACTTTAGTTGAATCGAATTTGACTGCGGCCGGTCCTTGTTGAAGGTTAAAACAACAAACTTGATAAATCACGGTTGTGGTTTTGTTTCGTAGGTAAGAATGGTTCTTGCTAGAAGCACGTAGCAGCCACGTAAAACTTGCAACAACAAAGAGAGGATGTCTAACTTGTTTTTGCAGGGCATGTTGTGATGTGATATGGTCAAGACATGATGTGATATACATTATTGTATCAGATGATCACATTTTGTAAAAGTTATTGGCAACTAGCAGGAGCCTTATGGTTGTCGCTTTATTGTATGAAATGCAAACGCCATGTAATTGCTTTACTTTATCACTATGCATTAGCGATAGTTGTAGAAGCAATAGTTGGTGAGACGACCATGACGCTACGATGGAGATCAAGGTGTCGAGCCGGTGACAATGGATATCATGACGATGCTTTGGAGATGGTGATCAAAAGCACAAGATGATGATGGCCATATCATGTCACATATTTTGATTGCATGTGATGTTTATCTTTATGCATCTTATTTTGCTTAGTACGACGGTAGCATTATAAGATGATCCCTTAACTAAAATTTCAAGGTATAAGTGTTCTCCCTGAGTATGCACCACTGCGACAGTTCTTCGTGCTGAGACACCACGTGATGATCGGGTGTGATAGGCTCTATGTTCACATACAACGGGTGCAAGGCAGTTTTGCACATGCGGAATACTCTGTTTAAACTTGACGAGCCTAACATGTACAAACATGGCCTTGGAACACTGGAGACCGTAAGGTCAAACGTGAATCATATAGTAGATATGATCAACATAGAGATGTTGACCATTGATGACTACTGCATCTCACGTGATGATCGGACATGGTTTAGTTGATTTGGGTCACGTATCATTTAGATGACTCGAGGGATGTGTATCTAAGTGGGAGTTCTTAAGTAATTTGATTAATTGAACTTAATTTATCATGAACTTAGTCTTGATAGTATTTGCAAATTATGTTGTAGATCAATAGCTCGCGTTGTAGCTCCCCTATTTTTTTTGATATGTTCCTAGAGAAAACTAAGTTGAAAGATGATAGTAGCAATGATGCGGACTGGGTCCATGATATGAGGATTATCCTCATTGCTGCACAGAAGAATTATGTCCTTGATGCACCGCTAGGTGATAGACCTATTACAGGAGTAGATGCAGACGTTATGAACGTTTGACAAGCTCGCTATGATGACTACTTGATAGTTTAGTGCGCCATGCTTTACGGCTTAGAACCGGGACTTCAAAAACTTTTTGAATGCCACAGAGCATATGAGATGTTCCAAGAGCTGAAATTGGTATTTTAGACTCATGCCCATGTCAAGAGGTATGAGACCTTTGACAAGTACTTTGCCTAAAAGAGGGAGAAGAATAGCTCAGCTAGTGAGCATGTGCTCAGAATGTTTGGGTACTACAATTGATTGAATCAAGTGGGAGTTAATATGCCAGATAAGATAGTGATTGAAAGAGTTCTCTATTCACTATCACCAAGCTACTAGAACTTCGTGATGAACTATAATATGCAAGGGATGACGAAAATGATCCCTGAGCTTTTTGCGAGGCTGAAATCGGCGAAGGTAGAAATCAAGAAAGAGCATCAAGTGTTGATGGTTAACAAGACCACTAGTTTCAAGAAAAAGGAGAAGGTAAAGAAAGGGAACTTCAAGAAGAATGGCAAGTAAGTTGTCATTCCCGTGAAGAAGCCCAAAGATAGACCTAAGCCTAAAACTGAGTGCTTCTACTGCAAAGGAAATTGTCACTGGAAGCGGAACTACCCCAAATAGTTGGCGGATAATAAGGATGGCAAAGTGAACAAAGGTATATTTGATATAAATATTATTGATATGTACTTTACTAGTGTTCTTAGTAACCCCGGGGTATTTGATATCGGTTTAGTTGCTAAGTTTAGTAACTCAAAACAGGAGTTGCAAAATGAATAGAGGCTAGTTAAGGGTGAGGTGACGATGTGTGTTGGAAGTGATTCCAAGGTTGGTAAGATCACCATCTCACACTCCCTTCTACCTTCGGGATTAGTGTTGGACCTAAATAAATGTTATTTGGTATTTGTGTTGAGCATGAATATGATTGGATCATGTTTATTGTGATACAGTTAGTCATTTAAGTTAGAGAATAATTGTTGTTCTGTTTACATGAATAAAACCTTCTATGGTCATACAACCAATGTAAATGGTTTATTTAATCTTGATTGGAGTAATACACATATTCATAATATTGATGCCAAAAGATGCAAAGTTGATAATGATAGTGCAACATACTTGTGGCACTGCCGTTTAGGTCATATTGGTGTAAAGCGCATGAAGAAACTCCATGCAGATGGACTTTTGGAATCACTTGATTATGAATTATTTGATACTTGTGTACCATGCCTCATGGGTAAGATGACTGAAACTCCATTCTCTGGAACAATGGAGCGATCCAGTGACTTATTGAAATAATACATACCAATGTTTGCGGTCCGATAAGTGTTGAGGCATGCGGCAGGTATCGTTATTTTCTGACCTTCACAGATGATTTGAGCAGATATGGATATATCTACTTAATGAAACACAAGTCTGAAACATTTGAAATGTTCAAAGAATTTCGGAGTGAAGTGGAGAATCATCGTTACAAGAAAATAAAGTTTCTATGATCTGATCGCGGAGGCGAATATTTGAGTTACGAGTTTGTCCTTCATTTAATACAATGTGGCATAGTTTCACAACTCATGCTACCTGGAACACCACAGTGTAATGGTGTGTTCGAACATCATAACCGTACTTTATTAGATATGTTGCGATCTATGATGTCTCTTACCAGTTTACCACTATCATTTTGGGGTTATGCATTAGAGACAGCTGCATTCACGTTAAATAGGGCACCATCTAAATCCGTTGAGATGACACCATACGAACTGTGGTTTGGCAAGAAACCTAAGCTGTCGTTCTTAAAGTTTGGGGATGCGATGCTTATGTCAAAAGCCTTCAGCGTGATAAGCTCGAACCTAAATCGGAGAAGTGCGTCTTCATAGGATACCCTAAGGAAACAATTGGGTACACTTTCTACCATAGATCCGAAGGAGAAATCTTTGTTGCTAAGAATGGGTCCTTTCTAGAGAAGGAGTTTCTCTCGGAAGAAGTGAGTGGGAGGAAAGTAGAACTTGATGAGGTAATTGTACGTTCTCTCGAATTGGAGAGTAGAAGATCAGAGAAATCCATTCTCGTGATGCCTACACCAACTAGAGAGGAAGTTAATGATGATGATCATGAAACTTCAGATCAAGTTACGTGCTATCGAACCTCGTAGGTCAACCAGAACACGATCAACACCAGAGTGTTATGGTAATCTTATTCTAGAAGTCATGTTACTAGACCATGGCGAACCTACGAACTATGAAGAAGCTATGTTGAGCCTAGATTCTGATAAATGGCTTGAGGCCATGAAATCTGAGATAGGATCCATGTATGAGAACAAAGTGTGGACTTTGGTGGATTTGCCCGATGATCGGCAACCCATAGAGAATAAATGGATCTTCAGAAGAAGACTGACGTTGATGGTAGTGTTACTGTCTACAAAGATCGACTTGTCGCAAAAAGGTTTTTGACAAATTCAAGGAGTTGACTACGAAGAGACTTTCTCACCCGTAGCGATGCTTTAGTCTGTCCGAATCATGTTAGCAATTGCCGCATTTTATGATAATGAAATCTGGCAAATGGACGTCAAAACTGCATTCCTTAATGGATTTCTTAAAGAAGAGTTGTATATGATGCAACTAGAAGGTTTTGTCAATACTAAAGGTGCTAACAAAGTGTGCAAGCTCCAGCGATCCATCTATGGACTGGTGCAACCATCTCGTAGTTGGAATATACACTTTGATGAGGTGATCAAAGCATATGGTTTTGTACATATTTTTGGAGAAGCCTGTATTTACAAGAAAGTGAGTGGGAGCTCTCTAGAATTTCTGATATTATATGTGGATGGCATATTGTTGATTGGAAATGATATAGAATTTATGGATAGCATAAAAGGATACTTGAATAAGAATTTTTCAATGAAAGACCTCGGTGAAGCTGCTTACATATTGGTCATCAAGATATATAGAGATAGATCAAGATGCTTGATAAGATTTTCAATGAGTACATACCTTGACAAGATTTTGAAGGAGTTCAAAATGGATCAGTCAAAGAAGGAGTTCTTGCCTGTATTGTAAGGAGTGAGGTTGAGTAAATACTAAAAACCCGACCACGACAGAAGATAAAGAGAGAATGAAAGTCATTCCCTATGCCTCAGCCATAGGTTTTATAAAGTATGCCATGCTATGTACCAAACCTATTGTGTACCTTGCCATGATTTTGGCAAGGGGGTACAATAGTGATCCAAGAGTAGATCATTGGACAACGGTCAAAAATTATCCTTAGTTACCTTCAAGAGGACTAAGGAAATATTTCTTGGTTATGGAGGTGATAAAGAGTTCATCGTAAAGAGTTACGTCGATGCAAGATTTGACACTAATCTAGATGTCTCTAAGTCTAAATCTAGATACGTATTGAACGTGGGAGCAATTAGCTAGAGTAGCTCCTTGCAGAGCATTGTAGACATAGAAATTTGCAAAATACATACAAATCTGAATGTGGCAGACTCGTTGACTAAACTTCTCTCACAAGCAAAACATGATCACACCTCAGTACGCTTTGGGTGTTAATCACATGGTTATGTGAACTAGATTATTGACTCTAGTAAACCCTTTGGGCGTTGGTCACATGGCGATGTGAGCTATGGGTGTTAATCACATACATATGTGAACTATTGGTGTTAAATCACATGGCGATGTGAACTAGATTATTGACCCTACTGCAAGTGCGAGACTGAAGGAAATATGCCCTAGAGGCAATAATAAAGTTGTTATTTTATATTTCCTGATTTCATGATAAATGTTTATTATTCATGCTAGAATTGTATTAACTGGAAACTTGAACATGTGTGAATACATAGACAAAATACTGTGTCCCTAGTAAGCCTCTACTAGATTAGCTCGTTAATCAAAGATGGTTAACTTTCCTAACCATAGACATGTGTTGTCATTTGATGAACGAGATCACATCATTAGTAGAATGATGTGATGGACAAGACCCATTTGTTAGCTTAGCATTATGATCGTTCAGTTTTATTGCTATTGCTTTCTTCATGTCAAATAGATATTCCTCCGACTATGAGATTATGCAACTCCCGGATACCGGAGGAATGCCTTGTGTGCTATCAAACGTCACTGGTATTATAAAAGATGCTCTACAGGAATCTCCGAAGGTGTTTGTTGGGTTGGCATAGATCGAGATTAGGATTTGTCACTCAGAATATTGGAGAGGTATCTCTGGGCCCTCTCGGTAATGCACATCATAAGAAGCCTTGCAAGCAAAGTGACTAATGAGTTAGTTACAGAATGATGCATTACGGAATGAGTAAAGAGACTTTCCGGTAACGAGATTGAACTAGGTATGAAGATACCAATGATCGAATCTCGGGCAAGTAACATACCGATGACAAAAGGAATAACGAATGTTGTCATAACTATTCAACCGATTAAGATCTTCATAGAATATGTGGGAGCCAATATGAGCATCCAGGTTCTTCTATTGGTTATTGACCGGAGAGGTGTCACAATCATGTCTACATAGTTCTCGAACCCGTAGGGTCCACACGCTTAACGTTTGATGACTATACAATATTATATGAGTTATGTGATTTGGTGACTGAATGTTGTTCGGGGTCCCATATGAGATCACAGACATGATGATGAGTCTTTAAATGGTTGAGAGGTAAAGATTGATATATAGGAAAATAGTATTCGGACATCGGAAGTGCTCTAGATGATACCAGGTACATATCGGGTCACCGGAAGGGGTTTCGGGCACCCCCCGACAAAGATATGGGCCTAATGGGCCAAGAGGGGAAACACAACAGCCAGCAGGGGCTGCTGCGCCCCCCATATGGGCCGAACCATAGGAGGAAGGAAAGAGGAGAAGAGAGAAGGAAGGGGTGGGGATTTGGCCCCCCTTCCTTCCCTCCTCTCTCCTCCTTCCTCCCCGTCTGAAAAATATGGTGGGGGGGGGGCAAATTGGACTAGGCCTCCAAGTAGGATTCCTCGTACTTGCGGTGCCCCTAGGGTATCCTCCTCCACCTCCCACCTATATATACATGGGGAGGGGGCTCCTAGAACACACATCAACTATTGTTAGCCGTGTGCGGCGCCCCCCTCCACAGTTTACGCCTCCGGTCATATTCTCGTAGTGCTTAGGCGAATCCCTGCACGGATCACTTCGCCACCACCATCACCACGCCGTCGTGCTGACGGAACTCATCTACTTCCTCGACACTCTACTAGATCAAGAGTTCGAGGGACGTTATCGAGCTGAACGTGTGCACAACTTGGCGGTGTCATACGTTCGGTGCTTGATCGGTCAGAATGAGAAGAAGTTCGACTACATCAACCGCGTTGTCAAATGCTTCTGCTTTCGGTCTACGAGGGTACGTAGACACACTCTCCCCCTCTCATTGCTATGCATCTCCTAGATAGATCTTGTGTGAGAGTAGGATTTTTTTTGAAATTGCATGCTACATTTCCAAACAATAGATGTGTGGAGTAATAGTAGTAGATGCAGGCAGGAGTTAGTCTACTAATATTGGACGTGATGCCCATATACATGGTCATTGCCTTGGATATCATCATAATTATTTGCTCTTCTAGCAATTGCCCAACAGTAATTTGTTTACCCACCGTATGCTATTTTCTCGAGAGAAGCCACTAGTGAAACCTACGCCCTCCGGGTCTATTTTCTATCATATTGTTTTCAGATCTATTATTCCACAACCCCCAAAATACCCTACTGCCGTTTTTCTTTCTTTATTTATTTTATGTTTTGTCATATCTATTATCCAATCTCATACAATTTAATCTATCGCAATAGCAAGGAGGGATTGACAACCCCTCTTACGTGTTGGGTTGCAAGTATTTGTTATTTGTGTGCAGGTACTGTTTACATAGTGTTGCTTGGTTCTCCTACTGGACTGATAACCTTGGTTTCATAACTGAGGGAAATACTTACCATTGTTGTCCTGCATCATCCTCTCCTCTTTGGGGAAATACCAACGTAGATACAAGCAATCTGGAAGAATTTCTGGCACCGTTGTCGGGAAAACATCATCAACATCTACCAGGTTCCTAATCACAAATCTCATCTCCTCGCAATTACATTATTTTCCATTTGCCTCTCATTTTCATCTCCCCACTTCTAAAACGTTTTGGCGAAAAGCACAAAAATATTTGCCTTCTTTTTGTTCAACTTTTTCCCGTTCGATCTTTTGTTTGTGTGTGATCTTGCTTGTCTACTTTGTCGTGATGGCTAATTCTTCTTCTACTACTTATACCCTTGAAAATGAAGTTCTCAATTTTAACCAAAGGGGATGGGAGAATTTAAAAGATTCTTGGTATAGAATTTGCAATGCTCATAATAGATCTACTCGTAAGCAATCTACTACTATTCTCCTTTGTAGTTTTCATGTGGGCGTCACTACTTGGTACAGATTTGTTCTTGATACTATCACCGGAGGAAATTTATTGATGTGCCCCTCTTTGGATGCTTTTAATGCTATGGGAAATCTCATGGGATCACCACCTATCATTATCAATGAAACTGTTTTAACTCTTGAGCATGTTATGCAAAGGCTAGATTCTATAGAAAATAAGATGCTCACCAAAGAACATATTGAAAATTTGGATAAAAGGATGTATAATATTGCTAATAAAATTGGGTTAAAAGTTGGAGATTCTCTTAACTATTAAGGGAAAAAGACCCCGTAGTTAATGAGAGGATAGAAGAGAGCCCCGCTAGATTGATAAGTTGGAAGCAATTTTTAGTAACTTGAGCTCAACTTTTTCTTGCGTTAAAACTATTATAAAAACTCCTACTAGTAAGAATTGCAAGTATACACATGTTCTTAAGATCAAGGGTGCCACTTCTAGTAGCAACAATGAAGATATTAAAATGATTAGGGTTTGCCCAAATTTCGTAGATCTGATTAACGAACCAATCTATAAAAGCACTTGTTTTGACTTTGTTCCTATGACTTTGCTTATCAAAAAAAATATTATGCTACAGATTATGGCTGTGTGATTGAGGAGTTGGAAACAAAAGATGAGAATACTTGAATCCACATTATGCCTAGCAAGGGGCATAAAACAATAGCGCTTGTTGGGAGGCAACCCAATGAATAAAATATATTTTTCTCCTTTTGTTTCTGTTTTTGTGTGTTCACACAAGTATGCTACCGTTAGGATTGTGTTTTGTGTTTCAATTAGTGTTTGTGCCAAGTGAAGCCTTTGGGATCATGTTGGGTGATAGTTGATTTGATCTTGTTGAAAAACAGAAACTTTTGGGCCTAGTAGGAGAATTGTTAAAAATCACAGAAGTGTGACAAAACTTTGAATGTTTTACACAAGATTGATATAAAAATTGCCTATGTTTTCCTAATTTTTTAGAATTTTTGGAGTTACAAAAGTATGGTCAAAGGCCAGACTACTACAGATTATTCTGTTTTTGACAGATTCTGTTCTTGTTGCATTATGTGCTTAGTTTGATGATTCCATGGACTGTATTGGGGGTATAAGTCATGGTAAAGTTAGAATAAAGTAGGTATAATGCAACAATAAAATGTGAATGGGTTTGCAACAGTACCTAAAGTGGTGATTTGCTTTATTTTACTAACGGATCTCACGAAGGTTTTGTTAAGTTTCGTGTGATTGAAGTTTTCAAGTTTTGGATGAGATCATGATGAATGAAGGAATAAGGAGTGAAAAGAGCCTAAGCTTGGGGATGCCCATGGCACCCCAAGTTAATATTAAAGGAGAACCAAGCAACTAAGCTTGGGGATGCCTCAGAAGGCATCCCCTCTTTCTTCTAACAGTCGTCAGTAATTTTTCTTGCAGCTATATTTTTACTTGTCACATATCATAAGTTTTGCTTGGAGCAACTTGTATTATTTGAGTCTTATCTTGTTTTTCTTTTTAGTTTGTTATAGTCAACCTTGCTGGACACACCTATTTGATAAAGCGATAATTATGCTATGATTCGTTAGAATTGTTCTATGTGCGTCACTTAAATTTTTTGAGCTATGGAATTGCTCTAGTACTTCACTTATACCTTTTTTAGCACGGTGGTGTTTTAATTTTTTAAGAAATACTGTCATTCTTCACTTAGATTAATTTGAGAGTTAGGAATTTTTTGAAGAAATACTCTCATGCTTCACTTAGATTAATTTGTGAGTTAGTAAATTTTTGATGAAATTCTCTCATGCCTCGCTTATATTATTTTGAGAGATGATTTTATGCTCATGTTCTTCACTTAAATTTGTTTGAGAGCTTGTTATAAGCAATGGTAATATATGAAGTTAGTCCCAAAGTGATGGATATTCAAGAGAGATATAATAAAAACTTTCATGAAGATCATAGGACATTATAAACTTGTTTCTTTGTATTAGTTTTGATATTTGATGATAGTAATATGCGAGTCATGTTGGAGTAATTATGCTTTAGTAAGAATATTGGTTTTAGAGTTTGTGATTCCCTATGCAAGCACGAAAATCAATAGTTATGCAATGAAATTACATCCTATTTGTGGTGCATTTTTTGGTGTTCGTTACGCTTAATGCTCGTTTATGAAAAAAAATCGTTTCTTGGTTGGTTGCTTCTCAATATTTTTGCTAGACTTTCCTTGCACTAAGTGGGGATACTACTTGTGCATCCAAAATCCTTAAACCCAGTTATGCCATATGAGTCCACCATACCTACCTATATGCGGTATTTCCATGCCGTTCTAAGTAGATTTGTATGTGCCATCTCTAATTTCAAAATGAATTTCCTTTTTGTGTTCCTGTACCGCTCATGAAGCGACATGGGGTGGCCAATATTTTTCCATGCTAGATGTGTTATTCTCAAGATGAGTGTTTATTCACTTGTCATTGCATGAAAGTGTGGCGGTAATAGGGATGCCCAATCCCGAAATGAAAAAGAAATTGACTTTATGTTGTCAAATAATAAATTCCTTGGAAAGTGTTGGTATGGAAGGCACCCGTGGATACGGCTAGCCATGGATTGTGAAAGAATGGTGAAAAAATGAATAAACTTTATTTTATGTTTGGGAACCGCCTATGATGTATCTAGCATGAAAAGTATTGGGAATTACTCAAAATATTTTATCTCTCAATTTAAGGTTTGAGCTCTGGCACCTCTACAAGTCTTTGCTTCCCTCTACGAAGGGCCTATCTATTTAGTTCATGCAATTTTTTTTATTTGGGTCTCCATATTCTCTTATAAAGCGCCACCCAGGGAGCACTATGATCATACTTGTGCATTGGATGTAGCTAATATTCGAGTGTGTTTCATGAATGGATCAATGATTGAGCATGATGTGCTAGGGATAACTTTCTTTAGTATTGATATTTTGAAAGACATGGTTGCTTGTTGATATGCTTGAGTATTAAAGTCTTCATGTCAAATACAGACTATTGCTTTCAACAATCTAAAAGTCCAAATGTCCATGCTACAAAAGAAAAGAATATGTGATGAACATGTTAGGCTGCATTCCACATCAAAAATTCTGTTTTTATCATTTACCTACTCGAGGACGAGCAGGAATTAAGCTTGGGGATGCTGATACGTCTCCAACATATCTGCAATTTTTTATTGTTCCATGCTGTTATATTATCATTCTTGGATGTTTTACATTCGTTTTATAGCAGCTTTATATCACTTTTTGGGACTAACCTATCGACATAGAGCCCAGTGCCAGTTGTTGTTTTTTGCTTGTTTTTTTTACTTCGCAGAATATCAATTCCAAACGAAATCCAAATGCCACGAAACTTTTTGGAGATTTTTTGGACCACAAGACAACTTGCGAGCCAAGGAAGCAACAGAGGGGTGGCCCGTGGGGCTCATAACCCACCAGGGCGTGCCAGAGGCCTCTGGCGCACCCAGGTGGGTGGTGGGGCCCACGAGAGTCCTTTCCACCGCCTCTCAGCTCTGTCAATTCCCAAATATTCCAAAAACCCCAAGGGAGTCGACGAAACACAATTTCAGCCGCCGCATGTTCCAGAACCATGAGATCCAATCTAGAGCCCTTTTCTGGCACCTTGCCGGAGAGGAACACGATCACGGAGGGGTTCATCATCGTCATTGGTGCTCCTCCGATGATGCGTGAGTAGTTTACCACAGACCTACGGGTCCGTAGGCAGCAGCTAGATGGCTTCTTCTCTCTTTTTAGTTCTCAATACAATGTTCTCCTCGATATTCTTGGAGATCTGTTTGGTGTAATGACTTTTTGCGGTGTGTTTGTTGGGATCCAATGAATTGTGAGTTTCTGATCAGATCTATCCATGAATATTATTTGAGTCTTCTTTGATCTCTTATATGCATGATTATTGTAGCCTCGTATTTCTTCTCCGAAACTTTGGTTTAGTTAGGCCAACTAGATTGTTTTTTCTTGCAATGGGAAGAGGTGCTTTATGATTGGTTCGATCTTGCTGTGTTCTCACTCAGTGACAGAAGGGGTAGCAAGGCATGCATGTGTCGTTGCTATTAAGGATAAAAAGATGGGGTCTATTATTCCTACATTAATATATCTTGTCTACATCATGTCGTCATTCTTATTGCATTACTCTGTTTCTCCATGAACTTAATACACTAGATGCATTCTAGATAGTGGTCGATCTGTGGAGTAATAGTCGTAGATGCAGGCAAGAGTCGGTCTACCAATCTTGGACGTGATGCCTATATACATGATCATTGCCTTGGATATCGTCATAATTATTTGCTCTTCTATCAATTGCCCAAAAGTAATTTTTTTGCCCACTGTATGCTATTTTCTCGAGAGAAGCCACTAGTGAAACCTACGACCGCCGAGTCTATTTTCTATCATATTATTTTCAGATCTATTATTCTAAAAACCCAAAAATACCTTGCTGCACTTTCTCTTTTTTATTTTGTGTTTTGTCAGATCTATTTATCCAATCTCACACAATTTAATCTATCTCAATAGCAAGGAGGGATTGACAACCCCTCTTACGCGTTGGGTTGCAAGTATTTGTTTTGTGTGCAGGTACCGTTTACATAGTGTTGCTTGGTTCTCCTACTAGATTGATAACGTTGGTTTCATAACTGAGGGAAATACTTACCTTTGCTATACTGCATCATCCTCTCCTCTTTGGGGAAATAGCAACACAGATACAAGCAATCAACCCCTTCGCCCCCTTAGACAACATATACGACTCCTCCTCCACTTTTCTAGGGTTAGCATTGTGATAGCTTATTTTGGAGACAGATCTTTGCTCATCCACTTGTTACCTACTCCTTTGGAGATCGATGCCTCCTAGGAGAAGACCCCCAAGTGGTCAAGACCCCCCCCCTCTTGTGGGAAGATCCCCTAGTTGATTCAAGACCTCCTTCATGGAGATGAACTAGTTACCTTTGTATTACCCTTTGTTTGTTCTGGACCCTTGTTTCCCTCTTTGCGTACTTGGATCTAGCACATGTGTGATTGGATCTAGCTGATTTGAGTGATTTCCCCTCTTGTGTTCTTCGTGTGTTCATCGTGCTCTTCGGGAACCCGCCTCCAAATCGTGAAAGATTGGCCCCTAGGGTTCCACCCTCCATCATCTTTCTATCATGAGCCATGGTTGATAACGAATTTGGAGTCCCTACCCCCACTTTCTAGCCTAATTTTGTGTGTTGTTGTCCAATTTCAAAAATCCTCACAAAAATAGCCATACCAATTTTTTTGTCATTTGTTGGTTTGACAAAGTTTTGTTGAATTTGATCTGTGGATTCGTTGTGTTGCAAGTGGATCTACCTATTCCCCACCATCTCCACCGCGAAATCCACCCAAAATCCCCCAAAATTTTCTTTTCCCCCATGATTTTGAGTTCACCCCGAGGCTAGCCCGTGCGCAGTTGACTTGCCCGCATCATCTGGACATGAGGAATCGCTTCCGACATAACTATCCATCACAGATCCAATGCCTACGAGCTTTTCACATATTGTGCTTCACTTATTTACTTTTCTGTTGCTACTGTTACAACTACTACAAAACTTTTATCTTTACTTTTGCCATTGTTACCATTACTATCATACTACTTTGCTACTAAATACTTTGCTGCAGATACTAAGTTATCCAGGTGTGGTTGAATTGACAACTCAACTGCTAATAATTAAGAATATTCTTTGGCTCCCCTTGTGTCGAATCAATAAATTTGGGTTGAATACTCTACCTCGAAAGCTGTTGCGATCCCCTACACTTGTGGGTTATCACCGTACTCCGGCTGGACTCCTGGAGGGAGTCGGGCGGGCGGCGAGCCGAGCTCGGCCTTGGCCTAGCGGTTCGACGGGAGTTAAAAAAAACAAATTTCAGAGAGAAAAAACACGCTAAAAAATCCTAAAAATACCAGAAAAATTCACATAATAATATGGCCTTATTATTGACCTAGTGAACATTTTTCTGGGCCGAAATGCCTAAACTAAAAACAAACATTATAGTACTAATTACTTTGCAATTAAATAAATAAACTAGCAAATTAAATCAAGTAAAATCTCCAAAAATTCAAAATTTAGTTTCCAATATTTCTTTGCTGTTTTTGAAGAAGTCATTTTATCTTCTCTCTTTATTTTAAAATAATTTGGAAAATAATTTTGAAAAACAATTTGATTCAATTTTCCAAGTTTTGATAAATCAAAAATGGATTTTTGTGAGGCCTCCAACTCTCTCAAATTGGTCCTTGAGTTGCTTAAGGTCTCTAGGATCAAAATTCAACTAAAACAAAACAACAAAATGCATAAATCATGGATGCATATGAATGATCTATAAATAACATCCAAATTGAAAATTGGGATGTTAGAAACCTACCCCCTTAAGATAAATCTCGCCCTCGAGATTCGGGTTGGTCAGCAAAAAGGTGTGGGTGGTCCTTGCGGAGGTCTTCTTCGCGCTCCCAGGTGGCTTACCCCTCGGTATGTTGACTCCACTGAACCTTGCAAAACTTGATGACTCGGCTGCGAGTAACTCGGCTGGCAAACTCGAGAATCTTAACCGGTTTCTCCTCATAGGTCAGATCACTCTCCAACTGAATCGCTTCCAGTGGGACTGTATCTCGCAGAGGAATATCAGCCATCTCTGCATGACACTTCTTCAACCGGGAAACATGAAACACATCATGAACTCCTGACAAACCTTTGAGTAATTCCAACTTGTAAGCGACTTCTCCCATACGTTCCAAAACTCTATGGTTCCACAAATCGTGGTGCTAGCTTCCCTTTTACTCCAAATCGCTTAACTCTTCGAAGTGGGGACACTCGAAGATATGCTCTGTCTCCGACTTCATACGTTACCTCCTTGCGTTTAGTACCTGATGAGGGCATGAATACATTGGATATAACCAAAAATATTGCATACATGCATATTTGTCAGGTGATTTCTAGTGCAAACTATTCAATAATCTATTTATGTTATCCAGAACAAAAATACTTCACACACTTTTGTGTTTTGTCTAATTGCAGGTGTATGGGACATTTGTACAATCCACATATGAAGATAAGGGAAAAAGAGAAGTTTAGGTTCTATTCAAAAAGTCCTCTCACGTAACTTTTGGGTCAAGAGAAGATAGAGTCCAAGTCTCTCACGTTCTGGATTCAGATTCAGACTGTACAGACATACCTGACTCAAAACGCCAGCAACTTTTTCATACGGACTCCGAATTGGGTGATTCCTTTTTTGTTGGAAAGTAGATTTCGTGCTCTTTTCAGCCCAATTGGACTCACCTTAAAATATGTTCGGAGCATTGAGATATCAATGAAACAATCAGACGGTGCAGCAGAATCCAAGTCAAACAACAAGTCCAAAGGTGTTGCATCACCTCCACTTGGGCCCATGAGCCTTGTACGACCTAGGGTTGATTTTAGGCTGCCTTGGGACGTTCTACCACCTCCTTGGCCATCACCCCTTGCTCCTATATAAGTAGATCCATCTAGTAGCTTTTTGCTTGGGATTTGTTTAATTAAAAGTTAGCCATTGCAACTTCATGTACTTCGTTTGTGTCCAACGACCAGACCAAGACGGTTTACGGATCCCCACCTTTATCAATACTTCATATATACTCGCAATATTCAGATTGATTTTATCATATTCTTGCTTTTTCTTGGATTGCTTGCAGGAATAGACCTTCGTGGTCAGGTTGATCGTGCTCCGGCGTGATCAATAACCTCTCGGAGTTGGTTTAGCGATTGCTAAGGCGCGACATCCTCGCACGTTTGTAGTCGGATCGTCAAAGTCGACTTCCTCCAAAACGATAGCCACCATCTCATCGAAAGACGGGACACCTTTTCCTATATCAAGTACGAAGGTCTATTCCTGCAAGCAATCGAAGAACAAGCAAGAATATGATAAAAGCAATCTGAATATTGCGAGTATATATGAAGTATTGATAAAGGTGGGGATCCATAAGTGGTCTTGGTCTGGTCGTCGGACACAATGAAGTACACGAAGTTGCAATGGCTAACTTTTAACTAAACAAATCCCAAGCAAAAAGCTACTAGATGGATCTACTTATATAGGAGCAAGGGGTGACGGCCAAGGAGGTGGGAGAACGTCTCAAGGCAGCCTAAAATCAACCCTAGGTCGTACAAGGCTCATGGGCCCAAGTGGAGGTGATACAACACCTTTGGACTTGTTGTTTGACTTGGATTCTGCTTCAGCGTCTGATTGTTTCGTTGATATCTCAACGCTCCGAACGTATTTTAAGGTGAGTCCAATTGGGCTGAAAAGAGCACGAAATCTACTTTCCAAAAAAAACGAATCACCTAATTCGGAGTCCGTATGAAAAAGTTGTTAGCGTTTTGAGTCAGGTATGTCTGTATAGTCCGAATCTGAATCCAGAACGTGAGAGACTTGGACTCTATCTTCTCTTGGCCCAAAAGTGACGTGAGAGGACTTTTTGAATAGAACCTAAACTTCTCTTTTTCCCTTATCTGCATATGTGGATTATACAAATGTCCCATACACATGCAACTAGACAAAACACAAAAGTGTGTGAAGTATTTTTGTTCTGGATAACATAAATAGATTATTGAATAGTTTGCACTAGAAATCACCTGACAAATATGCATGTATGCAATATTTTTGGTTATATCCAAGGTAGTCATGTCCTCATCATCCTCCCCTTCTTGAAAACAAAGACGTCCTTGGCATTGCTTAATCTGAAATGTGGCTAACAAAAGAGACAATGTGTACATGTTGTATATGAATATGTCATCCATTTTTACTTCCCTTTGTTTTTGCACATATGACACATGTATGCACGAGTAACTTTCATAGTTCATAAAATATAAAGCCAAAATATTATCACAAGAAGTAGAAGGCATGAAAATATTGCAAATCAGTTTGCACATATAAGTGAAGCTCTTATTCATTTTAAAAGATTGACAATGTTCATCATTAAACCATCCCAACATTGGTGACTAAACCTTACTTGCGTCAAATTTACATGCTACAACATGCTTAAATAAGCAAACATGCAATAAGTCATTCGACACAGAATCATCACCAAGATTAGAGGTCATATCAAAATGATTAAACATTGATTGTTTTGCATCAACAGTTAATTCAATGGGTGCACTCAAAATTGTTGGTATTTCAGTTGTTTGATCACATGACGCATTCATGACAGTATCAAGATTCTCTAAAATAGGTGATGTGCTCAAATCACCAGGTAACTCAACACATGATGCATTCAAGTTAACTAGGGATGCATCATTCTCATGTGAAGTTATATCATCAATACCTTTACTATTACCTTGTCGCAAAGACGTAGCTGATGTAGGTACGGACATTGGCAATGCATCATACTCTTGAGATGATGTCGCGCTCACAGTCCAAGGCGGGGCTGCTCTAGTAGGTGCAACGGTGGAGGAACCAACCGGCGGTGGTGAGCATGAACTGGAATAGTAGTTGTTGTAGCCACCCAATGCATCCTCCTGTATCTGTCTCTCAAAGGTACAAGCGCGAACATACATACCAGTAATGCAACGAGGAATATAGTGAAATCTTGCACGGATATCATGGTTCAAACCACCAAAAAATCTATTCACTGTATCATCCTCAGATTCTTCTATGTCACAATGATGCATATAAGATTTAAACTCTTGGTAGTAAGCATGAACAGTGTTGTTGCCTTGTTTAAATTGTTCAAATTTGCGAAGCAATTCACGACGATAATAAGGAGAAAAATTGTTTTCTCATTACATATTTCAAATCTTTCCATGTTGTGGGTTGGTTATCAATGTTTTTCTTACAATGCACACTCCACCAAACAGAAGCAAAACCAGTAAATGCTCTAGTGGCAGCTCGTACTCGATCAAGTTTAGAAAAGGCATGGTGACTAAAAACTTGTTCTACTTCAAGCTCCCAAGCAATCGAAGAACAAGCAGGAATATGATAAAAGCAATCTGAATATTGCGAGTATATATGAAGTATTGATAAAGGTGGGGATCCGCAAGCGGTCTTGGTCTGTTCGTTGGACACAAACGAAGTACACGAAGTTGCAATGGCTAACTTTTAACTAAACAAATCCCAAGCAAAAAGCTACTAGATGGATCTACTTATATAGGAGCAAGGGGTTACGGCCAAGGAGGTGGGAGAACGTCCCAAGGCAGCCTAAAATCAACCCTAGGTCGTACAAGGCTAATGGGCCCAAGTGGAGGTGATGCAACACCTTTGGACTTGTTGTTTGACTTGGATTCTGCTGTAGCGTCTGATTGTTTCATTGATATCTCAATGCTTCGAATGTATTGTAATTTGAGTCCAATTGGGCTAAAAAGAGCACGAAATCTACTTTCCAACAAAAAAAGAATCACCCAATTCGGAGTTCGTATGAAAAAGTTGTTGGCGTTTTGAGTCAGGTATGTCTGTACAGTCTGAATCTGAATCCAGAACGTGAGAGACTTGGACTCTATCTTCTCTTGGCCCAAAAGTGACGTGAGAGGACTTTTTGAGTAGAACCTAAACTTCTCTTTTTCCCTTATCTTCGTATGTGAATTGTAGAAATGTCCCATACACCTGCAATTAGAGAAAACACAAAAGTGTGTGAAGTATTTTTGTTCTGGATAACATAAATAGATTATTGAATAGTTTGCACTAGAAATCACCTGACAAATATGCATGTATGCAATATTTTTGGTTATATCCAAGGTAGTCATGTCCTCATCAGTACCCGCATAACTCTTCTGCTTGGACTGGGCTATCTTGAGTCTATCCCGAATCAACTTGACCTTCTCCTCAGAATCTTTGATTAAATCCGGTCTGAACAACTGTCGATCTCCAACTTCATCCCACGGCAATGGTGTCCTGCACCTCCTTCTGTACAAAGCTTCGAAAGGGGCCATCTTCAAACTGGCTTGATAACTGTTGTTATAGGAGAACTCTTCATAGGGTAAATTATCATCCCAACTAGATCCATAATCTAGCGCACTAGCTCTCAACATGTCCTTCAAAATTTGATTGACTCTCTCGGTATGTCCATCTGTCTGCAGATGAAAGGCTGTACTGAACTCTAGCCTAGTACCCAAAGTTTTGTGCAACTGATGCCAATACTTTGAAGTAAAATGTGTTCCTTTATCTGATACGATGGTCCTCGGTACTCCATGCAGACATACGATCCTGGTCAGGTATATCTTCGCCAACGTAGCACTCATATAAGTTGTTTTCACGGGGATGAAATGGGCTACCTTGGTCAAGCGATCAACTACAACCCAGATAGAGTCATAGCCTAAACGAGTTCTAGGTAATCCGGTGATGAAATCCATGCCAAGTTTATCCCACTTCCATTCGGGTATCGGCAAAGGCTGAAGTAACCCTGCTGGTTTCTGATGCTCTGCCTTAACTCTCTGACATACATCTCATACTGCTACATACTCTGCAATGTCCTTCTTCATCCCTGTCCACCAGAAACTTTCCTTCAAGTCCAAATACATCTTGGTGTTGCCTGGGTGAATCGAGTAAGGTGAATCATGAGCCTCCTGAAGAATTACCTTCCTGATCTCGGGGTCATTGGGCACATAGATACGATCCTCAAACCATAAAGTTTCGTGCTCATCCTCACGAAAACCTTTAGCATTTCCCTTACTCATCCTCTCCTTTATCTCTGCAATCTCCTTGTCCGTCTTCTGGGCTTCCTGGATCTTTCCCAGCAAAGTGGACTGAATTTCCAGTGTTGGAACATATCCTGTCGGAACTATCTCCAAGCGAAGTTCTCGGAGATCATCGACTAACTCCTGAGGTAATCCTCCGGTTACGAGCGTGTTAACATAACTCTTGCGGCTCAACGCATCAGCTACGACATTGGCCTTTCCTGGATGATAATGCAATCTCATGTCATAATCCTTAAAGAGCTCCAACCATCTCCTCTGCCTGAGGTTCAACTCCTTCTGAGTGAAGATGTATTTCAAACTCTTATGATCCGTGTAAACATCACAACAGTTTCCTGTAAGAAAATGTCTCCATGTCTTGAGCGCATGCACTACGACTTCTAATTCCAAATCATGCGTGGCATAATTCAACTCATGAGGTCGAAGTTGACGTGAGGCATATGAGACAACTCTTCCTTCCTGCATAAGAACGCCTCCAAGTTACTGATGAGAAGCATCACAATACACTTGGAAACTTTGTGTATGTTCGGGAGAATCAGCACTGGGGCTGTAACCAAACGGTTCTTCAACTCCTGAAAACTGGCCTCACAATCCTCGGTCCATCAACCATCCTCCATCACCAATTTCATGATGCTCACCGCTGCGCGTGAGTAATTCCATCGTAGGCTTGCTGGACGGTGATGGGTTGGATGAGATTTACCATGTAATCAAGTTAGTTTTGTTAGGGTTTGATCCCTAGTATCCACTATGTTCTGAGTTTGATGTTGATATGACTTTGCTATGCTTAATGCTTGTCACTAGGGCCCGAGTACCATGATTTTAGATCTGAACATATTATGTTTTCATGAATATAAGAGAGTTCTTCATCCTATCTTGCAAGTCTTTAGTCACCTATTATGTGTTATGATCCGACAACCCCGAAGTGACAATAATCGGGATACTTCTCGGTGATGACCGTAGTTTGAGGAGTTCATGTATTCACTATGTGTTAATGCTTTGGTCCGGTACTCTATTAAAAGGAGGCCTTAATATCCCTTAGTTTCCACTAGGACCTCGCTGCCACGGGAGGGTAGGACAAAAGATGTCATGCAAGTTCTTTTCCATAAGCACATATGACTATATTCGGAATACATGCCTACATTATATTGATGAACTGGAGCTAGTTCTGTGTCGCCCTATGTTATAGCTATTACATGAGGAATCGCTTCCGACATAATTATCCATCACAGATCCAATGCCTACGAGCTTTTCACATATTGTGCTTCGCTTATTTACTTTTCTGTTGCTACTGTTACAACTACTACAAAACTTTTATCTTTACTTTTGCCACTGTTACCATTACTATCATACTACTTTGCTTCTAAATACTTTGCTGCAGATACTAAGTTATCCAGGTGTGGTTGAATTGACAACTCAACTGCTAATAATTAAGAATATTCTTTGGCTCCCCTTGTGTCGAATCAATAAATTTGGGTTGAATACTCTACCTCGAAAGCTGTTGCGATCCCCTACACTTGTGGATTATCACCGTACTCCGGCTGGACTCCTGGAGGGAGTCGGGCGGGCGGCGAGCCGAGCTCGGCCTTGGCCTAGCGGTTGCTGGGCCGGGCCGGTTCGACGGGAGTTAAAAAAAACAAATTTCAGAGAGAAAAAACACGCTAAAAAAATCCTAAAAATACCAGAAAAATTCACATAATAATATGGCCTTATTATTGACCCAGTGAACATTTTTCTGGGCCAAAATGCCTAAACTAAAAACAAACATTATAGTACTAATTACTTTGCAATTAAATAAATAAACTAGCAAATTAAATCAAGTAAAATCTCCAAAAATTCAAAATTTAGTTTCCAATATTTCTTTGCTGTTTTTGAAGAAGTCATTTTATCTTCTCTCTTTATTTTAAAATAATTTGGAAAAGAATTTTGAAAAACAATTTGATTCAATTTTCCAAGTTTTGATAAATCAAAAATGGATTTTTGTGAGGCCTCCAACTCTCTCAAATTGGTCCTTGAGTTGCTTAAGGTCTCTAGGATCAAAATTCAACTAAAACAAAACAACAAAATGCATAAATCATGGATGCATATGAATGATCTATAAATAACATCCAAATTGAAAATTGGGATGTTAGAAACCTACCCCCTTAAGATAAATCTCGCCCTCGAGATTTGGGTTGGTCAGCAAAAAGGTGTGGGTGGTCCTTGCGGAGGTCTTCTTCGCGCTCCCAGGTGGCTTCCCCCTCGGTATGTTGACTCCACTGAACCTTGCAAAACTTGCTGACTCGGCTGCGAGTAACTCGGCTGGCAAACTCGAGAATCTTAACCGGTTTCTCCTCATAGGTCAGATCACTCTCCAACTGAATCACTTCCAGTGGCACTGTATCTCTCAGAGGAATATCAGCCATCTCTGCATGACACTTCTTCAACTGGGCAACATGAAACACATCATGAATTCCTGACAAACCTTTGAGTAATTCCAACTTGTAAGCGACTTCTCCCATACGTTCCAAAACTCTATGGTTCCACAAATCGTGGTGCTAGCTTCCCTTTTACTCCAAATCGCTTAACTCCTCGAAGTGGGGACACTTGAAGATATGCTCTGTCTCCGACTTCATAGGTTACCTCCTTGCGTTTAGTACCTGATGAGGGCATGAATACCTTGGATATAACCAAAAATATTGCATACATGCATATTTGTCAGGTGATTTCTAGTGCAAACTATTCAATAATCTATTTATGTTATCCAGAACAAAAATACTTCACACACTTTTGTGTTTTGTCTAATTGCAGGTGTATGGGACATTTGTACAATCCACATATGAAGATAAGGGAAAAAGAGAAGTTTAGGTTCTATTCAAAAAGTCCTCTCACGTCACTTTTGGGCCAAGAGAAGATAGAGTCCAAGTCTCTCACGTTCTGGATTCAGATTCAGACTGTACAGACATACCTGACTCAAAACGCCAGCAACTTTTTCACACGGACTCCGAATTGGGTGATTCCTTTTTTGTTGGAAAGTAGATTTCGTGCTATTTTCAGCCCAATTGGACTCACCTTAAAATACATTCGGAGCATTGAGATATCAACGAAACAATCAGACGGTGCAGCAGAATCCAAGTCAAACAACAAGTCCAAAGGTGTTGCATCACCTTCACTTGGGCCCATGAGCCTTGTACGACCTAGGGTTGATTTTAGGCTGCCTTGGGACGTTCTCCCACCTCCTTGGCCATCACCCCTTGCTCCTATATAAGTAGATCCATCTAGTAGCTTTTTGCTTGGGATTTGTTTAATTAAAAGTTAGCCATTGCAACTTCGTGTACTTCGTTTGTGTCCAACGACCAGACCAAGACCGTTTACGGATCCCCACCTTTATCAATACTTCATATATACTCGCAATATTCAGATTGATTTTATCATATTCTTGCTTTTTCTTCGATTGCTTGCAGGAATAGACCTTCGTTGTCAGGTTGATCGTGCTCCGGCGTGATCAATAACCTCTCGGAGTTGGTTTAGCGATTGCTAAGGCGCGACATCCTCGCACGTTTGTAGTTGGATCGTCAAAGTTGACTTCCTCCAAAATGATAGCCACCATCTCATCGAAATACGGGACACCTTTGCCTATATCAAGTACGAAGGTCTATTCCTACAAGCAATCGAAGAATAAGCAAGAATATGATAAAAGCAATCTGAATATTGCGAGTATATATGAAGTATTGATAAAGGTGGGGATCCGTAAGCGGTCTTGGTCTGGTCGTCGGACACAATGAAGTACACGAAGTTGCAATGGCTAACTTTTAACTAAACAAATCCCAAGCAAAAAGCTACTAGATGGATCTACTTATATAGGAGCAAGGGGTGACGGCCAAGGAGGTGGGAGAACGTCTCAAGGCAGCCTAAAATCAACCCTAGGTCGTACAAGGCTCATGGGCCCAAGTGGAGGTGATACAACACCTTTGGACTTGTTGTTTGACTTGGATTCTGCTTTAGCGTCCGATTGTTTCGTTGATATCTCAACGCTCCGAACGTATTTTAAGGTGAGTCCAATTGGGCTGAAAAGAGCACGAAATCTACTTTCCAAAAAAATGAATCACCCAATTCGGAGTCCGTATGAAAAAGTTGTTGGCGTTTTGAGTCAGGTATGTCTGTACAGTCCGAATCTGAATCCAGAACATGAGAGACTTGGACTCTATCTTCTCTTGGCCCAAAAGTGACGTGAGAGGACTTTTTGAATAGAACCTAAACTTCTCTTTTTCCCTTATCTTCATATGTGGATTATACAAATGTCCCATACACCTTCAATTAGACAAAACACAAAAGTGTGTGAAGTATTTTTGTTCTGGATAACATAAATAGATTATTGAATAGTTTGCACTAGAAATCACGTGACAAATATGCATGTATGCAATATTTTTGGTTATATCCAAGGTAGTCATGTCCTCATCATCCTCCCCTTCTTGAAAACAAAGACGTCCTCGGCGTTGCTTAATCTGAAATGTGGCTAACAAAAGAGACAATGTGTACATGTTGTATATGAATATGTCATCCATTTTTACTTCCCTTTGTTTTTGCACATATGACACATGTATGCACGAGTAACTTTCATAGTTCATAAAATATAAAGCCAAAATATTATCACAAGAAGTAGAAGGCATGAAAATATTGCAAATCAGTTTGCACATATAAGTGAAGCTCTTATTCATTTCAAAAGATTGACAATGTTCATCATTAAACCATCCCAACAATGGTGAATAAACCTTACTTGCATCAAATTTACATGCTACAACATGCTTAAATAAGCAAACATGCAATAAGTCATTCGACACAGAATCATCACCAAGATTAGAGGTCATATCAAAATGATTAAACATTGATTGTTTTGCATCAACAGTTAATTCAATGGGTGCACTCAAAATTGTTGGTATTTCAGTTGTTTGATCACATGACGCATTCATGACAGTATCAAGATTCTCTAAAATAGGTGATGTGCTCAAATCACCAGGTAACTCAACACATGATGCATTCAAGTTAACTAGGGATGCATCATTCTCATGTGAAGTTATATCATCAATACCTTTACTATTACCTTGTCGCAAAGACATAGCTGATGTAGGTACGGACGTTGGCAATGCATCATACTCTTGAGATGATGTCGCGCTCACAGTCCGAGGTGGGGCTGCTCTAGTAGGTGCAACGGTGGAGGAACCAACCGGCGGTGGTGAGCATGAACTGGAATAGTAGTTGTTGTAGCCACCCAATGCATCCTCCTATATCTGTCTCTCAAAGGTACAAGCACGAACATACATACCAGTAATGCAACGAGGAATATAGTGAAATCTTGCACGGATATCATGGTTCAAACCACCAAAAAATCTATTCACTGTATCATCCTCAGATTCTTCTATGTCACAATGATGCATATAAGATTTAAACTCTTGGTAGTAAGCATGAACAGTGTTGTTGCCTTGTTTAAATTGTTCAAATTTGCGAAGCAATTCACGACGATAGTAAGGAGGGAAAAACTGTTTTCTCATTACATCTTTCAAATCTTTCCAAGTTGTGGGTTGGTTATCAATGTTTTTCTTACAATGCACACTCCACCAAACAGAAGCAAAACCAGTAAATGCTCTAGTGGCAGCTCGTACTCGATCAAGTTCAGAAAAGGCATGGTGACTAAAAACTTGTTCTACTTCAAGCTCCCAAGCAATCGAAGAACAAGCAGGAATATGATAAAAGCAATCTGAATATTGCGAGTATATATGAAGTATTGATAAAGGTGGGGATCCGCAAGCGGTCTTGGTCTGGTCGTTGGACACAAAAGAAGTACACGAAGTTGCAATGGCTAACTTTTAACTAAACAAATCCCAAGCAAAAAGCTACTAGATGGATCTACTTATATAGGAGCAAGGGGTTACGGCCAAGGAGGTGGGAGAACGTCCCAAGGCAGCCTAAAATCAACCCTAGGTCATACAAGGCTTATGGGCCCAAGTGGAGGTGATGCAACACCTTTGGACTTGTTGTTTGACTTGGATTCTGCTGTAGCGTCTGATTGTTTCGTTGATATCTCAATGCTCCGAATGTATTTTAAGGTGAGTCCAATTGTGATAAAAAGAGCACGAAATCTACTTTCCAACAAAAAAAGAATCACCAAATTCGGAGTTCGTATGAAAAAGTTGTTTGCGTTTTGAGTCAGGTATGTCTGTACAGTCTGAATCTGAATCCAGAACGTGAGAGACTTGGACTCTATCTTCTCTTGGCCCAAAAGTGACGTGAGAGGACTTTTTGAGTAGAACCTAAACTTCTCTTTTTCCCTTATCTTCATATGTGAATTGTACAAATGTCTCATACACCTGCAATTAGACAAAACACAAAAGTGTGTGAAGTATTTTTGTTCTGGATAACATAAATAGATTATTGAATAGTTTGCACTAGAAATCACTTGACAAATATGCATGTATGCAATATTTTTGGTTATATCCAAGGTAGTCATGTCCTCATCAGTACCCGCATAACTCTTCTGCCTAGACTGGGCTATCTTGAGTCTATCCCGAATCAACTTGACCTTCTCCTCAGAATCTTTGATTAAATCCGGTCTGAACAACTGTCGATCTCCAACTTCATCCCACAGCAATGGTGTCCTGCACCTCCTTCTGTACAAAGCTTCGAAAGGGGCCATCTTCAAACTGGCTTGATAACTGTTGTTATAGGAGAACTCTTCATAGGGTAAATTATCATCCCAACTAGATCCATAATCTAGCGCACAAGCTCTCAACATGTCCTTCAAAATTTGATTGACTCTCTCGGTATGTCCATCTGTCTGCGGATGAAAGGCTGTACTGAACTCTAGCCTAGTACCCAAAGTTTTGTGCAACTGATGCCAATACTTTGAAGTAAAATGTGTTCCTTTATCTGATACGATGGTCCTCGTTACTCCATGCAGACATACGATCCTGGTCAGGTATATCTTCGCCAACTTAGCACTCATATAAGTTGTTTTCACGGGGATGAAATGGGCTACCTTGGTCAAGCGATCAACTACAACCCAGATAGAGTCATAGCCTAAACGAGTTCTAGGTAATCCGGTGATGAAATCCATGCCAAGTTTATCCCACTTCCATTCGGGTATCGGCAAAGGCTGAAGTAACCCTGCTGGTTTCTGATGCTCTGCCTTAACTCTCTGACATACATCTCATACTGCTACATACTCTGCAATGTCCTTCTTCATCCCTGTCCACAAGAAACTTTCCTTCAAGTCCAAATACATCTTGGTGTTGCCTGGGTGAATCGAGTAAGGTGAATCATGAGCCTCCTGAAGAATTACCTTCCTGATCTCGGGGTCATTGGGCACATAGATATGATCCTCAAACCATAAAGTTTCGTGCTCATCCTCACGAAAACCTTTAGCATTTCCCTTACTCATCCTCTCCTTTATCTCTGCAATCTCCTTGTCCGTCTTCTGGGCTTCCTGGATCTTTCCCAGCAAAGTGGACTGAATTTCCAGTGTTGGAACATATCCTGTCGGAACTATCTCCAAGCGAAGTTCTCGGAGATCATCGACTAACTCCTGAGGTAATCCTCCGGTTACGAGCGTGTTAACATAACTCTTGCGGCTCAACGCATCAGCTACGACATTGGCCTTTCCTGGATGATAATGCAATCTCATGTCATAATCCTTAAAGAGCTCCAACCATCTCCTCTGCCTGAGGTTCAACTCCTTCTGAGTGAAGATGTATTTCAAACTCTTATGATCCGTGTAAACATCACAACAGTTTCCTGTAAGAAAATGTCTCCATGTCTTGAGCGCATGCACTACGACTGCTAATTCCAAATCATGCGTGGCATAATTCAACTCATGAGGTCGAAGTTGACGTGAGGCATATGAGACAACTCTTCCTTCCTGCATAAGAACGCCTCCAAGTTACTGATGAGAAGCATCACAATATACTTGGAAATCTTTGTGTATGTTCGGGAGAATCAGCACTGGAGCTGTAACCAAACGGTTCTTCAACTCCTGAAAACTGGCCTCACAATCCTCGGTCCATCAACCATCCTCCATCACCAATTTCATGATGCTCACCGCTGCGCGTGAGTAATTCCATCGTAGGCTTGCTGGACAGTGATGGGTTGGATGAGATTTACCATGTAATCAAGTTAGTTTTGTTAGGGTTTGATCCCTAGTATCCACTATGTTCTGAGTTTGATGTTGCTATGACTTTGCTATGCTTAATGCTTGTCACTAGGGCCCGAGTACCATGATTTTAGATCTGAACATATTATGTTTTCATGAATATATGAGAGTTCTTCATCCTATCTTGCAAGTCTTTAGTCACCTATTATGTGTTATGATCCGACAACCCCGAAGTGACAATAATCGGGATACTTCTCGGTGATGACCGTAGTTTGAGGAGTTCATGTATTCACTATGTGTTAATGCTTTGGTCCGGTACTCTATTAAAAGGAGGCCTTAATATCCCTTAGTTTCCACTAGGACCTCGCTGCCACGGGAGGGTAGGACAAAAGATGTCATGCAAGTTCTTTTCCATAAGCACATATGACTATATTCGGAATACATGCCTACATTATATTGATGAACTGGAGCTAGTTCTGTGTCGCCCTATGTTATAGCTATTACATGAGGAATCGCTTCCGACATAATTATCCATCACAGATCCAATGCCTACGAGCTTTTCACATATTGTGCTTCGCTTATTTACTTTTCTGTTGCTGCTGTTACAACTACTACAAAACTTTTATCTTTACTTTTGCCACTGTTACCATTACTATCATACTAATTTGCTACTAAATACTTTGCTGCAGATACTAAGTTATCCAGGTGTGGTTGAATTGACAACTCAACTGCTAATAATTAAGAATATTCACTGGTCCATCCTCATTCAGCTGGTCAAACAAATCATTGATCATCAGCAGAGGGTATTTGTTCTTGATCGTCACCTCATTCAGCACACGATAATCAACAACCATCCTCAATGACCCATCCTTCTTCTCAACTAGAAGCACTGGGCCTCCCTAAGGTGATGAGCTGGGTCGAATATAACCTTTCTCCAATAACTCCTTAATTTGCTTCTTACTTTCCTCCAGATCATTGGCGGGCATCCGATACGGTCTCTTGGGTATTGGTCCGGTGCCTCACAACAACTCGATCAAAAACTCAATGTCTCGGTCTGGTGGCATGCCTGGTAACTCCTAGAAAATACATCAGGATAATCCTTCACAACTGGTACTTCCTCCTGAACAACTCTCAAAAGGGAATTCACCTGAGTCCTCCTCGGCACATGCATAGACACATACTTGATTCGTTTCCTTCTGGGGCGGTGCGAAGAATCGATTTACTGGCACAATCGATGTTTCCCTTGAACTTTGATAACCAATCGATGCCTAGGATCAGATCCAATCCTTGTGACTCCAAGCTGATGAGATCCTGAGGAACACATGTCTACCTATGGTTAGTGGCAACTGATAACATCCTCGACTAGCCATATACTCTGCTCCTGGGGAACTCACTAACATAGGTGAGTTAAGGGCTATGATTGAGAACTAGGGGTGGTGGTAGTGGATTGTTGTTGTTGTTGACTTGGTTCTAGATCATCATCTACATCAAGGCATTCTTCTATTGGATCAATTGGGTGAGCTCCAACGGGAAAGTGAACCCGGGGTCACGTCTCGGAGGCATCTGATGTGTTAGAGGGCTGAGAAAATAGAATAGAATAAGGTCTATGAGAGATTTCACTACCCATATGCATATGAGGCAAATACATTCAACTCACACCACTCAATATCAAACAAGATTCACACAAATGATCTAAACTACTATTAAAAATCTCACAAACGATTCTAACTACTTGGAAGAAAACTAATAGGGTGGTCGTCTAGAAGTTTTGACCGGTGAAAGACTCCATGGGATCATAATCGTGATCTCTAGCATCATCTTCACTGTCTTCATCCTTGTCACTATCTTCATCACTGTCCGTGTCTGTGTCATCTAGTATGATGTAGTCGTCTTCGTGAATATGCACTTCACGTTCTTGTTTCACCTTAGGTATTCCTAGCCTCCTCTCCAGGTCTTCATTCTTCTCCAGTAGCACATCAATTTCTTCTTCATATCCATCGCGGGTTGACTTGAGTTCCTCTTCTAGCTCGATATTCCTGGTCATCACCTTCTTGGTCTTCTTCATGATAGCACACATCTGGTTCTCGTATCGGCGAATGTGCTGATCCATCTCCTGAATGTACGCTGCAATAGATCCATCCATCCTTGTACGAATCATCTCCCATTGCTCATCCCAGCGTCCACATATCTAATAGACGGTGTCTTCAAGATCCTTGTGGTAAACCTCACAAATGCGTCCAAAGGTGATGTGGGCTGCCATGCTCTTTCCTAAATTCCAAGTTGGTGTATCCAAGGTAAACTCAATGGGCTTGGTAGTTGGTGCAAATGTACTTCAAGTTACACAAACTTTGATCCTCTAGAGATCCTCTTCTAGTAAATTTGCAGTGAAGGTTCTGGTGAAGCTTGGTAGTCCGATGTTCAGGTACTTCGTGACTTCCTTCAAGTGTCGTCCGAAAGGGTTGTCGTCATCCGGCTGAGTGAACTTGTTCCTGGGGTCCGACATCTATAAAGTAGAAATAGAGGAGGATTAGAAATGAGTAGAGAAGAGTATCCTGTGGGTTTTCCTAGTGGTCGCGTCCTACAGTCAGCGTGTGCTCTGATACCATCTTGTAGCGACCACGATCCCAACGGATCGAAGTCTGTGTGCTTAAGTGTCATCCCTAGATCGGTATGCTGACACACACAATACTCGAGGAATTATAACAGAGTTCAATCACACACTTATGACATTGAGGTCCTCATAAAGAGTATTTATTACAAAAATAATATGGCTGAAGGCCATCTAAACAAAGTAAGTGCGGAAGCTTCGAAGATAAATGAGTCCATCAACTCCAGGGCATAACTAAGTGCATTACAATGACCTAGCGCACCTTATTCTTCATCGGTAAACTCTGCAACATGAGACGTTGCAGCCATGTAGGTCAACATATGGAATATGCTGGCAGAGTTGTATTGTAGAGCAAATGAATGAAACAGACTGTATCTACATGCATTTTTGGCTGGTGGAGGCCCTAAGTTTGTTTTTTTGCATAAAGCCATTTTCCCCCTACAACAAAGGAATAAATTTTATTTACTACAAAGTTTATGCCAATATTGAGAAGGTTCCTCCAACTCAGTCCCACAATTAACCAAGTAATAATTCATTAAACCCAATACATTAACTAAAGAGTGATGAGATCAACAAAATATCCACTTCTAGATACTCAAATTGTCCATAACCGGGAACACGGCTAACCATGATTAGTTTGTACACTCTGCAGAGGTTGCGCACTTTTCCCCACAAGACTCGACTGCATCCATGATCGGAAGATCGAGACATAGTCTTTCTAAAGCATTAACTCTTTACTCTAGGTAGACCGGGACACATACTTTCCCCTACATCTTCTAGTCCACCACTGAAAGAGGTCACACAACTTACTCAACTATGCGAGAGCCCATAATGGCTTGTGGCTGCACACGGAAGTTTCTATGCATGAAATATCATATGGTCCCTTTGAGCCTGGGTGGTGGACCGAGGGTAATCACACGGGTACTCCGGGATTCCCATGGGCAAGCACTGGTTTCTCCAGGTGCCCCAAACAATCCACCTAGATGTGTATTAAAGTTGCCACCTTACGGTTGTCCAAAAATTATTATATCTCACAACTTCCATGAATATCACGAACCAATCCCCGTCTACGAGCATGGCTAAGCACTATACGATCATAACGTATATTCCCGGGGTGATCAAAGGTAATAGGTTCCTATCTCATGTACTACAACCAAACCACATGTTCCCAATCCTACTCATGCAAATATTTGAGGGGTAAAACTAATACATAGTAAAAACTGGGTATTGAAAAGTATGATCAAAGTGTAGGTTGCCTTGCCGACAATCAGAAAACTCTAGGGATTCGTAGTAACAAGCTTCGCACTCCAGAAAATCTACCGTAAACAAACAATAGCATACGTAAGCACTCAAGCAAAAGATGCAAAGAGAAAATCGAAGAAAAAATCCAGAAAACTCAAAACAAGCAAATAACTAATCTAACCAAAAAACTAATTTTAACAACATTATAATAATGTGGATTAGATCTTAATAGATGGTACATGTGATTAGCTACAGTTTGCAGAAATAATGAACTCAAACAGAGCTACGAGGCTCAAAATACAAACAAAACTAAAACAAAATCAAATCTGAACTAAACTCAAATTTTAAATTTTGAAAACATGTTCAAGTTGGTTTATTGGATAGATGATATCGCTTTGAAGATTTTGGCATTGGTTTCATCGAATTTGGACAAACGAGCAAAAGGTTGTGCTAGTTTGAAATAGAGGGACTAATCTGAAAAATAAAACTACGAATAGGTCCCTGGCAGAAAACTAAAATAAAATGAAAAAAATCTATCGAACGAACGTTCGCTAAAGAACCTAACAGAATGAAAACATTCGCTACCAGAAGCTAACGAGCGAACGCTCGCTAAATAGAATGTTTGAAAAAACAGAAAAGTGATCTAATCCGTTGGATCGTCAAGATCGGATCGGGCTGGGGGGGGGGGGCTACCGGCGGCGGTGGTCGACAGTGACGACGGAGAAGATGGTAGCGTCGGCGTCGGCTGCGGGCGGGGAGGTGGCGGCGGGGCTCCGGCGGCGGTGGCAGACGACGGCGGTTTGCTGCGGCGGAAGTGGCAGCGGCGAACGGCGGTGGCAGTGGCAGTGGCAATCAGCGGCGGCGGCGGCTCGGGCTTCGGGCGGCGGCAACGCGGCTCGAGGTTGAGAGCAAGGGGCCGAGGCCTCGGCCTTTATAGGAGGTCGGGGGGGGGGGGGGGTTGTCGGGCGGCTTGGGGGAGGTGGCAAAGGAGGCGGTGATACGTCTCAAACGTATCTACTTTTCCAAACACTTTTACCCTTGTTTTGGACTCTAACTTGCATGATCTGAATGAAACTAACCCGGACTGACGCTGTTTTCAGCAATACTGCCATGATGTTGTTTTATGTGTAGAAAACAATAGTTCTCGGAATGTCTTGAAAATTCACGGAGGCACTTTTTGGAAAACATAAAAATACTGGCGAAAGAATCAAGACCAGGGGGCCCACATCCTGTCCACGAGGGTGGGGGGCGCGCCCACCCCCCTGGGCGCGCCCCCTGTCTCGTGGGCCCCCTGAGGCTCCACCGACCTCAACTCCAACTCCATATATTCCGTCTCGCGGAGAAAAAAATCAGAGAGAAAGTTTCATCGCGTTTTACGATACGGAGCTGCTGCCAAGCCCTAATCTCTCTCGGGAGGGCTGATCTGGAGTCTGTTCGGGGCTTCGCAGAGGAGGATTCGTCGCTGTCATCATCATCAACCATCCTCCATCACCAATTTCATGATGCTCACCGCCGTGCGTGAGTAATTCTATCGTAGGCTTGCTGGACGGTGATGGGTTGGATGAGATTTACCATGTAATCAAGTTAGTTTTGTTAGGGTTTGATCCCTAGTATCCACTATGTTCTGAGATTGATGTTCCTATGACTTTGCTATGCTTAATGCTTGTCACTAGGGCCCGAGTGCCATGATTTCAGATCTGAACCTATTATGTTATCATGAATATATGTGTGTTCTTGATCCTATCTTGCAAGTCTATAGTCACCTATTATGTGTTATGATCCGAACAACCCCGAATTGACAATAATCGGGATACTTCTCGGTGATGACCATAGTTTGAGGAGTTCATGTATTCACTAAGTGCTAATGCTTTGTTCCGGTTCTCTATTAAAAGTAGGCCTTAATATCCCTTAGTTTTCGTTAGGACCCCGCTGCCACAGGAGGGTAGGACAAAAGATGTCATGCAAGTTCTTTTCCATAAGCACGTATGACTATATTCGGAGTACATGCCTACATTACATTGATGAATTGGAGCTAGTTCTGTGTCACCCTATGTTATAGCTATTACATGAGGAATCGCATCCGACATAATTATCCATCACTGATCCAATGCCTACAAGATTTTGATATATTGTGCTTCGCTTATTTACTTTTCTGTTGCTACTGTTACAGTCACTACAAAACCCAAAAATATTGCTTTTGCTACCGTTACCTTTATTATCATACTACTTCGCTACTAAATACTTTGGTACAGATACTAAGTTATCCAGGTGTGGTTGAATTGACAACTCAACTGCTAATACTCAATAATATTCTTTGGCTCCCCTTGTGTCGAATCAATAAATTTGGGTTGAATACTTTACCCTCGAAAGCTGTTGCGATCCCCTACACTTGTGGGTTATCAAGACTAATTTCTGTCGCCGTTGCCGGGGAACATAGCTCTATTCTCTGAATCACTTGGGATTTATATATGTTGATCACTATGAGGAACTTGAAAGACGAAAGACCCAAGATTTTGCCCTCAACTACGAGGGGAGGTAAGGAACTGCCATCTAGCTCTACACTAGATTCTCCTTCTGTTATTAGTAAGCTTGCGACACCTGAACCTGCTACTGCTATGAATTCTGATATGTCGCATGTTATTGATGATGCCGCTTATGCTATGCATGATACTTATGATGAAACTACTTCTGTGCGTGATACTACTTCGCCATTAGGTGGATTTCTTGACGAACAACTTGCTAGGGCTAGAGAGGATGAAATTATTGAAGATGCTATTATTGATAATAGTGATGATGAAAGTTCTCCCCCTGATTATGAATTACCTGTTGTTCCCGAGGGTTATGTTATGGAAGAGGAAGCTGCTAGAGCTATCTTTGCTTGTAAAGATATATATTATCTTAAAAGGTTATTAGCTAAATAGAAGCAGCAATCTCTTAATGCTAGATGAAACCTGACCCTGCTTTTGCTACTTCACCTATCTGTGTTACTGATAAGGATTATGAATTCTTTGTTGATCCTGAGATTATTAATTTGGTTAAATCTGATCCTTTTTATGGCCTTGAATCTGAAACTGTTGTGGAACATCTTACCAAGTTAAATGATATAGCCACCCTCTTTACTAATGATGAGAAGTCTCGCTATTATTATATCCTTAAGATATTTCCGTTCACATTAAAGGGTGATGCTAAGACTTGGTTTAATTCTCTTTATCCTGGTTGTCTGTGTAGTCCATAGGATATGATTTATTACTTCTCTGCTAAATATTTCCCTGCTCATAAGAAACAAGCTGCCTTGCGGGAAATATATAATTTTGTGCAAATCAAAGAAGAGAGTCTCCCACAAGCTTGGGGGAGTCTTCTCCGATTACTTAATGCTTTGCCTGATCATCCTCTTAAGAAAAATGAATTACTTGATATCTTTTATAATGGACTAACCGATGCTTCCAAGGACTACTTGGATAGTTGTGCTGGTTGTGTTTTCAGGGAAAGAACTGTCGACGAAGCTGAATTCCTATTGAATAATATGTTGACTAATGAAAATAATTGGACTCTCCCTGAGCCAATTCCTGAGGCAATTCCTGAACCAACTGAGCCAACTCCTGAGCCTATTCCTAAACCCACTCCGAAGAAGAGAGGTGTTTTATTTCTCAGTCCTGAAGATATGCAAGAGGCAAAGAAATCAATGAAAGAAAAAGGTATAAAAGCTGAAGATGTTAAGAATTTACCACCTATTGAAGAAATACATGGTCTTAATATACCGCATGTTGAAGAACCACATTGTCTTGATAACCTGACATAGGTAGTAAAGGTAAATTCTCTCTATAGATATGATAAAGTTGAAATTCCCTCTACTAAATTTCATAGCCCATGCTTAGATGAGTTTGATGACTTTATGGCTAGACAAGAAAGTTATAATGCTTATGTTGGTAGATAATTAAAGAATAATGCTTTCGAGATAGGATGCGTGAGCAATTATATGGCTAGAGTTAAAGGTGAACTTAAACTCGTTAGCAAATATGCTTCTATGGTTGCTACTCAAGCTGAGCAAGTACTTAAAGCTCAAAATGATTTGCTTGATGAACTAAATAATAAAAATGACTTTGTTGTTAGAGTGGCTACTAGAACTGGTAGAATGACTCAGGAACCTTTATATCCTGAAGGCCACCCAAAGAGAATCGAGCAAGATTCTCAGAGAAACAATTTAGAGGCACCTAGTTCTTCTAAAAAGAAGAAAAAGAAAAACGATAGGACTTTGCACGCTTCTAGTGAACCTGTTGTAGACACACCTGAGAATCCCAATGATATTTCTATCTCTGATGCTGAAACACAATCAAGTGATCAACATGAACCTAGTGATAATGTTAATGATAATGTTCATGTTGATACTCAACCTAGCAAAAACAATGAAGTAGAGATTGAACATGATGTTGATCTTGATAACCCACAATCAAGGAATCAACGTTATGATAAGAGAGATTTTGTTGCTAGGAAGCATGGTAGAGAAAGAGAACCATGGGTTCAGAAACCCATGCCCTTTCCTCCTAAACCGTCCAAGACAAAGGATGATGAGGATTTTGAGCGTTTGGCTGAAATGATTAGACCTATCTTCTTACGTATGCGCTTAACTAATATGCTTAAAGTAAATCCTTATGCTAAATATATGAAGGATATCATTACAAATAAAAGAAAGATACCAGAAGCTGAAATTTCCACCATGCTTGCTAATTACACTTTTAAGGGTGGAATTGTAGGGGAGCATAGCAGAAATTCAAAATTTTCTACGCGTCACCAAGATCAATCTATGGAGATACTAGCAACGAGAGAGAGGGGAGTGCATCTTCATACCCTTGAAGATCGCGATGCGGAAGCGTTACAAGAACACGGTCGGTGGAGTCGTTCACGAAGCGATTCAGATCGCGATCGAGTCCGATCTAAGCACCGAAGAACGGTGCCTCTGCGTTCAACACACGTGCAGCCCGGTGACGTCTCCCGTGCCTTGATCCAGCAAGAAGAGAGGGAGAGCTTGGGGAAGACTCCGTCCAGCAGCAGCACAACGGCGTGGTGGTGATGGAGGAGCGTGGCACTCCGGCAGGGCTTCGCCAAGCACTGCGAGAGACGAGGAGGGAGAGGGGTAGGGCTGCGCCAGGAGAGGTGGAAACTCATGTCCTTGGCAGCCCCAAAACCTCCACTATATATAGGGGAAGGGGAGAGGGGGCCGGCCCCCTCCAGATCCCATCTAGAGGGGAGGGGCGGCGGCCAGGAGGGGTGGCTTGCCCCCCAAGCAAGGTGGAGGCGCCCCCTCCCCTAGGGTTTTCAACCCTAGGCGCCTTGGGCCCTTGGGGAGGGGCGCACCAGCCCACCTGGGGCTGGTCCCCTCCCACACTTGGCCCATGCTGCCCTCTAGGGCCGGCGGCCCCACTTGGTGGACCCCTGGGACCCTCCCGGTGGTCCCGGTACATTACCGATAGCACCCAGAACTTTTCCGGTGACCAAAACAGGACTTCCCATATATAAATCTTTACCCCCGGACCATTCCGGAACTCCTCGTGACATCCGAGATCTCATCCGGGACTCTGAACAACATTCGGTAATCACAGACAAACTTCCTTTATAACCCTAGCATCATCGAACCTTAAGTTTGTAGACCCTACGGGTTCGGGAACCATGCAGACATGACCGAGACGTTGTCCGGTCAATAACCAACAGTGGGATCTGGATACCCATGTTGGCTCCCACATGTTCCACGATGATCTCATCGGATGAACCACGATGTCAAGGATTCAAGCAATCCCGTATGCAATTCCCTTTGTCAATCGGTATGTTACTTGCCCGAGATTCGATCATCGGTATCCCAATACCTCGTTCAATCTCATTACCGGCAAGTCACTTTACTCGTTACGTAATGCATGATACCGTGACTAACTACTTAGTCACATTGAGCTCATTATGATGATGCATTACCGAGTGGGCCCAGAGATACCTCTCCGTCTCACGGAGTGACAAATCCCAGTCTCGATTCGTGCCAACCCAACAGACACTTTCAGAGATACCCGTAGTGCACCTTTATAGCCACCCAGTTACGTTGTGACGTTTGACACACCGAAAGCATTCCTACGGTATCCGGGATTTGCACAATCTCATGGTCTAAGGAAATGATACTTGACATTAGAAAAGCTTTTAGCAAACGAACTACATGATCTTGTGCTATGCTTAGGATCGGGTCTTGTCCATCAGATCATTCTCCTAATGATGTGATCCCGTTATCAATGACATCCAATGTCCATGGTCAGGAAACCATGACCATCTGTTGATCAACGAGCTAGTCAACTAGAGGCTCACTAGGGACATGTTGTGGTCTATGTATTCACACATGTATTGCGGTTTCTGGTCAATACAATTATAGCATGAATAATAGACAATTATCATGAACAAGGAAATACAATAATAACCATTTTATTATTGCCTCTAGGGCATATTTCCAACAGTCTCCCACTTGCACTAGAGTCAATAATCTAGTTCACATCACTATGTGATTGTAATGAATCGACACCCATGGGGTTTGATCTTATCTCGCTTGTGAGAGAGGTATTAGTCAACGGGTCTGAACCTTTCAGATCTGTGTGTGCTTTACAAATCTCTATGTCATCTTCTAGATGCAGCTACCACGCGCTACTTGGAGCTGTTCCAAATAACTGCTCTACTATACGAATCTGGTTCACTACTCAGAGTCATCCGGATTAGTGTCAAAGTTTGCATCGGCATAACCCTTTACGATGAACTCTTTTACCACCTCCATAACTGAGAAAATTCCTTAGTCCACTAGTTACTAAGGTTAAGTTTGACCGCTGTCCTGTGATCTATTCCTGGATCACTCTTGTACCCCTTGACTGACTCATGGCAAGGCACACTTCAGGTGCGGTACACATCATAGCATACTATAGAGCCTACGTCTGAAGCATAGGGGATGACCTTCGTCCTTTCTCTCTCTTCTGCCGTGGTCATGTCTTGAGTCCTACTCAATATTCACACCTTATAACACAGCCAAGAACTCCTTCTTTGCCGATCTATTTTTGAACTCCTTCAAAATCTTGTCACGGTATGTATTTATTTGAAAGTACTATTAAGTGTTTTTGATCTATCCTTATAGATCTTGATGCTCAATGTTCAAGTAGCTTAATCCAGGTTTTCCATTGAAAAATACTTTTCAAATAACCCCATATGCTGTCCAGAAATTCTACATCATTTCTGATCAACAATATGTTAATAACATATACTCATCAGAAATTCTCATCGCAGTTAACTCCTTGAACTTGTCGGAAAACATCTTAACGACAAGTCGAGCTTTCTTAATGGTGACACTTACCATCATTGTCCGTCTTCCTTCTAAAATCCATCTGTACTCAACAGCCTTACGACCATCGGGTAGTTCTGCCAAAGTCTATACTTTGTTTTCATACATGGATCTTCTCTCGGATTTTATGGCCTCGAGCCATTTGTCGGAATCCGGGCCCACCATCGCTTCTCCATAGCTCGTAGGTTCATTGTTGTCTAGCAATATGACCTCCAAGACAGGATTATCGTACCACTCTGAAGCAGTACGCGTCCTTGTCATCCTATGAGGTTCAGCAGTGACTTGATCCGAGGCTTCATGATCACTATCATCAGCTTCCACTTCAATTGGTGTAGGTGCCACAGGAACAACTTCCTGTGCCCTGCTACACACTCGTTGTAGTGACGGTTCAATAACCATATCAAGTCTCCACCATCCTCCCACTCAATTCTTTCAAGAGAAACTTTTCCTTGAGAAAGGACCCGTTAGTAGAAACAATCCCTTTTGCTTCCGGATCTGAGATAGGAGGTATACCGAACTGTTCTTGGGTGTCCTATGAAGATGCATTTATCCGCTTTGGGTTCGAGCTTATCAGCCTGAAACTTTTCACATAAGCGTCGCAGCCCCAAACTTTTAAGAAACGACAACTTAGGTTTCTCCAAACCATAGTTCATACGGTGTCGTCTCAACGGAGTTACGTGGTGCCCTATTTAAAGTGAATGTGGTTGTCTCTAATGCCTAACCCATGAACGATAGTGGTAATTCGATAAGAGACATCATGGTATGCCCCATATCCAATGGGGTGCATCTATGATGTTCGGACACACCATCACACTATGGTGTTCCAGGCGGTGTTAGTTGTGAAACAATTTCCACAATGTCTCAATTGTGTACCAAACTCGCAACTCAGATATTCATCTCTATGATCATATCATAGACATTTTATCCTCTTGTCATGATGATCTTCAACTTCACTCTAAAATTACTTGAACCATTCAATAATTCAGACTTGTGTTTCATCAAGTAAATATACTCAGTATCTACTCAAATCATCTATGAAGTAAGAACATAATGATATCCACTGCGTGCCTCAGCACTCATTGGACTGCACACATCAAAATTTATTACTTCCAACAAGTTGCTTTCTTGTTCCATCTTACTAAAAACTATGCTTTCAGTCATCTTGCCCATGTGGTATGATTTGCATGTCTCAAGTGATTCAAAATCAAGTGAGTCCAAACGATCCATCTGCATGGAGTTTCTTCATGCGTACGTACCAATAGACATGGTTCGCATGTCTCAAACTTTTCAAAAAATGAGTGAGTCCAAAGTTCCATCAACATGGAGCTTCTCCATGCGTTTTATACCAATATGACTTACATGGCAGTGCCACAAGTAGGTGGTACTATCATTACTATCTTATATCTTTTGGCATGAACATGTGTATCACTACGATCGAGATTCAATAAACCATTCATTTTAGGTGCAAGACCATTGAAGGTATTATTCAAATAAACAGAGTAACCATTATTCTCCTTAAATGAACAACCGTATTGCGATAGACATAATCCAATCATGTCTATGATCAACGCAAACACCAAATAACAATTATTTAGGTTTAACACCGATCCCGATGGTAGAGGGAGCGTGCGATGTTTGATCACATCAACCTTGGAAATACTTCCAACACATCAATCTCATGGTCTAAGGAAATGATACTTGACATTAGGAAAGCTTTTAGCAAACGAACTACACGATCTTGTGCTATGCTTAGGATTGGGTCTTGTCCATCACATCATTATCCTAATGATGTGATCCCATTATCAATGGCATCCAATGTCCATGGTCAGGAAACCATGACCATCTGTTGATCAACGAGCTAGTCAACTAGAGGCTCACTAGGGACATGTTGTGGTCTATGTATTCACACATGTATTGCGGTTTCTGGTCAATACAATTATAGCATGAATAATAGACAATTATCATGAACAAGGAAATACAATAATAACCATTTTATTATTGCCTCTAGGGCATATTTCCAACAGGAATACCAAAGAAACTTGGAGAACCCGGGGTACCAACTATACATGCTCCATTAAAAGAAATTATGTTAGAACTGCTTTATGTGATCTTGGAGCCGGTGTTAGTGTTATGCCTCTCTCTTTATATTGTAAACTTGAATTGAATAAGTTGACACCAACTGAAATATCTTTGCAAATGGCTAATAAATCAACTGCTATACATGTCGGTATTTGTGAGGATGTGCCTGTTGTGGTTGCAAATGTCACTATCTTAACGAACTTTGTTATTCTTGATATTCCCGAGGACGATAGTATGTCAATTATCCTTGGTAGACCATTTTTGAATACTAAAGGGGCTGTTATTGATTGCAACAAAGGCAACGTCACTTTTCATGTTAATGGTAATGAGCATACGGCACACTTCCCGAGGAAACAATCTCAAGTTCATAGCATCAATTCTATTGGAAAAGTTCCAACTATCATTATTGGAGGTTTTGAATTTCCTCTTCCTACTGTCAAGAAAAAATATGATATTCTTATTGTTGGGGATGTTCATATCTCCGTTGAGGTAACTTAGTGTTATTCGAAATTTCTCCGGTTCCGTGTTATTCGGAATGAGTTTGTTAACAAGACTTGATCAACCTTGTTAGTGGATTCATTTTGATGATCATGATATGGATGAAACTAGAAGACACAACCTTCTGTACCCTCTTTTTACTTTCTGTTATTTAGAATAAATAAAGCAAAAATAGTATCATCCGTCTGCTTTCTGAATTATCCATGCAATAAAAAATATCCCGAAAATAAAAGTGCTCCAAATGCCCTGCAAATTTAGTATGATTTTTTATAGAATATTTGAGGATTTTAGGCACTGAAATCACTGCAGGAGGGGAAAGCACCAGACCACGAGAGTGGAGGGTGCGCCCCCCTATCTCGTGGGCCCTTGGTGGCCCCCCTCCACTTGTGCCAGCACCCACACACTCCATCTCCTTCCCAAAAAAATCCCCATCCAGCTCAAGCACGAGTTCTTGCTCATTTTGCTGTGATTTTCGATCTCCTTGCTCAAAGCTCCATTCACAAAACTGCTTTGGGAGATTGTTGCTTGGTATGTGACTCCTCCATTGGTCCAATTAGTTTTTGTTCTAGTGCTTTATTCATTGCAAATTTTTGCCGTATAGGTGACCTTGTTCTTGAGCTTGCATTTTAAATTTGTGAGGTCCCAAGTAATTCTAATGCATGATATAGGCTCTAGGCACTTGTAGGAGTAGTTGCTATCAATCTTGTTTAGTTTTATTCACTTTTATTGTGAAGTTACTAAAATTTCAGAAATTTTCAGAAAATGTTAAGGAGACTTTTGAGGGGCTCTTCTAGCCAAGGCTCCTAGGAAAAACAAGCTAAAGAGAAGGAAAAAGCCAAGTATAATCTTCCCCGCATAGCGGAAGTACGGCCGTGTGAATGGCCATGCGATAATTTCTTGAAAGAAGCTGGAATTCATGAAGATTTTTATTCTTTGATCGAGAATGCATGCCTCACCGATTTCCACCACGACCGGATCGATCAATATCTCTTACTCACCAATACTTTCGTGCAAAACTTTTATTATTATCCTAAGAAGTCACCGCCTTCAGTATCATTTCATTTATATGATGAATTTAGGGAAATGTCTTTACGTAATTTTTGCGCGGTATGTAGGATACCCTTTGAGGGAAAATTAGAGGAACCCCATCGTAAAGATGTGGATGGCTTTGTTAACACTATCACCGTAGGGGATCCAAAGAATGGTTCTGATGCGAGAATCTCTAGCATACACATTCCTGTTTTACGCTACTTTGCCATATTTGCTAGTAGATGCTTGATTGGTCATGGAAATAGTGGAAACTTCAAGGTTCCTGATATTATCATTCTTCACCATGCCTTCTTTGGAGATAATAGTTTTATTATGGGCGCCGTCATTGCTAAACGGCTAATCCTGAATCATACAAAAGGCCCCATCTTTGGAGGTATCTATGCTTCACGTCTTGCTAGACATTTTGAGATACCTATTAGGTACCATGAGAAAGAGGAGACAAAATTGCCTCCTTACATTTTAGATTACAAGAGCATGGTAGCACACGAGTTCATTGTCGACAACAAAGATAAGATGCTCTTGTATAACCTGAGATTTAATAAGAAACACAATGAGACTATTATTTGGCCTGCACCTCTGTTATTTGATTTGATTGCAGATAATTTTCTTGTCACGCCAGAAGCGGTGTACGCTCATCAAGGCCAAGCATCCACTCCAGAACCAGAGCCTGAGCCAGAACCTGCACTGGACCCTTATCGTGCATCATCTTACCAATGGGACCCGGAGATGGCCAACCAGTGGTATCCTGATTACACCTCCCAGTACACCGGGGAGAGTAGCAGCAGCCCTTGGCATTAGACCAACTTAGGCCAAAAGCCTAAGCTTGGGGAGTACGTATTTCTCACCGACTTTACATTCATGTTCACACACTATTCTAGTCGTCGGTGCTCATACTCTTTCATTGTATTATCCATGCTAGTTTAATTTTCTTTTTCTTGCTTTCTTCTTGTGTTTTTGTTAAACCTTAAGAAAAACAAAAAAATTTAGTTAGTTTAATTTTTATGCTTGTAGTAGAAATTAAAATGAAAACCCAAAAATATTTTTCGTTCTTCTTCTTACTTGTTGGGAGCTTTCCCGTGTAAATAGTTTTATTTTCTTTTCTTTCCTTTGGGGGTCGAGAGTAGAAGACCATATTGAAAATGTTTAGTGGCTCTTATATGCATGATTGTTTATTTAACTTAGAGCCCATATCTTGTCTTCTCTCTTGAGTTGAATGCTTGCAGATTCCAGCTTAGTCCAATGCACATGCACTATTATTATACACATCGTTCGGTCGTGCAAGTGAAAGGCAATAATGACGATACATGATGGACTTATTGAGACGAGAAAAGCCGGTATGAACTCGACCTCTCTTGTTTTTGTAAATATGATGAGTTCATCATTCCTGATTCAGCTTATTATGAAGTAAACATATTTGCAATGACATTTAGAGATTATAGTTGCTTGTCCCATACTTGATTAGCTATGAGTTATAATGGTTTACCTTGCGTGCCAACATGCTATTAGAATGATTATGATGTGGTATGATGGGATGGTATCCTCCTTTGAATGAATTGAGTGACTCGACTTGGCACATGTTCACGCATGTAGTTGAAACAAATCAACATAGCCTTCACGATATTTATGTTCATGGTGGATTATATCCTACTCATGGTTGTACTTGGTGTGAATTAATTTTAATGCATGTTTATGACTGTTGTCGCTCTCTCAGTTGGTCGCTTCCCAGTCTTTTGCTAGCCTTCACCTGTACTAAGCGGGAATACTGCTTGTGCATCCAAACTCCTTAAACCCCAAAGTTGTTCCATATGAGTCCACCATACCTACCTATATGCGGTATCTACCTGCCGTTCCAAGTAAATTTGTATGTGCCAAACTCCAAACCTTCAAATGAAATTCTGTTTTGTATGCTCGAGCAGCTCATGTTTCAACTAGGGATGCCCATATCTTCCATGCTAGGTGGGTTATTCTCAAGAGGAGTGGACTCCACTCCTCATTCACGAGAAAGGGCCGGTAACCGGGATGCCCAATCCCATGATCCAAAAAGATCAAATCAAATCAAAATAATTAAACAAAACTCCCCCAGGACTGTTGTTAGTTGGAGGCACTCGTTGTTTCAAGCAAGCCATGGATTGATGCTTGTTGGTGGTGGGGGAGTATAAACTTTTACCATTCTGTTTGGGAACTACCTATAATGCATGTAGTATGGAAGATTCAACCATCTCATAGTTGTTGCGTTGACAGTGAAAGTATGCCGCTCAAAATGTTATTCAATCTCTATTTTAAAATCGAGCTCTGGCACCTCTACAAATCCCTGCTTCCCTCTGCGAAGGGCCTTTCTATTTACTTTTATGATGAGTCATCACCTTATTATTAAAAAGCACCCGCTGGAGAGCACACTGTCATCTGCATTCATTACTATTTGTTTATATTGGGTATGACTTGACTGGATCTCTTTTACCATGAATTACAATGTTTAGTCAGTCCTTGATCTTTAAAGGTGCTCTGCATTTATGTTTTGCGGTCTCAGAAAGGGCTAGCGAGATACCATTTTGTTATATCATGTTATGATTGTTTTGAGAAAGTGTTGTCATCCAAGTTTTATTATTATGGCTCGCTAGCTGATTATGCCATTGATATGAGTAATTGTGAGACCAAGGTGTTGTTGTGAGTATGGTTAGTTCACAATATTTGCTGAAACCTGAATGCTGGCTTTACATGTTTACAACAACAAGAGCAAATAGAGTTTGTAAAAGTTTTTCTTTATCACTTTCAGTTTATCAACTGAATTGCAGGACAAGCAAAGGTTTAAGCTTGGGGGAGTTGATACGTCTCCAACGTATCTACTTTTCCAAACACTTTTGCCCTTGTTTTGGACTCTAACTTGCATGATTTGAATGAAACTAACCTGGACTGACGCTGTTTTCAGCAGAACTGCCATGATGTTGTTTTATCTGTAGAAAACAAAAGTTCTCGGAATGTCCTGAAAATCCACGGAGGCACTTTTTGGAAAATGTAAAAAATACTGGCGAAAGAATCAAGACCAGGGGGCCCACACCCTGTCCACGAGGGTGGGGGGCGCCCCCCTGTCTCATGGGCCCCCTGAGGCTCCACCGACCTCAACTCCAACTCCATATATTCCGTCTCGTAGAGAAAAAAATCAGAGAGAAAGTTTCATCGTGTTTTATGATATGGAGCCGCCGCCAAGCCCTAGTCTCTCTCGGGAGGGCTGATCTGGAGTCCGTTCGGGGCTCTGGAGAGGGGGATCCGTCGCCGTCGTCATCATCAACCATCCTCCATCACCAATTTCATGATGCTCACCGCCGTGCGTGAGTAATTCCATCATAGGCTTGCTAGACGGTGATGGGTTGGATGAGATTTTACCATGTAATCAAGTTAGTTTTGTTAGGGTTTGATCCCTAGTATCCACTATGTTCTGAGATTGATGTTGCTATGACTTTGCTATGCTTAATGCTTGTCACTAGGGCCTGAGTGCCATGATTTCAGATCTGAACCTATTATGTTATCAGGAATATGTGTGTGTTCTTGATCCTATCTTGCAATTCTATAGTCACCTATTATGTGTTATGATCCGACAACCCCGAAGTGACAATAATCGGGATACTTCTCGGTGATGACCATAGTTTGAGGAGTTCATGTATTCCCTAAGTGCTAATGCTTTGTTCCGGTTCTCTAATAAAAGGAGGCCTTAATATCCCTCAGTTTCCGTTAGGACCCCGCTGCCACAGGAGGGTAGGACAAAAGATGTCATGCAAGTTCTTTTCCATAAGCACGTATGACTATATTCGGAATACATGCCTACATTACATTGATGAATTGGAGCTAGTTCTGTGTCACCCTATGTTATAACTATTACATGAGGAATCGCATCCGACATAATTATCCATCAGTGATCCAATGCCTACGAGCTTTTCATATATTGTGCTTCGCTTATTTACTTTTCCGTTGCTACTGTTACAATCACTACAAAACCCCAAAATATTGCTTTTGCTACCGTTACCTTTATTATCATACTACTTTGCTACTAAATACTTTGCTGCAGATACTAAGTTATCCAGGTGTGGTTGAATTGAGAACTCAACTGCTAATACTCAATAATATTCTTTGGCTCCCCTTGTGTCGAATCAATAAATTTGGGTTGAATACTTTACCCTCGAAAGCTGTTGCGATCCCCTACACTTGTGGGTTATCAGGCGGCAGCGAGGAGGAGTCCGACCCGGACTCCGAAGTGGTGGCGCGGCCGTGCTCCGGCCGGACTCCTGGAGGGAGTTGGTCGTGCGGCGAGCTGGGCTGGGCCTTGGCCTGGCGGTTGTTGGGCCGGCCCGGTTCGGCGGGAGTTTTTTCTTGAAAACAATTTTTTAGAGAGACAAAACATGCTAAAATAAAAAAATCCTAAAAATACCAGAAAACTTCAGATAATAATATGGCCTTATTATTGACCTAGTGAACATTTTTCTGGGCCTAAATGCCTAAACTAAAAACAAACATTATAGTACTAATTACTCCGCAATTAAATAAATAAACTAGCAAATAAAATCAAATAAAATCTCCAAAAATTCAAAATTCAATTTCCAATATTTCTTTGCTGTTTTTGAGGAAGTCATTTTATCTTCTCTCTTTATTTTAAAATAATTGGAAAAGAATTTTGAAAAAAAAATTGATCCAATTTTCCAAGTTTTGATAAATCAAAAATGGATTTTTGTGAAACCTCCAACTCTCTCAAATTGGTCCTTGAGTTGCTTAAGGTCTCTGGGATCAAAATGCAACTAAAACAAAACAACAAAAATGCATAAATCATGGATGCATATGAATGATCTATAAATAATATCCAAATTGAAAATTGGGATTTTACATCAGACAAGGTACATTTGGCCTAGTTCTTTCCATTCTTCCACTCACATATTTGCTTGAGATGATGGATAGGCCAACCACTTGTTCGAATACACTCTTCGTTGAGCAAGAAGAGGACCCGAACAACTACATCACCAAGAACCACCTTTTTGGCGAGCAAAGAGCTTTGCATCAAGAAAAGTAAGCATTGGGTGATCACACCGATCAACTCGCTACCGACTTACGACAATCGGAGCAACGTACAAGAGACTACTTTGACACATCGATGTGATCTCTTAAGGAAGACATACGAGGTAGGATGGCCGTTGCTCTTCTACCATTTCATCATACTCAAGACGGCGCTATTCAAGTCGACATTCTTCGGAATCTTCGTCGGATGCAAGTTTTCCACGAGCTCGTTTGCATCGTCGCCAAGACCATCAAGATCATCAAGCTCCACACAACCCATTTACAAGAATGCCTCCGGTAATGTGAACGACTATGTCGCCAAGCTAATGATCCTCCGGTCCAAGAGCAAGCTCCAATACGCCAAGATCAATATGAACATCAAGATGGAGATGCCCCTCGATAAGAGCAACAACGTCGTGATGAACAAGCTCTTGTAACCCAACATGCTCTAAGTGAATCAACAGAAGCCGTCAATGAGCGCAACCACCAAGTACATCTTCAAGAAGAGGCCCTCCATCGAGAGCAACAAAAGAAGCCACACACCTTGAGGAGCGCCAAGAGATGAGGAACCGTGCAAGAATTCCACGCCCTCTATGTCAATATAATCAAGCGGAGCACAAGGAACAAGCGGTTCAAGATCCTCCACCATGGCAAGAGCGTCATCACCATCGACCCCAACACAATGAGGAGCAACGCTACGACAAGCTCAAGTTCACCATGCCCAAGTTCACCGGAAGCAACGATCCTGAAGACTACCTTTCATGGGCATTGAAGGACAATAAAATCTTTCGCTTACACAACTATGAAGAGGAAAAGAAGATTTCCATGGCATTGCTAGAGTTCCATGACTATGTCCTCATTTGGTGGGAGCAAGTCATTGAGAGGCGAGAAGCAAAAGGTGACCCACCCATCACAACATGGAATCAAATGAAGGATGTCATGCGAGCGTGCTTTGTACCCATGTACTATAGCCACGACCTCTTCAAGAAATTGCAACTCCTCAAGCAAGGCACCAAGTCCGTTGAAAAGTACTACAAGGAAATGGAGATTGCCATGATTCGAGCCAATGTCACGGAAGATGAGGAGCAAACCATGGCACGTTTCTTAAATGGCTGCAACCATCCTATCAAGAAGATCGCTGATTTCCAGCCTTACTCCAACCTCCTCGAGCTAGTGCACCAAACTACCAAGATGGAGTGACAAGTGCAAGGTGACTACAAGTATGCCAAGTACTCTTCCAAGACCTACGACTCCTACAATCAAGCTTCAATGACTATGATGCCTTCTACCTCAACGAAACCTACACCAAGCAATGGCGACAAGCCAAGTTACAAGAAAACTTCAACACCTTCAAGTCATCCTCCTACTTCAAGTAACTTCAAGCTGAGAGCGTCATGATAAAAAATTCCACCGGATGAGACCGTCAAGACGAGCTCCATCAAATGCTTTACATTTTAAGGCCGAGGCCACAAGACATTTGAGTGCCCCACCCAGCGTACCATGACCTCCAAGGACGACGACACCTATGACTCGATGAGTGAGGAGGAAATGGAAGCCCTTGAGCACGTGGCCATGCACTGGTGTGTGAATGAAGATGACCAAGTCTTTTGTGACAATGATTTGAGCCCTGCTCTCGTTGTCTCCAAGGTCTTGACCCTTCAACATTAACAAGACAAAGACCAACGCTGCCACATCTCCACACCAAAGCGGGCATCAGTGGATGTTCCGTGAAGGTCATCATCGGTGGAGGAAGTTGCCACAATTTGGCAAGTGAAGAACTATGCTCCAAGCTACAATTGGTCAAGATGAAGCATCCTCCAAGCTACAATTGGTCAAGATGAAGCACCCTCATCCCTACAAGGTCCGCTTAGGCTGGTCATAGTGGGGAGTAACTTATACTAGTGTCATGCATATGACACTAGTCTAAGTTACTACCTTCATAGTGCAAAGTAACATAGTAACACTAGTCTAGACTCCGGCACAATCCAAGTGGAGCACACCATTCAAGTCTCTTTAAAGATGGGCGCCTACGAAGACAGCTTGGAGTGCAATGTGGTTCCCATGTCCATTTGCCATCTACTACTTGGATGACCTTGGCAATCCGACCGTGGCATCATCCACAATGGGCAAACAAATCACTATAGCTTCAAGATGAAGGGAAAAGAGTATGTGCTACAACCCATGTCACCAAGTCAAGTGATCACCAACAAGCAAGCAACGACCCATCATGGAGAGAATAGTGAGAGAGTGACCCACCAAAAAGAGAGTGAGCGACACAAGCCCAAATTGAGTGCCTCCACGAAGAGCGACAAGAAGAACCTAGTTCTTTTAGATACCAAAAGAGATATGAGAGAAGTGTGTGAGAACCCATCTAGTGTCATATACTATGTCCTGGTATACAAGGATGAAGCGGTAAGGACTAACACCTCTCACCATCTACCTTTAGTGTTTTCTAATTTATTGCAGGAATTCAATGACGTCTTCCCCGATGAGCTACCTCCAGGACTACCTCCACTACGAGGCATCAAACACCGCATCGATCTCATCCCCGGCGCATCGTTATCAAACAAGGCACCCTACCACGTCAATGCCGAAGAAACCAAAGAAATACAAAGGCAAGTACAACATCACATTGACAATGGGCATGTACATGAAAGCTTAAGTCCTTATGCCGTTCCGGTTATTCTTGTGCCTAAGAAATATGGTAGTTTTCGCATCTGTTCCGATTGCCATCCCATTAATGCTATCATCGTTCGTTATCGCTACCCCGTTCCACGCCTTGAGGATATGTTAGAGGAGCTTAGAGGAGCCACAATTTTCTCTAAAATCGAGCTTAAAAGTGGCTACTACCAAATCTGCATTCAAGAAGGTGATGAATGGAAAACCACTTTCAAAACCAAGTTCGGCTTGTATGAATGGTTGGTCACGCCTATGGGCTTATCCGAAGCACCCGACACCTTTATGCGTGTGATGCATTATGTTCTTCGCCCCTACATCGGTGTATTTGTTGTGTTCTACTTTGATGATATACTTGTGTTTGGTGAAACTCTAGAGATCATGTCTCCCATCTTAGAGCTGTTTTGCAAACTCTTAGATACGAGTGCATTTATGCTAATATGGAGAAATGCACATTTGGTGTTGACAAGCTTGTTTTATTGGGTTTTGTTGTTTCATCTAAGGGTGTTCATGTAGATTAAGCTAAAATGGATGCTATTAAAACTTGGCCACAACCAACCAACTTGCAACAAGTGCATAGTTTCCTTGGCTTAGCCGGATTCTACCATTAATTAAGGACTTTAGCACTATTGCATCACCATTGCATGCCTTGAGTAAGAAGAATGCACCAATTGTTTGGGGACCATCCCAAGATGCCGCATTTCATGAGCTTAAGAATTTGCTTACACATGCTCCATTGCTTGCATTGCCCAACTTTGATAAACTTTTTACATTTCGATGATAGTGGTAATGGCATAGGAGGTGTGGTAATGCAAGAGAAGCGCCCCATAGCTTACTTTAGGGAGAAGCTTTCCGGAGCGCAACTTAACTAACCCATAAGAGCTATACACTTTAGTGTGAGTTTTGCATGTGTGGGAACATTATGTCCGCCCTCATGAATTTTTCATCCATACGAATCATTAAACTCTTAAATATCTTAAGGGTCAAACAAAATTGAATAAGCGACATGCCAAATGGAGTGAGTTTATTGAGTCATTTCCTTATGTTATCAAGTACATCAAAGGTAAGGAAAGTGTTGTGGCGGACGCTTTATCCCGCAAATGCATGCTTGTAACTCAACTTGAATTGAATGTTATTAGCTTTGAGCACATAAAAGATTTGTATGCGCATGATCCTACTTTTGCTATTCCTTATGCCAAATTCTTGACGCATACATCTTGGGAATGATATTATATCAAGGATGATTATCTAATGAGAGCTAACAAACTTTGTATCCCCGAGTCTTCTCTTCGTTTGTTACTTTTGCAAGAGGCTCATGGAGGAGGACTTATGGGACACTTTGGACACGACAAGACATTTGCTATGCTCTCCAATAACTACTTTTGGCCCAAGATGTTTCAGGATGTCTCCCGCTACACCAACCAATGCTCTACATGTTGCAAAGCTAAGTATAAAGCTCAATCCCATGGTCTCTATATGCCACTTCCTATTTCATATCACCCATGGGAAGATATTAGTATGGAATTTGTGCTTGGTTTGCCTCGAACTAAAAATGGAAAGGATTTCATGTTTGTTTTTGTGGACCATTCCTCTAGGATGTCACACTTTATCCCATGGAACAAGATAGACGATGCTTCACATGTTGCCAATCTCTTTTGTAGGGAAATTTTGTGTCTACATGGAGTGCCAATGACTATTGTCTTGGACCGCAACGTCAAGTTCCTAAGCTACTTTCGGAAGCCCTTATTGACCAAGCTCGGAATCAAGCTCTTATTCTCTTTGACATACCATCCACAAACCGATGGCCAAACGGAGGTCACGAACCGGACGCTCTACTCTCCTACGCGTGTTGATCAAGAAGAACATCAAGGAGTGTGAGGGGTGTTTACCCATCAACGAGAACGCCTACAACCATGCAAGACATTCAACTATCGGCAAGTCCCCTTTCGAGGTCGTCTATGCCTTCAATCCTTTATCCCCATTGGACATTCTACCGCTACCACTACTAGAGCGCATCGACATATGGACGCGAGTGCACGAGCGAGCTATCTCAAGAAGGTGCATGAAGATACAAGACAAGCAATCCATGATATTCAACGTTGGCGATCTGGTGTGGCTGCACCTTCGCAAGGAATGCTTCCCCAACGAATGCAAGTCCAAGATACTACCGCGAGCCGACGGACTGTTCAAGGTGCTAGAATGCTACAACAACAACGCCTACAAGATCAACATCCCACGCGACAAGTACAATGTGAGCGATATCTTCAACGTCATGGATATCTCTCGCTACCATGTGATACGTCTCCAACGTATCTATAATTTTGATTGTTCCATGCTATTATATTATCCATGTTGGATGTTTTATATGCATTAATATGCTAGTATATATCATTTTTTGGGACTAACCTATTAACCAAGTGCCTAGTGCTAGTTGATGTTTTTTTCCTTGTTTTTGTCTTCTACAGAAAATCAATACCAAACAGAGTCCAAACGGAATGAAACTTTTTGACGATTTTTCTTGGACAACAAGACACCTAGGAAGCTTCGGGAGGAGGCCAAAAGACCCACAAGGAGGCCGCAGGCCCTAGGGGCGCGCCCCAGGGGGTACCCCTAGGCTTGTGGGCCCCCGCGGACCTTCTAATCCTAACTCCAGCACTATAAATTCCCAAATATTCCCCTTACGTCAGAGGGCACACCAAAAATACTTTTCTGCTGCCGCAAGATTCTGTCTCATGAGAACCCATCTTGGGGCCTTTTCCGCCAGAGGGGGATTCGATCACGGAGGGCCTCTACACCAATCTTTCTGCCCTTTCGATGATGTGTGAGTAGTTTACCACAGACCTACGGGTCCATAGGTAGTAACTAGATGGCTTCTTCTCTCTCTTTGATCTTCAATACAATGTTCTCCTTGATGTCCTTGGAGATCTATTCGATGTAATCTTCTGTTGTGGTGTATCTGTTGTGATCCGATGAATTGCGGATTTATGATCAGATTATCTATGAATATTATTTGAGTCTTCTCTAAGCTCTTTTATGCATGATTAAGATAGCTTTATATTTCTCTTTGATCTATCAATTTGGTTTCGCCTACTAGATTGGTTTTTCTTGTAATGGGAGAGGTGCTTTGTGATGGGTTCAATCTTGCGGTGTCCTCACCCAGTGACAGTAGGGGTAGCGCGGCATGTATTGTATTGTTGCCATTCAGGATAAAAAGATGCGTTTTTACCATATTGATTGGATCTATCCCTCTACATCATGTCATCTTGCTTAAGGCGTTACTCTGTTCTTATGAACTTAATACTCTAGATGTAGGAGGAGTCGGTCAACGTGGGTATTAATAGTAGTAGATGCAGGCAGGAGTCGGACTACTTGTCACAGACGTGATGCCTATATTCATGTTCATTTCCTTAGACATCGTCATAACTTTGCGCTTTTCTATCAATTGCTCAATAGTAATTTGTTTACCCATCGTATGCTTTCTTCAAGAGAGAAGCCTCTAGTGAAACCTATGCCCCCTGAGTCTATTTTCCATCATATATTTTAAGATCTATAAAACCAAAAACCCAAAAATATATTGCTGCAATTTATTTATATTTACTTTATTTTTCCTTTTACCTATATTTTATATCTATCTCTATTATACATTACTCTTGCAAGTGACTGCGAAAGGATTGACAACCCCTTTTTCGCGTTGTGTGAAGTGTTTGTTAGTTTGTGCAGGTGCATCTATTGGGGACTTGCTTGTGCCTCCTACTGGATTGATACCTTGGTTCTTAACTGAGGAAAATACTTATCTCTACTTTGCTGCATCACCCTTTCATTTTCAAGGGAAAAATCAACGCAAGCTCAAGAAGTAGTAGGAAGAATTTCTGGCGCTGTTGCCCGGGAGGTTCTACATCAAGCCTACGAAGTACCTATCATAAACTCTCATCTCTTGCACTTACATTATTTTCCATTTGCCTCTCGTTTTCCTCTCACCCACTTCTAAAATGTTTTCAGAAAAACACAAAAATATTTGCCTTTTTATTCGCCTTCTTTTGTTTGCTTGTGTGCTAGTTTGCTTGCTTTGTCACGTTGTCTTAAGAAAATACCAAGTTGTGTGACTTTTCCAATACTAAAAATAATGATTTTATTAGTACTCCGATTGCTCCCGCCACTAGTGCGGAATCTTATGAAATTAATGCTTCTTTGTTGAATCTTGTTACGAAAGAACAATTTTCTGGTAGTCCTAATGAAGATGTTGTATCCCATCTAAATACTTTTGTTGAGTTGTGCGATATGCAAAATAAAAAAGGTGTGGATACTTTACTACGAGATCATGCTAAAACTTGGTTTTCATCTTTGCCTAAAAATAGTATTGATTCATGGAATAAGTGTAAAGATGCTTTCATTTCCAAGTATTTTCCTCCCTCTAAGATCTTCTCCCTTAGGAACAATATAATGAATTTTAATAAGCTTGATGATGAACACGTTGCATACTCTTGGGAGAGGATGAAATGATGATAAGAAATTGCCCTACTCATGGTTTAAATTTATGGATGATCATACACATTTTTTATGCCGGATTGAATTTTGTATCTAGAAATCCTTTAGATTCCTTCACGGGAGGTACTTTTATGGAAATCATATTAGTAGAAGCTACTAAACTCCTAGATAATATTATGGCAAATTACTCTCAATGGCATACCGAAAGATCTTCTACTAGTAAAAAAGTGCATGCGATTGAAGAAATTGATACTTTTGCGTGGAAAGATGGACGAACTTATGAAATTTGATTGCTAGTAAGAGTGCTCCTATTGATCCTAATGATATTCATTTGTCTACTTTGATTGAGAATAATAATGAATCTATGGATGTGAATTTTGTTGCTAGCAAGAATTTTGGTAATAACGCGCATAGAGGAAACTTCAACCCTAGTCCATTTCCTAGTAATTCCTCTAATAATTATGGTAATTCCTACAGAAATTCCTATGGAAATTATAGTAAAATACCGTCTGATCCTGAGAATAATATTAAAGGTTTCATTAATTCTCAAAATATTTTCAATGCTATGGTAGAACAAAAATTGCTTAAGATTGATGATTTGGCTAGAAACGTTGCTAGAATTTCTCATCAGATTGATTCTTTTAAGATTAGATCTATGGCACCGAAGATTGATACTCCCTCCGTTCCTCAATATAAGGTGTATTATTTTTCCAAAAAGTCAAACTTCTCTAAGTTTGACTAAGTTTATAGACAAAAATATCAATACGTGGAATACCAAATCATTATCACTAGATTCACCATGAACTATATTTTTACATTTTATATATTTAGTATTATAAATCTTTATATATTTTGCTGTAAAGTTGGTCAAACATAGACAACAGTTGACTTTTTGAAAAACTAATACACCTTATATTTAGGAACGGAGGGAGTATTAATGAATCTCTAAAAGCTATCCAAATTTCTATTAATGAAGGTAGAGAGAGAAGAGCTAGGATGCGTGCTAAGCGAGATTGGCTAGAAAAGGCATGTTCTTCTAGTTTTCGTGATAATAATGATGAAGATCTTAAAGTGACTGGTGTGACTCCTATTGAATCTTTGTTTGATAATATAAAAGTTGGTAAATATGGGACTGGAGATGAGTCAAGTTTACCTAGAAGGCATCCCAATAATTTGGAGAGTGAAGATCTTAATGAAAAATGGATAAAAGTGGGATTGGTGAGGTCAAAACTTTAAGTAGTGATGAATCCACTCTTTTGGATTTCAAAGACTTTAATTATGATAATTGTTCTTTAATAGATTGTATTTCCTTGTTGCAATCCATGCTAAATTCACCTCATGCTTATAATCAAAATATGACTTTTACTAAACATTTCGTGGATGCTATGATGAAATCGTTTGAATAAAAACTTGAGTTGAAAGTTTCAATCCCATGAAAGCTTTATGATGAATGGGAACCTACTATTAAGATTAAAATTAAAGATTATGAGCGTAATGCTTTGTAAGATTTGGGTGCTAGCATTTCCACTATTCCAAAAACTCTGTGATGTGCTCGGTTTTGATAAATTTGATGATTGTTCTTTGAATTTGCATCTAGCGGATTCCACTATTAAGAAAGCAATGGGAAGGATTAATGATGTTCTTATTGTTGCAAATAGGAATTATGTGCCCGTAGATTTCATTGTGCTTGATATAGTTTGTAATCCTTCATGCCCTATTATTCTTGGTAGACCTTTCCTTGGAATGATTGGTTCAATTATTGATATGAAAGAAGGAAACATTAGATTTCAATTTCTGTTAAGGAAGGGCATGGAAAAATTTATAATAAATAAAATTAGGTTACCATATTAATCTATTCTGTGGGCTACTTATGGACTAAATACCAAATATGACAATACCTAGATCTATGCAATATGCCTAGTTAGGGGCGTTAAACAATAGCGCTTGTTGGGAGGCAACCCATTTTTTTGTTTTTGCTTTTGTTATTGAACAAATAAACAATACTACTTCTGTAGTAATTGTGTTTTAGTGTTTTAGTTAGTGTTAGAGCCAAGTAAGACCTTTGGGATGGTCTATGGTGATAGTTGATTTGATCTTGTTGAAAAACAGAAACTTTTGCGCTCATTGCTGGAATTTTAGAAAATCTCAGAAGCATGATTTTGATCTGAAGTTTTTACAAAAGATTGATATGCAAATTTCCTAGGGTTTCCTAATTTTTCAGTATTTTTGGAGTTACAAAATTATATGAAATTTCCAGATTACGATAGACTGTTCTGTTTTTGACAGATTCTATTTTCATATGGGAGTAAAGAGGACTTGATACTTAATGCTATGGTTGGGTTTCACAACCTTAATGATCTTTAGTTGTCGCGGATGCTTGCTAGGGGTCCAATCATAAGTGCATATGATCCAAGTAGATAAAGTATTTAGCTCATGCCCCTCATATAAAATTGCAAGAATGATTACCGGTACTTGTTATCGATTGCCTAGGGACAAATGACTTTCGTGTTGAAGAAACCTATCTACTTTTACTACCTTGCATCTTATTCTTAGCTTTATTCTCGCAAAGTACTCATAGTTTCATCCTTGCAAAATAGTTCCATACTTGTTTTATGTAAAGCAAACGTCAAGTGTGCATAGAGTTGTATCGGTGGTCAATACCACTTGAGGGAATATTTGTTCTACCTTTAACTCCTCGTTGGGTTCGACACTCTTATTTATCGAAGAAGGATACAAACTATCCCATATACTTGTAGGTTATCAAGACCTTTTTTTGGCGCCGTTGCCGGGGAGCAATACCGTGGGGTGAATATTCTCGTGTGTGCTTATTTGCTTTATCACTAAGTAGTTTTTATTTCTTGTTCTAAGATGTTCTCTATCTTTAGTTATGGATATGGAACACGAAAAACAAAAAATATTATTTGTACTTTCTACTCGTGGAGATGGGGAACCTCCTAAAACCCTCGATGATTGCTATGTGAAAGATATTATGCACTACTTTGATAATCCTGAGAAAACCCCATTCAACTATATAATGGGAGTAACGTTGGATCAACGTGAATACTTTAGGGATTATCGCTTGACTCATAAAGGGAAATTTTTATGGGATCGAATTCATATGTTGCATTGGTATACTCGGGAGCTATGCTTGAGATATGATTATACTTGTTGTTCTATGATGAATGCTCCACATCTTCCCTTTTCATGCAAATTTAATGATAATGAAACCTTGGCTTCTTATGCTAATGGTATATATGATTACTATGATGTGGAACGAATAGAAGAATTTGTTGGTTTTAAGGGTGCTTATGAAATTGAATCTTTGTTTGAGAAGTTTGAAGATTTTGATGATTCAGTTTATAGACCTGAAAATTTTGCTATGATAATAATAAATACAATTCTGATATTGACGCGTTTACTCAGAAAGTCTCAGCTATCCAAGAAGAGACAAATATTTTGTAGGAGTCTATGAAAGAAGGAATTGATGAAACTGTGAGCTCATTGGATGAAAAAGATGATGAGGAGAGTGAAGAACAAAAGGAGGAAGAGCAGATTGATCACCTGTGCCTACCTTCTAATGAGAGTAACTCTTCAACTCATACATTGTTTAACGTCCCTTCATTCTTACCGAAGGATGAATGCTATGATAATTGCTATGATCCCGTTGATTTGTTTGAAATATCCCTTTTTGATGATGCTTGCTATGCTTGTGGCCAAGATGCCAATATGAATTATTCTGTTGGAGACAAACTTGCTATTGTTCCTTATGTTAAACATGAAATTGTTGCTATTGCACCCACACATGATAGTCCTATTATCTTTTTGAATTCTCCAAACTACACTATATCGAAGAAGTTTGTTCTTATTAAGGATTATATTGATGGGTTGCCTTTTACCGTTGCACATGATGATTTTGATGAATATAGTATGCATGTTCTTGCTGCCCATACTTGCAATTATTATGAGAGAGGAACTATATCTCCACCTCTCTATGTTTCAAACCCGAAAAAATTGCAAGAAACTACTTATGCTATGTATTGGCAATTACTTGATGTGCATGAATTGTTCTTGTATGACATGCCGATGCATAGGAAGGGAGTTAGACTTCATCATTGCATGATATATGTTGCTTTGTGCTCACTACTAAATGCCAAATCATTGTTAATTAAAATTGGCTTTGATATACCTTGGGATCTGGGTGGATCCATTACTTGAGCACTTTATGCCTAGCTTAATGGCTTTAATGAAAGCGCTGCCCGGGAGACAACCTGTAAGTTTTGGAGAGTCATTTTATTCTATTGTGTGCTCTTATAGAGTTTAAAAACAAAAAAATAGAGGGGAACTTAAAACTTTTTCCACAAAAGAGAAACGATTAGAAGTTATGCATTGGAGAAGTGAGGGTTGACCTTGAACACTTGTGTTCATGCTCATGGAAACAATGTAGATTTTTTCATGAAGATTCTCACAAAAATAATTACCCCCCTGTAAAAATCCATTGTATTATAAAAATAATGTGCCAAGATTTTCCTTTAGGATGATTAGATTGCTTGTTGGTATGTGCGGTGCAGAAACAGAAACTTTGGCTGTAGCGCATGAATTTTCATTTTTTTACTGGAACGTCAGACGTTTCTGAAACTTTTTCCATAGTCTTGCTATACAAATTTTTTATTTCGTCCTAATTTTTCAGAATTTTTGGAGTACCAGAAGTATGGTAGATGTTCAGATTTCTACAGACTATCCTGTTTAAGACATATTCTATTTTTGATGCATTGTTTTGCTTGTTTTGATGAAACAATCAATTCTATCGGTGGTATAAGCCATGAAAAGGTTATATTACAGTAGATACAATTCAAAAACAAAATATGAATTGGCTTGCAAGAATACTTAGAATAGTGATTTGCTTTATTATACTAATGGATCTTACCGAGCTTTCTGTTGAGTTTTGTGTGGATGAAGTGATCAAAGATCGAGGAGGTTTCAATATGAGGAGAAGAAGGAGAGGCAAGAGCTCAATATTGGGGATGCCCAAGGCACCCCAAGTAAATATTCAAGGAGACTCAAGTGTCTAAGCTTGGGGATGTCGCGGAAGGCATCCCATCTTTCTTCAACAAGTATCGGTATGTTTTCGTCTTTGTTACGTTCACGTGATTAGTGTAAATGTTGGAGCGTCTTTTGCTTTTAGTTTTCACTTTTATTTTATGCACCATGCTGGCATGAGATAGTCCATGGTTGATTTATAGAATGCTCACTGCACTTCACTTATATATTTTGAGTATGGCTGTATAGAATGCTTCATGTGCTTCACTTATACCGTTTTGAAGTTTGGATTGCCTATTTCTGTTCACATAGAAAACCATTATTCGAAGAATTCTCTATTGATTCACTTATATTTGTTAGAGTGTGGTCTTTTTTAGAAAGAATTAAACTCCCGTGCTTCACTTATATCTATTTAGAGAATCAACAGGAATTGGTCATTTGCATGGTTAGTCATAAAAGCCTACATAAAACTCATGGATCACTGAATATGATATGTTTGATTCCTTGCAATAGTTTTGCGATATAGAGATTATAATATGTGGGAGGTACTAGTAAACGGTTGTGGTTAGTAAGAATATTGGTGTTAAGGATTGTGATTCCCGAAGCATGCACATAGTCGCTCGTTATGCTATGAAGTTGGAGCATGATTTATTATTGATTGTCTTCCTTATGAGTGGAGGTCGGGGACGAGCGATGGTCTTTTCCTACCAATCTATCCCCCTAGGGGCATGCTTAGAAGTACTTTTCTTCGAGGGCTAATAAACTTCTGCAATAAGTATATGAGTTCTTTATGACTAATGTGAGTCCATGGATTATACGCACTCTTACCTTCTCGTAATTTGCTAGCCTCTACGGTACCGTGCATTGCACTTTCTCACCTCGAGAGTCGGTGCAAACTTCACCGGTGCATCCAAACCCGTGATATGATACGCTCTATCACACATAAGCCTTATTATATCTCCCTCAAAATAGCCACCATTCCTAACTATTATGGTCTTTCCATAACTATTCCGAGATATATTGCCATGCAACTTCCACCACTTCCGTTTTGATGACTTGAGCATTCATTGTCATATTGCTTTGCATGATCATATAGCTGACATAGTAGTTGTGGCTCAGCCACCATGCATCATTTTCTATACATGTTATGCTAGATCATTGCACCTCCTGGTACACTGCCAGAGGCATTCATATAGAGTCATACTTTGTTATAGGTATCGAGTTATAATTTTTATTTCTTTTGAGTTATAAGTAAATAGAAGTGTGGTGATCATCATTATTCATTATTAGAGCATGTACTAATGAGGAAAGGATGATGGAGACTATGATTCCCCCACAAGTTGGGATGAGACTCGGGACAATGAGAGAGAGAAAAAAAGAAAGAAAAAGGAAAAGAGAAAGAAAAAAGAAAGAAAAAGAAAGAAAAAAGAAAAAAGAAAGAGAAGGGGCATTGTTACTATCTTTTACCACACTCGTGCTTCAAAGTAGCACCATGTTTTTCATATAGAGAGTCTCCTATTTAGTCACTTTCATATACTAGTTGGAGTTTTCCAATATAGAACTTGGGTTGTATATTCCGATGATGGGCTTTCTCAAAGGCCCGAGGTCTTCATGAGCAAGCAAGTTGGATGCACACCCACTTAGTTTTCATATTGAGCTTTCATACACATATAGCTCTTTGTGCATCCGTTGCATGGCAATCCCTACTCCTCACGTTGATATCAATTGATGGGCATCTCCATAGCCCGTTGGTTAGCTGCGTCGATGTGAGACTTTCTTACTTTTTTGTCTTCTCTATATTTACCCCTATCATCATACTCTATTCCACCTATAGTGATATATCCATGGCTTGCGCTCATGTATTGCGTGAGGGTTGAAAAAGCTGAACCGCATTAAAAAGTATGAACCAATTGCTCGACTTGTTATCGGGGTTGTGCATGATACATACTTTGTGTTAAGAAGACAAAGCATGACAAGACTATATGATTTCGTAGGGATAACTTTCTTTAGCATTGATATTCTAAAAGGCACGATTATTTGTTGGGATGCCTGAGTATTAATTTTATGTAAAATTATAGACTATTGCTTTGAATTTCTTATGTCTTAATATTCATGCCATGATTAGACATATGATCAAGTTTATGCTAGGTTGCATTCCACATAAAAATATCTTTTTTATCATTAACCTGCTCGAGGATGAGCAGAAATTAAGGTTGGGGATGCTGATACGTCTCCGTCATATCTATAATATTTGATTGTTTCATGCCAATATTATACAACTTTCACATACTTTTGGCAACTTTTTATATGATTTATTGGACTAACCTATTGATCCAGTGCCTAGTGCCAGTTCTTGCATGTTTTTTGTATCGCAGAAAATCCATATCATACAAAGTCCAAATGCGATAAAATTTATCGAGAATTACTTTGGAATTTATGTGATTTGGGAGGTGGAATCAACGCAAATGGGGCCCACAGTGCCCACAACCCACCAGGGCACGCTTGGGCGTCCAGGCGCGCTTAGGTGTCTTATGCTCCCCTCGAACATCAGTTGGAGCCATTCTTCTGGCGCAAGAAGGGTAATTTATGTGAAAATATCATGTAAAAGTTTCAGCGTAATCGAAGTTACGGATCTCCGGGAGTTTAAAAAACCGTGAAGGGCCAGATCTGGGGAACCCGAAACAGAAGAGAACAGAGAGGGGGATCCAATCTCATAGGGGCTCCCGCCCCTCCGCCTCCATGGAGTCCATGGAGCAGAGGGGGAACTCTCCTCCCATCTAGGGGGATGCCAAGGAAGAATAAGAAGGAGGGGGCTCTCTCCCCTCTCTCGTGGTGGCGCCGGAGTGCCGCCGGGGCTAGGATCATGACAGCGATCTACATCAACAATCTTGTTACCATCAACATCAACTCTCTCCCCCTCTATGCAGCGGTGTAACACCCCTTCTCCCCACTACAATCTCTACTTAAACATGGTTCTCAACTCCATATATTATTTCCCAATGATAGTTGGCTATCCTATGATGTTTGAGTAGATATGTTTTGTCCTTTGGGTTAATCGTGATCATGGTTGGTATGATTGTATATTTTATTTATGGTGTTGTCCTATAGTGCCCTCCATCTCGCGCAAACGTGAGGGGCCCCGCTATAGGGTGTTGCAATATGTTCATGGTTTGCTTATTGTCGGTGTTGCGGGGATGACATCAGCCTAAACACGGATAAGTGGGTTACGGCGTAAGGGAGTAAAGAGGACTTGATACTTAATGCTATGGTTGGGTTTCATGACCTTGATGATCTTTAGTATTTGCGGATGCTTTCTAGGGGTCCAATCATAAGTGCATACGATACAAGTAGATAAAGTATGTTAGCTCATGCCTCTCCCTCATATAAAATTGCAGGAATGATTACCGGTACTTGTTATCGATCGCCTAGGGACATATGACTTTCTTGTTGACAAAACCTATCTACTTTTACTATCTTGCATTTTATTCTTGTATAGTTTTATTTACGCAAAGTACTCATAGTTTTATTCTTGCAAAATAGTTTCATACTTGGTTCAGGTAAAGCAAACGTCAAGTGTGCGTAGAGCTGTATCGGTGGTCGATAGAACTTGAGGGAATATTTGTTCTACCTTTAGCTCCTCGTTGGGTTTGACACTCTTATTTATCGAAGAAGGCTACAAACGATCCCCTATACTTGTGGGTTATCAGTGCCGTCATAGAAGTGTTCCATGACAATACCAAAATTATCATCACAGAAGTGTCCATTTCCATGACGATAAATTGCGCGTCATAGAAGTGCTTTCGTCAAGGCTGACCGACACGTGGCATCCACCATAACGGGTCGCCGTTAAGCTATCAGGTTGGATTTTGGATCCGATAACCCGCTAACAGCCAGGACCAATGGCGATTTTCCACGTGTAGAATTCTCATTGGCTGACAGAACCACGTGTCAGCTTGGTGTTGGCACAGATGTCACTCATCTAATGGGCGAGATGCGCCTATGATATGTTGACACGTGGACCGGCCCAAAAGTGGCCCATAAAGAATAAATGGGCTGGCCCAACTAAAGGCCCACAAGATTTTGCAGACCATAATGGGCCGGCCCAGCTAAAGGCCCACAAGATTTTCCAAACCATAATGGGCCGGCCCAGCTAAAGGCCCACAAGAGTTTGAAGATACTAGTGGGACGGCGCGTTAACAGGCTGCCATGTTTTGGGCCAAATGTCGGCCCATATTTGATCCGGTCCTTTAATAGCCTACCACGTTTTGCGCCTAATAAGGGCCCATATGAGATCCGACCCATTAATAGCTTACCATGTTTTGGGCCATATTACGACCCATATCAGATCTGGCCCTTTAAGAGCCTTTGGGCTAAATTATGGCCATACAGATTTGACCCGTCAACTGGACCCTGTGCTTTTGGGCCCACTGGAGGCCCGTTTAGGATTTCTGTTTGCTAAAGGCCCATTTAGTAATACGGCCTGATATTAGTTTCGGCTTGTTAAAGGCCCATTTAACATTTCGGCCCTATATTTATTTTGGCCTGTTAAAAGCCCGTCATATAATTGGGCCTAACTATGGCTCGCTTTGCATCCGGCCTGCTCACAGCCAATAATCTGATTGGGCCAAACAAGGACCGAGACAATTTTGGCCTGTTAATGGCCCGTGATGTGATTAGCACAATCATGGGCCGGAGTCTATTTTGGCCTGCTGTCGGCCTGTGAGCTGTTCGGCATGTTTTAGGCCGAACCTACTTTTGAGCCTCCTAAAAGCCCATGGAATTCACTACTGCAGGATGCTGCTAACGCAACACTACGATCAGATACCCTTCGACGAAACTGTGTTCCATGCAATAATCGTAAATGGTGGTGTGAAAAAACCATCAAAAAAGGTGCAAAACGTTTGTGATGGCAGAGACATCAAAACGGTTCCAATTTTAGTTACGTGTGCGATGCTGGGCATACGGTTGATCCAGCAGAACTATTTGTGATGAGGAAGAAGAACAAAAATGGGAAGCCATATCAATGTGTGTGCGATATATGGCATACAGTTCCCTCCGATGAACTATGTGCTATTAGGGAATGCAACAGAAACGGTCAGCTAGATCAAGGTGTGTACGATATACGACATACGGTTCACTCAGACAAACTGTTTTTGATTAGGCAAGAGAACAAAAATGGTTCATCTTAACAAGATGTGTGTGATATGCGGCATTTATGATCGGCCAAAAGAACACAAACATTCGTGTAAACCAGATGTGTGTGATACGCACCAAATAGCCCACTCGGATGAACTGTTTGCGATGAGAAATTATAACGCAGATGGTTACTATAGTAAGCTCGTGTGTGATTTTGTTCGTACATAAAACTTTGAAAAATTCAAACTAGTTGCTTGCGGTGGCTAGGAGTATCGCACATGATTGTCTGCGAGTACTCATGTGCGATGATTAGTAAGCTACACATAATGAACGGCCGCAAGGGTGATATGCTGTTCATGGAGTCTGAGAAGACCATCGTCGAAAGGCCGCCAGCTTAGCTTTTTAGACTATATTTTATTATAATTGTATGCATACGTAGGTCGTGAGTGTTTTGTGCCTTGCCGCACGTGGCATTTTAAATTATCCTGAATATGTAAGACAATTATTAACCATTGCCATTGTAAATTTGCCTCAACGGCGAGCAGAGCGCGCGCAGGGACGCCACGGACCCACAAAAGAAAAAGAAGCAGGGACGCCACAGCGAGCAACCACATGGTCAACCTTCTGGCACCCCATGGGAGACGCGATGATGCATCCATAGGACACGATGGTGATATCATGACCATGTGTGAAGTGGGCAGACACGTACACGTACATCCGAGAACAAGGTCCCATGTTTCGGGCTTCCGATGCATGGCATACGGTTGATCCAAAAGAACTGTTTGCGATGAGGCAGAACAACAGAAATGGGGCTTTGTAGGCCCAGAACCATCAATAAATTTTGACTTTGTTTCTCGTCACATTGCAGATTACAACGCAATAAGTAATTGCAAATCTGTTCACTTAGATCAAATTAATACCTTCCTAAAAAACATCAAACTAATATGTGTTCACACTTAGCACCGGGCTATAAAAACTACCCACTCAAAAATTACTTCACAGTTCCTCTCCTCATCTCCCACAAAACTGGTCTTCCCTGTCAAGTCGTTCCGCCATGACTGGTAGGAGGAGTTTTGGGTGGGCATATAACCAGGCAGCAAAGACCAAGGTTGCGGAAGCTCTAGAGAGGTCCCGCCGCGAAGGCGGCAGCCGCAGCAGAGATGTCCCGGTGCACCGCGGAGCCCTCGAACAAGCTCTCATGGGCATGCGAGGGATCTCACAAGCGCACTCGCCGCGTCGGCGATAGCGACGAGCTGGCGTTGCTGAAGTCCTTGGCCGGCGACGATGACAATATCGCTGGCCTCATTAAGCAGCAGGAGCTGGTCGATGGCTTGATGAAGCTGCTTGAGATCAGCGATGCCTCGGTTGACAAGGTGACCGGCCTCATCGAGCAACTCATGGGTGACAATGCGAAGCTCCTCAAGACGCTCGCCGAGAAGGAGGAGGAGGCCGCCGGCTGGAAGATGCTGCATGAGCATAGCAGTGCCTCAGGGATGAAGCTGACAACGGTCGTCGAGGAACTGATGGGTGACTTGAGGAAGCTCCGGACCGAGCGCGAGCAGGAGGTGCAGGAATCCGTGGCTGCTTTCAAGCAAAGCCGTGAGGAATTGAGGAAGGAGCTGGAGGATGTCATCGCCCGGTGATCCATCAAAGAGTATATATAGTAGCCGTCTAGATCGTTGTATGCAATTTCCTTCTTCTCTTGCCCCCGTGTCTTTCAGGCTTTGCTTAATGTGGCATTTAAAATTATCTGGAATATGTAAGACAATTATTATCTGCACCATTGTCTATTTGCTGTTGTACTATCCGTTGCCATTTTATTTGTCATTGTATTATCCGTTGCCCTATGTGGAAATTTTAATTAGGCCGGAATACGAGTTGAAAACACGAACAAAGCAAATGCTGCCATGGGATCACAACCAAAAACCCTCCATCCACCCCTAAAAAAACCTCTGTCCAAGCGCCTTAATTAACCCATTAATGGAGAATTTTTGAGCGAGGCGGGCGGCGGCTGGGGCGTTGAGGTCAAAGAGCTCACTTCCCGGTGAGCATGGGCGGCCTTGCTGCTCGCACGTGTCCGGTCGAGCCTGTGAGGTGGACAGGATGCATACATCCCATCGAGCCTGCACGGCGGACTGCTCGCACGTGTCCCATTGTGCCTGCACCGCGGACTTCTCACGCTCGTCCCATCTAATCAAACAGCTGCACACACGCCACTGAGTATGGTTAAATATTGACACGGTTCATATAATACAACCATTTGTGATATTAACGTGTTAGCTTATTGTTTCAAAAAGGAATTCTCTAGCTACTAATGTGTGCGCCTCTTCTCAAACTGGACGCTTTTTTTACCATGACATATATGTGCCATGTCATGAAACCATCCCAAGTTTCATGTTTTTGGGGTGAGTTTTTGATTTACTAGGATTTAAAAACCAAGATTCTCAATGTTTCAGGACGACGACAAGTTTGTAATTCATTCCCATTCCTTAAATGAGACCTAAACATGCACCCAATGACACATGTACAATTTCCCACCCATTTTGCTTCTTTGGAGCATGTGCTTGTAGTTCAAATTTGAATTATGGACTACATTTAATGCAAAAAACCTTAATTTGTAATGTATCCAAACAACCCTAAATAGTTTCAAATTTCTGCATGACACTCCTGTTATCTATGTTGCCTGTAGAATACAAAGTTCAAGGCTTGAAGAGGCAACGATTATCGTTTGTCCCACCGAAACCACGAGGGTTGCGAGAAGCTTTGGTTTTTAAGAGGCTTGTAATATAGCTTCACCCAAATTGGACAATTATATGTAGTGACACCCTACCAAGTTTCATGATTTCCTGGTAAGTTTTGGATTTACAGAGATTTATAAACCGAGATTCACAATATTTGTGGCCAAGACAGGACGGCGAGACGATTGAAATCATCCCCATTCGTTCCATGGGAACTAAACATGCACCCCAAGGGCAGACATGTACGTTTTTTATATCCATTTTGGTGCACTGGAGCATGTATTTGTAGTTCGGATTTGAATTATGGACATGAAATGCCTAAATAACACAATTAATGAATAAAAAGGGCCAAACGAACCCTGAATAATTTCAAAGTTCACCGCGAATCTCCCATTGTTCTGTGTTGCCTGTAGAAGAAAATACGAGGCTAGAAGAGGGAGTGATTATCGTTCGGCCCACAAGGGGACACGTTTCCCTATTGAAACCACGAGGGTTCTTGCGATAGGCTCCGGTTTGTAAGAGTTTTGTAATAAAGCTTGGCCCAAATTGGCAATGTTTTTACCACGACATATATGTGCCATGACGTGACACCTGCCACCTTTGATGACTTTATGGTGAGTTTTGCATTTATGGGGATTTAAAAACCGAGATTACAAATGTTTGAGGACGAGTCAGGATGCTGGTAAGGTTGTAATTCGTTCCCATTCCTCGCATGGAACCTAAACAAGCACCCAAGGACACATGTATAATTTTTCTACCCATTTTGGTGAACTGGAGCATGTATTTGTAGTTCAGATTTGAATTATTGACATTAAATGCAAAGGAAACTCAATTAGTGTATAAAAAGGCCAAATGAACCCTGAATAAGTATAAATTTCAGCATGTATATCATGTCATTCCATGTTGCCCATAGAACAAAATACAAGGCAAAAAGAGGCAGTGATTACGTTTCAACAACAAGGGCAACACATTTCCCTATCGGAACCATGAGGCTTCTTTGTGAGAAGCTCTAGTTTGTAAGAGGTTTGTAATAAAGCTTGGCCCAAAATGGACAATGTTTTTACCACGACATATATGTGCCATGACGTGACACCGTGCCTACTTTCATTACTTTCTGGTGAGTTTTAGATTTATGGAGATTTAAAAACCGAGATTCCAAATTTTTGAGGACGAGCCATTACACTGGTACGGTTGTAATTCGTTCCCATTCCTGACATGGGACCCAAACATGCACCCAAGGACACATGTATAATTTTTCTAGCCATTTTGGTGAACAGGAGGATGTATTTGAAGTTTAGATTTGAATTATGGACATTAAATACCTAGGAAACTCAATTAGTGCATAAAAAGGCCAAACAAACCCTGAATAAGTTTAAATTTTAGCACGGATATCATGTCGTTCAATGTTGCCCATAGAAGAAAATATAAGGCGAAAAGAGGCAGTGATTATGTTTCAACAACAAGGGGAACGCGTTTCCCTATCGGAACCACGAGGCTACTTTGAGAGGAGCTCCGGCTTGTAAGAGGTATGTAATAATGCTTGGCCCAAATCAGACAATGTTTTTACCATAACATATATGTGCCATGACGTGACACCGTGCCTACTTTCATGAATTTCTGGTGAGTTTAGGATTTACGGGGATTTAAAAACCGAGATTCCAAATGTTTGAGGACGAGCCAGGACGCCGGTACGATTGTAATTCGTTTCCATTCCTGGCATGAGACCTAAACATGCACCCAAGGACACATGCATGTATAATTTTTCTAGCCATTTTGGTGAACTGGAGCATGTATTTGAGGTTCAGATTTGAATTATGGACAATAAATGCCTAGGAAACTCAATTAGTGTATAAAAAGGCCAAACGAACCCTGAATAAGTATAAATTTTAGCACGGATATCTTGTCGTTCCATGTTGCCGGTAGAAGAAAATACAAGGCGAAAAGAGGCAGCGATTATCGTTTCCCCCATAAGGGGGACATGTTTCCCTATCGGAACCACGAGGCTCTCTTTGAGAGAAGATCCGGCTTGTAAGAGGCTTGTTATAAAACTTGTGCCAAAATGGACGAAAAAAATTCCTCGACATATATGTGCCATGTCGTGACACCATGCCAAGTTTCACGATTTTTGGGTGAGTTTTGGATTTAGTGGGATTAAAAAACCGAGATTCTTCTCACGAAATGTTTTCTAATAGCACATGGTTCACTCACGAAAGTCGTGTGCCTATCAAACCGTGGCCTATGCCCCCGTCCCCCCTGCTATGCGTGTGATCTGAGTCGTGCATTCTGATTGGTCAGAACCCAAACCCCACGGATCGTACGTATGCACCATTTGAAGGAAATATGCCCTAGAGGCAATAATAAAGTTGTTATTTTATATTTACTTATGCATGATAAATGTTAATTATTCATGCTAGAATTGTATTAACTAGAAACTAGATACATGTGTGGATACATAGACAAAACAACGTGTCCATAGTATGCCTCTACTAGACTAGCTCGTTGATCAAAAGATGGTTAAGTTTCCTAGCCATGGACATGAGTTGTCATTTGATAATGGGATCACATCATTAGTACAATGATGTGATGGACAAGACCCAACCGTTAGCTTAGCATAATGATCGTTCAATTTTACTGCTACTGCTTTCTTCGTGTCAAATATATATTGCTCCGACTATGAGATTATGCAACTCCCGGACACCGGATGAATGCCTTGTGTTCTATCAAACGTCACAACGTAACAGGGTGATTATAAAGATGCTCTACAGGTATCTCCAAAGGTGTTTGTTGGGTTAGCATAGATCAAGATTAGGATTTGTCACTCCGAGTACCGGAGAGGTATCTCTAGGCCCTCTCGGTAATGCACATCATATGAAGCCTTGCAAGCAATGTGACTAATGAGTTAGTTACGGGATGATGCACTATGGAACGAGTAAAGAGACTTGCCGGTAACGAGATTGAACTAGGTATGGAGATACGACGATTGAATCTCGTGCAAGTAACATACCGATGACAAAGGGAACAACTATATTGACATTGCTGTTCGACCGATAAAGATCTTCGTAGAATATGTGGGAACCAATATGAGCATCCATGTTCCGCTATTTGTTATTGACCGGAGAGGTGTCTCGGTCATGTCTACATAGTTCTCGAACCCATAGGGTCTGCACGCGTAACGTTCGATGACGATTGGTATTATATGAGTTATGTGTTTTGGTGACCGAAGGTTGTTCGGAGTCCCGTATGAGATCATGGACATGATGAGGAGTCTCAAAATGGTCGAGAGGTAAAGATTGATATATTGGAAGGTTACGTTCAGACACCGGAATGGTTTCGGGAAGTTTCAGATAAGTTTCGGAGTACCGAGAGGTTACCGGAACCCCCCTGGGAAAGTTTTTTGCCTAGACGCACTTCCTTGCGTGCGAAGATGTAGATGGTGGGTCCTAGCAGTCAGGGGGGAAATGTTTTTTTCATGAAATATGCTGGCCCGTCCAGTGGGTCCCTACTGTCAGGTGGAGGAATCATTATTCTTTGCGTAATAAGGAGGCACTTCCTTGCTGCGGCCGTGGACCCAGCGGTCAGCCTCTCCACGTACAGTACTCTTCCGATGGAAGTCATTCCTTGAATACGTTGACCATACCGCGTTGCCATGCATGCATGCGTCCATGAGCGTGGTGCGTCCCCACTGTCGGCCTCTCACGTACAGTCATCTTCCGATGACTCTCGTTTGTTGACCACGTTGACCACACCGTGCCGAGCGCACCAATGCCGGTGGATGATAGAGAGGCCCCACACTGGAACGACCCAGAGAATGGGAAGACGTGGAAGTGGAGTCACAGACGGAGAGGACTGGGAAACTTGACTGGTTCAGGTGCGCGGCAGACTGCCACTCACGAAAGACAGGAGCAAGAACCGAGGTTGAAGAAGGAGCACGGCTGTTGGATTAACATCCAACGGTCCAGCTGCTAGAATCATTTGTTGATTAAGTTGACAAAGCCCTGCATACACGTCTACTTAGTAGGCCCACATGTCAGCCACCAAATCTGCCTGGTCCCAGCTATCATCGGGAGGAATAGTTTTTTTCACATAACAAGGAGGCACTTCCTTCTGTGCGAACATACATCTGGTGGGTCCCAGCTGTCAGGGGAAGGAAACAAAGAAGGAACTTTCCTTGCGTGCAACCATGGACCTCGCGGGTCCCAGCTGTCAGGCTCTCACATACAGTCCTCTTCCGATGACTCTCATTTGTTGACCACGCCGCGCCGAGCGTAGCGAGGCGATGGACGATGGCGGGGCCCCAGACTGGAACGACCCGAAGATGGGGAAGACGCGGCAGTGGAGTCGCAGACAGAGAGGAGTGGGGAACTTGACTAGTTCAGGTGCAGGGTGGACCTACACTCGGCAGAGAATAACAGGAGGCGCGGAGTGGAGGGATGGCCTGGCCGTCGGTGGGGTAGCGTTTTGCTACGAGCCACGCAAAACAACGCTACTGGACGCCGGAGGCGCGAGCAGGCGGTCCCGGCAGCGCTGGAGGAAGAAGACGAGAGGTTGAAGAAGAATGCCAGCCATTGGATGTAAATCCAACGCCTTGCTTAGGCTTCGACCTATTGGCTCACGCGTCAGCCAGTCCATTTGTTTTTTAGTCCATTTGGTGGGCTGGGAGAAACAATGATGTAGCATCTATGCAGCCCGTTTATATATATGGTAGAATTTAAAGCTCATTTGCATTTTTCTTGAAATCTGCGGACTTGCTGGGCCGGGTGAAAATATCATGTTCGGCTGGACGGAGAAATGTTATAAAAACATAAACACATGATTGCACATCTATTACTGCATTGGTCAGTAAAATCTTTGCAAGCTTGTGTACGCAATCACTAGGAGTTAACTTGCCAAGTTATATATAAACAATTATTATTATTTTGTAAGAAATTTCAATTTACGAATTAAAATATCATTTTAATTTGATGAGTTAATAGGACGTGGGGTATTATTATTTTATAGGCTAGACATAGGACAATTGAGTTGGTTCTAGGGAAAAGTACTGGGAGAAAACTCAGTTTACATCGAAAAAGAAAGTGGAAGAAAATTCAGATATAGGATTAATGAAAACAAAAAATAAAGGAAGTGGGAAGGTATATAAAATGGTTGGACGAATGACAGGTTTAATGGAACCTTATGTTGTTTCTATTATATTATATATATATATACACACACACTATTATTCAAGGGAAAACATAGGTTCAGTTTTGCATTCTTATAGAAAAATAGAACTGAGCTATGCGTCATCTTGAAAAAACAAACATAACTTGGGCTGCTGATATTATAGACAAGCTAGGTTGGGAGGCCCAGAGGCCGCTTGATCCAAAAAACGTTGAAACATGTCGTGGTCTGCCCATGTTAAACAACAAAACCTAGGCCATGGACCTGGTGGGCCCGGGACTGCCAGCCTCTCGACGAACAGTTGTCTCCTGATTCCTCTTGTTTTGCTGACCATGTTGGGAACGACAGACGGCGGCGCCACGGCGAGAGCACCAAGGCGGAGGATGATGTCGGGACTGCGGACTGAACAAACCAGAGCGGGGGAAGACGCAGGCGGAGGGGAGTACGAGGGATGACTTCTTTGGATGTAGGGTGGCCGATGGAGCTCCTTGGTATCGTTGCCTTCTTTCATGTTGGCATAGCAAGGGTTGATGATTGTCTCGGTGAGGTCAACCACGGAGTCCTTCTCCTGCCCGTTGCCGATGATCATGTATTGCTTCTAGATGTCAACAATCTTGTTGCACAAGATGGCCGAATCGTCGCGTTCTTCCTTCTCTCCATCGTAGCGAAGGTGCAGTCGGCGCTGCCGATGAAACGGGTAATGCTCCAGAACCTCAGATGGCCCTACAGTAGTGCTAGACAAGAACCTCGTCTCACACGCATACCTAGGTGACCGTGATCCGCTGGTCCCTGTCAGGAGACGAATGGATGGGCACAAGGTCTAGTCCTGCGACCTTGTGCTTTCTCGTCCTGGACGTACTGTTTGAACTCGGCGAGGCAGAGCTTCACCGAGTCCGGATCGTTGGTGTACATCACATTCAACTCGGTGCCGCCATGGGACTGAACGGAGAACTCAAAGGCGAACTCCTTGCTGAAGTCCATATCCAGCAGGCTCACCCCTCGGATCGCCATTGGAGTCTCTTCAAGTGAACGAGTGAGTAGGCGGCAGTAGCAGTTCATTTTTCAGCTCCTGGGGAACTGGATTCAACAGTAAACTGAGTGTGTATAGGCGACAACAGTTACTACCCCTCCTTCGTCCGCTGCATGCCTGGTAGAATATGCACCCTCGGCGCATTCAAACGCCTCCATTAAGAAACCTATTCCGACCACACACGTCGGTTCACGAGTGGGTCTGTATTGGTACTGTAATAACAAGTGTTAGTGGTCACTTTACTTAAATTTAATTAGCTTTAATTAAAATGTATTCTTAAAACAAGCAATGCATTGGCTCGTCCTATCAGTGTCACAGGATCAACATGCACAACAATTAGAATTATTATTCTAAGGACGCACATGATCAGCACATTTGCCGCACTTTCACACAAAAAATACTACCAAGTTTGAACAGTTTGTTATGCTTGTTGTCCTCTGCATCATCATGTCGTGTTTCCCAACTTGCAAGATTCAGAACCAACAAATAAGATTCAAATAATAAGTACAATAAAGATGCCTACATATCTCATGATTCCCAGCTTCCAAGATTCAGAACTAGCAAATAAGATTCAAATAATAAGTACAACAAAGATGCCTACACATCTCATTGATTCCCAGCTTGCAAGATTCAGAACCAACCCATTAGAGCCTTTTGATAACGTGAATATCAGGATTAAATCCATCTTGGCTAGCCGTGTCATACAACCCAAGAACTTGGTGAATGCTCTTGACCATCACAACATCTGTAGTAGAGTATTCCTGTTTGCACAGATAAGAAAGAGCATGATTACTATAATAGTGGCACTAGTTGAAGCAATCGGTGTGAGGGGCCCTATACCGCCATGACTCGATATGGTGAACCCGCAACTCCACTCGGTTGAGGCCAGCCTGGAGTTCCATGATTTAATTCATGTGCCTTTTTCTGCAGTTCACCTAAAATGAAGCAAAGATTGCATCATTCAGCTAGCAAGAAGTACTTGCTCTCGTGAGCTGGCAGGTTGTTCTTTAGTAGTTGCACTAAAATTCAGCAACATTGAGGTTGGCTGTCCTGCTCATGTAAGGTGCAACTATAATTTGCTTATCCTTTTGTGTAGTTCCACTAAAATAAAGTGCCATTGTGGTGACAGTGACGGCTCATCTTGCAAAAGCTAATAAAATGTTGCACGAGATTACCAGCATAATTTGATGGAGATTTTGGAAACTCCAATCACCATTTTGTGCAGTTCCACCAAAATTGAGAGATGTTGCCCACGTGATATTTTAGTTGAACTGCACAAGACACTCATTCCAAAAAAGTGTTTTGTGGAGTTCACCAAAAGGTCAGAATAGCAACAGGTGAAATGGATATCCCTATCTGCACAAAAAGATAGAAAGTAAACAGTTGCTGGTCAATAAGAATATACGAAACTTACACGAAATGAAAAGAAGCATATTAATTATGTTCATGGCAATCACACAAGGACAGTAGAAATTTTAAAATGTCAGCAATGCTTCATGTTACCGGAAGCATTACGATCAACTATGACATTCGTCAAATATGGGATTACTTTAATGGTGGCATTGCTTGTTTACCAGATACAATAAATCAATAGCAGCTAAAGAGTTGGTTTAAGGACATGGGACCGTGGGGACACTAGGTCACTCAGCAGCCTAAAGAAGCAACTTACTTATCATACTGGGGAAAACAACAGGAGTACCATTTGTTAACACGGTTTAATTGCATCATATCTCTGGATTAACAATAACACTGGTTAGACATGTCCTTAAGGTAACAGTGTGATCGCTTCATTATACATGCGCCCTTACATTAACAACAACAAAAGGTTGGTATAAGGACATGCGACAGTGGATGCATCAGCACAGTGTGCCTATAAGGAGGCATAAAGTGGTGATGCCGAGTTTGTTCATGCTCTGTAAGGGCACCAAATCTAATCCTGTAGAACTTTTACTATGTGAGGGCAACAAATCTAATCCTGGAGACCTTTTACTATGTGAGGGAAGAAAATCTAATCCTAGAGACCTTTTACTATGTGAGGGCAGCAAATATAATCCTGGACATACTCTGTTGACTTGTCCACCAGCCGCCACTTTCTATCCTTTTTTCAACCAATAATTGATCTGTTCCTTATCCAGTTTGTACCGAGTTTTCCCATTATCTCCCTTTTCAACCAAGAGACCTGTTGGGTATCCGGTCTCTACTACTTTCCCCCTGTTATTTCCTCTTTGAATCAAGTCCTAGATTCATGCTACGATCCCCCTTTCTTCGTTGTTTGAACCAAGTCCTAGATTCGAATGCATGAAGTAGCTTTACCTCTAATAATACTAAAAAATTAGGTGGATTTGGAAGAGCTGATGGAAGTAGGAAAAATATGCACATGCAGACACGTTGGGAGATGGGGCAGTAGACCAAGGCCGCTTTCGAAAAACTTGTACTTAAGGTTCGTCGGTATGTCGGCGGTGGCAGGTCCGATCTGCGCACAATACGGTAGGGAGGAAGAAGGGTCGGAGGACCTCCCGAGCCAGCGCTGTGTCGGAGAGAACGGCACGGGCAGAGGATTGGGCCCCGACGGCAGCTGTGGGTTTTCTCCCTCAGTGGCGATGACCGCGTGAACAATGCACCTTTTAGTCCTCTACACACACCCGCGGAAGGGATCCGGCCGAATCTGTGACCAGCGGTGAGCAGAGAGAAAATGCCGCTACTGCTGTCTTGTTTAGATCTGGAGAGGACGAAAGAATGAAGAGAGCAAGCCTAGTAAAGCAAGCGCCCAGACCCCTGCATACATATATAGTGGAGTGATTATCTTTTTCTCTCCACAATAAGCGTTTCAATTTGTGTACGTGGCATTAAAGAAAATAAATTCTCTATCTAAGGTGACTAACTGTACGACTCCTACTTACTACTAGTATTACTAGTATTGTTCACTTGTGCTCCCCGGCCCTCCATTCGTTGAACAACCCCACGGGTGAATAAACATACAGTACTAGTATTTATATAGAACGAACAAGCGCGGACTATTTTCGCGTAGTTAAAAGTTGACGGCGGGGCTTTTCCCGGGCAGTACGCGCGGCAGTTTTCGGGTAGGCGGTTTGACAGAGAGGCGAGGAGGGTGAGGGAGTGGTGGATTCAAACTTTGCTAGAAAGGTCGGGATGTGCGACTTGACGATGCATTACTACTGGAAATACTTGTGATATGACTACTCACTATAGTCATGAATTACTGGCGCTACGACCGGGGTGATGCCCCCCTTCCATTCCGCACTCTAATCTGGTGCATGACATGTCGACCCAGATGCTGGCTCTCCCACATGTCGGTGAAGTACGTAGTAAGACGGAGCAAAGAATGATGCGGTATATACTACTACTACTACTCATGTCGGAGGAGTGCAAACCACGGCAGCCCGGTGAACCAGGAGTGTGAACCACGGTATCCCAGTGAACCAGCAGTAGAAAACAATGTGGTGATATGGCCATAAAAACAATGTGCTATGGTCTAGACTGTAGCATGTAGAGTACTACTCCTCTTTGTTTGGATCCCTGAGTTAGAGCTAGCTTGGGTTGAAATAGCCTCAAATTATCGAAACAAGAGGGGTTAGTTTGAGCTAGTTTGCTCTAACCCGGCTAAAAAAACTAGCCCGATGGAGAGGTTCTAATTGGGTTAGTTATCCTTGGGCCCACTAAAAGAGAACTAAAAAAATCTCCCCTGCCCACACCAGATCGCTCCCTCCCCCCCTCGCACGACTCCTCTCTGTTCCCCATCGGGCCACTCGCCCAAGAGCCACTCTGCCGCTCGCCCTCTCTCTCCTCCGGCCGCCTTCTCCCTCTGACCTTCGAAGGTCGCCCCGCTCCCCCTTCACCAATCATTTTTCTCCCTCTGTCGTGCGCAGCGGCGATGCATCTACCAGGGAGGTCGCGAGAGGGGTGAGTTTGTTTGTTCCTTCTCTGTCTCACAACCATATCATTGATTTTGCTCGCTCTAGCGCTAATTCTGATTTGGAAAAGTAGATCCTGATCAAACTTGGTATAGATTTGTGGTGCACACATGGAATTGTTTGATGTTGCTTGAGGAGGTAATAAATCTTTCTAGAGGCCCAAAGATTCAGTTGACCTTTCTAGGTATTTCAGTTTCAGGCTTGCATTATTTCTAGAGGCCCAAAGATTCAGTCCACCTTTCTAGGTATTTCAGTTTCAGGCTTGCATTATTTCTAGAGGCCCAAAGATTCAGTCCACCTTTATAGGTATTTTAGTTTCAGGCTTGCATTATTTCTAGAGGCCCAAAGATTCAGTTCATCTTTCTAGGTATTTCAGTTTCAGGTTTGCATTATTTCTAGAGGACCAAAGATTCAGTTCACCTTTCTAGGTATTTCAGTTTCAGGCTTGCATTATTTCTAGAGGCCCAAAGATTAAGTTCGCAGTCAGCGCAAGCGGCCCTGCTACCCATGCGGTGTCGACCTCAACTCGCAAGCACCAGCGTCTGAGGGGTTCCCGGGGCTTGGGCTGTACAGAGCCTTCCTCCAGAGCGACGATGACAAGCTCCTCCCTGGGTGCGTGAGGGGCTCCGGGCTCCCTCCCTATCGTGAATGACTTCCATGATGAGTTAGCTCATGCTTTGTTTCATGGAGTGTATTTTTTTGTGAAGCTTGATTGACGACTTGTATGTTTAAGCGGGATATCTCATTTGTATGGACAAAGTAAAATTTATCATGTTTTGCATGCTTGATTTGTAAAGATGGTTCGTTTATGTCAAATGTGTGCGGGAGGAGGCCACACAAGAGCCGGCAACACCAAATCCGGCAGGAAATATGGTCCAGAGTAGTCAAATGATTGAGAAAGAGCATTTATTCTCAATCTAACCCTGCCATCCATACACCTCTTTGGTTTAGAGTTAGTTGAGGGTTAGAATCCAACTCTAACCTCTAACTGAGTTAGAGTTCTCCTCGTCTCGGTTCATCGCCATCATAGTTACCCCATTCCTGTGTTTTCAGTATCCTGCGAATCAAAGAGGCCCTTTTTTGCGGGAAAAATCAAAGAGGCCCTATTTTTGCGGGAAAATCAAAGAGGCCCTTAGACTGGTTTAGGTCCGGTCATTTTTTATAAATGTGTTATGTCCAAAATTTAGTGAATGTGCTCCGATTTCTATGAAAATAATCCCGTTTCATGTAGTAATTCATTCATTTATTTATTCTTCTCCGGGGGGTTTGCATGTACTGTACCCCGGCATATGCTCCGAGTCGTGCATGCACTACGACCCAGATGCTCTATGTCCCACATGTCAGTGAAAGGGAGCACATGGAAATAGCCTAGGAGTACATATAGGAGGATAAATGCGTGAAAAAACACGTACTCTGAAGCGTAGCTGCGGTTTGAAAAGGAGACCTAAAGTGATGACAGCTATAGGTCGCACGCACCCAACTAGTGGTACTAGACATACGACTATTTTTTCCCTCAAAAAAGAAGAGGTACGAGTGCTCAATACTCCTATTCTATCAACACGAGTCCCATCTAACAACAGCGTCCATCCTACAGCTAGCTCTCCTCCCTCGTTTCTCTTTTCTAATTCTAAACTCGGCCGACGCCCGGTGGGCTGGGTGGGTTTGCTCAACTGCGGCCCCACCTCACAGTGAAAACGTTATGACTGGAATAAAAATGCCATATACTCCCTGCGTTCCTAAATATAAGCCTTTTTAGATACTATTTCAAATGGAATACAACATAAGGATGTATGTAGACATATTTTAGAGTGTAGATTCACTCATTTTGCTCCGTATGTAGTCACTTGCCGGAATCTTTAGAAAGACTTATATTTGGGAACGGAGGGACTACTATACTAATAAAACATTAAGGCCATGAGGCGATGCAGTGCTGGTTACAGGAGGCAAGAAAAGAGATGCATCCATCGACGACATCCACCTCCTCGAGTCAAGGCGCCGGCCCACCGAACGACGACTAAGTAGCAACGGCTTTCGTGGCCAGGTTGACGTGCTTCTGAACAATGGCGTCCAAAGATTCCAGCCGCTGGAAGAAGGCCAACATCTTTCTGTCCTCGCTTGCCTTGTAGTGGCCCATGTAGACGATTTCCTTGTAGGCGTGGATGTGCAGGTCGACAGTTTCTTACATGGCGAGGCGCTACGTGGCGAGCACGGCCTCGACGTGCACATTCTTCGTCGCGACTTCTGGCACCTGCAGGGCCACCAGGGCTTGAAAGAGTTCGTCACCATGGAGGTCGATGAGGGTGGCAGGCAATGAGGAGCCTGGGCGTGCTGGCTGGAGTAGTACGGCAAGGTCATCCACGCGCTTCTTGATGGCGGTGAACTTGCGGACGGAGTTGGCCATCATGTCGTCCATGCGAGAGGCGAAGCTGGCGTCGGCGAGGGCTACTATGCCGACGGTCGCCAGCACCGTCTGGAAAAGCTGCGCGGTGCGGGGCCGCAGGCCGGTGCCTTGGATGATTTGGCACAGCTGACTGCCGCTCGCGTCCATCGCCTCCATAGGTGCTTGTGCCTTCTGGTCACTTGGTTGGATTGGAGTGAGCAGTGTTGCGTAGAGACTAGGAGTAGATGGATTGGAGTGGTGGGGCGCCTTTATATGAGAGTCCAAACTCTATTGCATTCACATCATGCTGGCTCTATTCTTCTTCTCCAATTAATGCCCTCTGCTTGTAGTTGAGGATGCATCATTGACCATTCAACGTCTCGGGAATTGCTACCCTCTCCCTCCTTGGCATTCAAGCACCTATGGAGGCGACTACCGCTCGCGTCTATCGTGTGTCAGGAGACGTTCCCGTCGATGAAGAGGTGCCTATGGTGACTTCGTAAATTTTAAGATGATAGTGTCGGCTCAGTCTTTCGGAGGTGCTCAGGCCCCTCCCAATGCTCCACCTTGTACAGGTGCTAAGGCTGCCATGTAGGCAAAAACTCTGATGTGGCAAGGTAATTAAGAGGAGAGACATGAGTGTGGTGACCCTAGGAAGAAACAATGCCAAGCACAAGAACCTAGGCAAAACACGTAAATTGGAAGGATCCCGCCAATGCATGAAGAACTTTAGTTGCAAAATCATTAAATGAAGGATGCTTAGCACCAACAAGTTAAGCACATATGCATTGGGGACTTTAGTTGCTAAAGTTTTTAATGTGCTTATTAGCACCTCATGTAGGCACCAATGCATTGGAACTAGCCTCATAGGGGTAGGGTGTGGGTGTGTGCGTTCATAGGGGTGAGTGTATGTGTGTGTATATGACTGCTTGCGTCTGTACTGTGTTAAAAAAATGTAAATGTGTGTCAAAAAGAGACTAGTCAGTATACTCAATATTGTGCACCGCGGAGAGGAAAACGGGAGAACTACGTATTTATTTACGGTGCAGATTCACTCATTTTGCTCCATATGTACTCCATCTCGGTGTAGTCTAGTCACTTGTTGAAATCTCTAGAAAGGCAAATACTCCTTTCTGGTTTACAGGGCTATACTAGCAAGTACGTACTACAATAGTGGGCTCACATAGCAATTTTGTCTCGTGCAAGAGCCTGGCTATATGTTTGCTCCAAGGATCGCAACTTCCATGTTCGGGTTGCGCTTGGTTCTTCGCCTCTTCGAGAAGACGAACAATGATGTTACTACTACTACTTCTACAGTATCGAATTCACCGCTGCATGTCCATCCACCGCGAGCGGGAGGGAAAGCCTGTCCTTGTCTGCGAGCAACCGCACGCATGGGCGAGGGAGAAGGCGTGTAGTAGTAAAATCAAGCTTCTCCTCGTTGTACAAGTTGACGCGACACATCATAGCATTGGCCACACATGCTTGCCTCTAAACTTGGCTGAAAGACCCGCAGTGTACAATATATTTGCTACAACCTCTAACGTTTACCTACCACAAATTAAAATATATATTCCTGTCTTGACCAGATGAGCGTGCAAACTACAATCACCAGAATGACAGGTAGGGCCAGAAGACTATTTTAATTAAAAAAACTTCAAGACGACCACATAGCATGGAGCCGACCCAACGATTTTAAGCTTACAAGCACTGTACACACTATCCTAGACTACTCTACACATGAAACTGCCACACGAGCGTCTGGGCTGCGCTTGGCTCTTTGCATCTTCGGGAAGTCGAACAATGATGGAGTACTACTGCACCGGAGGAGTACTACAGTATGCTTCTGGCCATCTGACACTGATTGAACTGGTGCATGTCCACCGCGTGCGGGAGGGAGAGCGTGTAGCGAAAGCTTCTCCTAGTCCTGCCAGCCATGATGCTCATGGGTGAGGGAGGGACGCAACTTCATTGACTTAGTGCTCCTGCCTTTGCGTGTATGACAGGTGGGCCCACAGGTGGGTGGCCAACCTGTCATACAACCAAAGGCAGGTGCAGTCCATGAGGGAGACGATAATCAAACTTCTCGTTGTTGTACGAGTTGATGCGACACATCAAAGCACTGCACTCGATCTATTTCCATAATTTGCATTTACTGATGCATTAATTACAGTGCATGCATGCATGCTGTGACTCTCCTGTTGATACTTGCATGCGTTGATTTAATGCACCTTGAAGTAGTATGAATATGTGATAGTAAAGCTTTGTAATGCCCCGGCCCTAAAGCGAGAGATGGTTGTGCACGAGGAGGGCGAGATCATGCAGACGGAACATGACCCGACAATGGAGCTCTCTATGGTCTCGATGGACCTCACCATGCTCCACTGCCCCTTGTGCCTACGCCCCTTAAAGCCTCAAGTGTATGAGGTTCAAATACACCTCGTCCGTTCGACTGATCGAGCAAGGTGCAGGTTTCTTGATTGATGTGCTATTTGATTGATTTGTGCAGTGCAAGGGAGGGCACCTGGCCTGCGCGGACTGCTGCGTCAAGCGCCCCAGGAACCAACGGCAGTGCCAGAAGTGCGAGCGCGGTGGTGGCTTCGACGTGCAGAACACAGCAATGGACGCCGTCCTTTCGTCGGTGAGGGTGGAGTGCCCGCACGAAGGCTGTGGGCTCTACGTCACTTACCAGAAGCTCGCCGATCACCAGAGTGTGTGTCCCCTCGCGCCCTGCAAATGCCCGTGCCCGTCTACGGCTACGAAGGCCCTCCGCTAGCGCTCTGCCACCACATCAGCATCGTGCATCCCATGCCCGTGCACAGGATCCAGTATGACATGGTGCTCCAGCTGCAAGTGCCACTGTCGGAGACACATCTCTTGCTGTTCGTGAAGGAGTATGGCCGCACGTTTTTCTTGGTCGGCGGCGTGCTCGAAATCGGCGCGCCTATCATCGTGTCGGTCGTTTGCATCAGAGCGGGAGCGTCCCCACTGCCGCACTACGTGGCTAAGCTGTGGGCGAACGGCCCGCCGGGGGAGCCCAAAGGCACGACCGACACCATCAAGGTGGAAATGGAGGTTACAAGCAGCAAGGATTTGGGCGACGTTGCCGTGCAGGAGCTGACCTTCTTCACAGTTCCGCCCAAGCTGCTAGCCAGGGCTAAGCTAGTGTCCCTCCACATTGAGATTGACAAGCTCACGTCCTAAATGTTTCTACAGTGCCTTCTGTTTATCTTAGTAATATGCTAATATAGGGAATAGCTCGGTCTACTTTAGCTTAAGAGATGCAGCAATTACTTCGACATCATATCAGTAATTTCCAATAGTTTGGTGGCGATGCAGCAATTACTTTGACATCAGATCAGTAATTTCCAATAGTCAAATGGATATTCTGTGTCTGTTGGATATAAAGTTCCTTTGGGTAAGAAGTACTACTTGTCATAAAAATGGATAAAAGGAGATGTATCTAGACGTATTTTAGTTCTAGATACGTCCCTTTTTATCCATTTTGATGACAAGTATTTTCGGACGGAGGGAGCTTATATGCTTGTTTGTTCATGAAGTGTTTCATACTTGTGTGAGTTGACGTGACGCATCAAAGTAGTACTACTACTAGTAGTACTCCCTCCGACCCTAATTTCTCTGTGCATAAGTCGAGGCGCAGATACCAAGCAGGGCCTGGTTGTGTTGGACAACTCATCGGACTGCGCACCAGGCAGACGAAGCTCGTGTCATGTTGGTGCCGTGTGCAGCCCGCACATTAACCAAAACCTCGCGCCTCCAGCTTAGCCTCCGTGTTTTAAACTTCTCAATCTCAAGGCCAAGGAGCAACGCGAAACCTATGATAGAGCCAATCGGATGGTTGAGAAAACTACAATTCGTAGCTATAGATGCATGTGTGAGAGAGGACGAGTGCGTGCGTGCACCTTTTCTCTTCCTGTATATCGTACTAAACTCAGAGTAGAAGTGTATGTGGGTGGCATCGACCTAGGGAGCTAGAGACGGTGCATGCAAGAAGTCTCGGGAGATAGGTGTAATGCGTTTGAAAAGAAGACTAGTCTATAGCTCGCCAGACGGCTATTCCTGTCAAACGCCCCAATAACCGTAAGATATGTATCCGACGGTGCCAGTTATCGCACGTACACAGCAGTAGAAAAAGAACTACCATGGCATATGCTACACCATGGCCGAGAACACGTGCCCACATTACGCCATCCGGGAATAGTGTCGCACTTCGAAACTAGAACCGTCAATAAATTTTGAGCTTGCGTCTCGTCACTTTCCAAATTACTACTACTACCACGCTATATTTAATTGCAAACCTGTTCACACCGATCACAACCTAAACAGTTTCCCACTTACGAGCGTATTAGTACTCGGTTATAAATACTACTATGCCAAGATGACTGCACATTCGTCCTCAACTCCTCATCCACAAAAACAAACAAGTCATTCAGCATCCTTCCCTTGTGTCTGCCATGGCCAGCGTGAGTTCTTGGTCGAGAGATTACCACCAGGGAGAGGCGAGCATGGAAGGGGAAGCACGAGAGATGTCCTGTCTCACCGCGAAAGCAGCCGACATGTCCCGCCACGCGGAAGTAGAAACACAGAGGTCCTGCCGTGCCGCCGAAGCAGCACCGAGGTCCCGCCGCGCTGTCGATGCAGCAGACTGGTCCGGCCGCGCCGCGGAAGCAGCAAAGATGTCTCACCGCACCGCTAATGCAACAGAGATGTCCCGTCGCACCGCGGAGGCCTAGGAAAATGTCTCGCGGGCAGGCAACGACTCTTACAGGCGCATGCATGCGATCTTCCATAGCTAGATGGATTAGATCTCTGGCTGGGCGAGGTTGTAGGACAACATGAAAGCCTCGTTTGAACATGCTACCGGCATCATCTGACAACTAAGGGAGGGCAATGAGAAGCTCCGGGCTGAGCGCGGCCTGCTGAGGGCGAAGATCGTCCGAAGTGCAGACCAACAGGAGTAAGGATGGCAATTTTACCCATGGGTACGGGTAACCGCAGATACCATATCCGCATGGGCAGGGTATGGGCACAATTTTATACTCACGGGTAGTACTCATACCCTACCCGTTAAGTCATGGGTAGGGTATGGGTATAACTGTTTACCCATGTATATACCCATACCCTACCCATTTTATACTGACATGTGAATCTTACCCGTGATTCACAATCACAAGTGTACCTATCTTAAAGTTGTGTCATGAGCTTATGAACCTATGTTAAAGTTGTTACCAATTGTGAATTTGAATTGAGATAATTGTCATGTACTCAGCTATCTGTTATTGAATTGAGATCAATATTTTTTGTTAAATGTGCTACAGATGAATGTAAAATTGTGAATTACTTGTGTACTATTTGATCTACCATTAGGTACCCAATGTGTATGGGTAACCGTCGGGTATGGGTATGGGTAAAGTATCATACCCATGGGTACTGGTATGGGTAGAATTTTGTACCCATTCACTACATGGGTATGGGTATGGTATTGCTCTGCCCGCCCCATACCATACCCATTGCCATCCTTAAGCAGGAGGAGACCAGTGCCTTGTTGAAGAGGACTGGCGTCATCGTCAAGAAACTTATGGACGAGAATGACATGCTCTGCATCGAGCGCCAAAGGCTGGTGGAGGAATCCATGGATGCTCTCAAGCAGCGTCTTGAGGACACTAAAGAGCTCATCGCCGCTCGCCGCAAAGACTAGTTCCCGCAGTCTGCAGCAACGCGTCAAAAAAGTAGAGATCAACGAGCCAGATTGTTGTCTTCCTTCTTCTTTTGCCCTTGTGTATTTCGGGCGTAGCCGCATGTGGCCTTTTTAATTATCTTCCTAATTATGTAAGACAATTATTATCCACTATCATCGTCCTTATATATTCATCAGTCTTGCTATAAGTCGCAGTAGATGCTATATAGGTCCGAAAGATCTTACATCAAGATCCGTGCTTTCATATTTTCTTTTTTCTCTCTTAAATCTCAGCCGAGTGAGACATAGCCACGCCATTAAACAGAGGCTCGAGCGCCATTAATGGAGACCTTTGGAGAGAGGTGGACGACAGATGAAGGTCAAAGGGCTCTCCTCTTGATAAGCACGCGCAGGGGTCTGATCTCATGCCTCTCATACTCAAATAGCTACCCTGCATGGTGCCTCCTAGCTAATAAAAAAAGGGGACGCGTGGCGGCATGTAAATGGTAAATAGAATGCCCACGGTTTTAATAATACTTGTGTTTCCGATTGTAACGTGACAGCACTTGTTCCAAAATGACTTTGTTGATTGTTAATGTGTGCGCCTTCGCAAATTGGACAGCAAAATTACCACAGCGTGTTGGTGCCATGTCATGGCACCAAGCCAAGTTTCATTATTTTTATGCGTGTTTTGAATTTACAGGAATTAAAAAACTAAGTTTCTCAATGTTTCCAGCCCAGCCACGATGCCTAGAATTTTGAATTTCATTCCCATTTCTTGCATGGGACCTAGAAATTTACCCGAGGACACACATGTGATTTTTTAACCAACTTTGGTGCACTGGAGCATGTGCTTGTATTTCAAATTTGAATTATGCACACAAAGGTGACACGTTCCCTCTCACAACCACGAGCCTTCTTGAGAGAAGCTCCAGATTGCAAGAAGGTTATACCAAATATTGTTCCTATTCAGCCAATTTTTTTACCACAGCATGGTAGTACCATGACATGACACCATGCCAAGTTTCATGATTTTCAGGCGTGTTTTTGATTTACAAGAATTTTAAAACCAAGTTTCTCAATGTTCTCGGCCGAGCCACGATGCCTAGATGTTCGAATTTTATTCCCATTTCTTGCATGGGACCTAGAAATTCATTTGAGGACATATATGTGATTTTTCAACCAACTTTGGTGCACATGAGCATGTGCTTGTAGTTCAAATTTGAAATATGCACATTAAATGACCAGAAACTCAATTAATGTATAAATAAGGCCAAACAAACCCGGAATAATTCCAAAATTTAATAGGGCACTCATGTAGTTCTATGTTGCCTTTGTAAAGAAACTCCAGGCGGGGCAGTGTATATTGTTTCGCACTCAAAGGTGGCACGTTTCGTCTCGGAACCACGAGCCTTCTTGAGAGAAGCTTTGGTTTGCAAGAAGCTTATACCAAAAATTTTTCCTATTCGGCCAATTTTTTTACCACAGCATGGTAGTACCGTGACATGACACTATGCCAAGTTTCATGATTTTCAGACGTGTTTTGGATTTACAAGAATTTTAAAACCAAGTTTCTCAATGTTCTCGGCCGAGCCACGATGCGCAGATGTTTGAATTTTATTCCCATTTCTTGCATGGGACCTAGAAATTCACCCGAGGACACAGATGTGATTTTTTAACCAACTCTGGTGCACCGGAGCATGTGCTTGTAGTTCAAATTTGAATTATGCACATTAAATGATCAAAAACTCAATTAATGTATAAAAAAGGACAAATGAACACAGAGTAATTCCAAAATTTAACAGGGCACTCATGTAGTTCTATGTTTCCTTTGTAAAGACACTCAAGGGGGGGGGCAGCTTATATCGTTCGCACTCAAAGGTGGCACGTTCCCTCTCAGAACCACGAGCCTTCTTGAAAGAAGCTTCAGTTTGCAAGAAGCTTATGGGGCTGTTTGGATGGCAGCCCCAAGCTACCCTTCCAAAATTTTGGTCGTTGACCACAGGTTGGGCCAGTGTTTGGATCGCAGCCAAGCTTTTGGCTCACAACTAAGTTTTTGGCCAGCCGTTGTGATTCCGCACTAGCGTGTGGGCAAGTTCCTGTCGGCTATTTCCTTCGCCAAAATTTTGGTATGCCGTCGTTTTGGTCGGGCTGGTGTGGGCATAATCCAAACGACCCCTATACCAAAACTTGTTCCAAATCGGCCCAATTTTTTACCACAACATGTTAGTGCCATGACATGACACCATGCCAAGTTTCATGTTTTCCAGGCGAGTTTTGGATTTACATGAATTTCAAATCCAAGTTTCTCGATGTTCTCGGCCGAGTCACGATGCCGAGATGTTTGAATTTCATTCTCATGTCTTGCATGGGACCTAGAAATTCCACCAAGGACACACATGTGTTTTTTCAACCAACTTTGGTGCACCGGAGCATGTGCCTGCAGTTCAAATTTGGATTATGCACATTAAAATCCAGAAACTCAATTAATGTATAAAAAGGCCAAACGAACCTGGAATAATTCCAAAATTCAATAGGGCACTCATATAGTTCTATGTTGCCTCTGTAAAGAAAATCAGGGGGAGGCAGCGTATATCATTTCACACACAAAGGTGACACGTTTCCTCTCGGAACCATGAGCTTGTTGAGAGAATCTCCGTTTTTGCAAGAAGCTTATACCAAAACTTGTCCCAATTCAGCCAAAAATTATACATATGAAAAAAGGGTTTAGATTATCCCAAACATCTCGCTACCTAGACCAATGTACTATGATTTGAATTCAACATAAAATGGATACAAATATTTGAATTGGAGATCATATGGTACATGTAGTTCACAGTGAAATATGATTACTGATATATGCATATTTTTTGTTATCAAGATAATATTTAAATGATTGTATAACTTGACAACAATCAAATTCAAATAAGGAAAATTGATTCAAATTTAGTCCATATGGTAGATGACAATATATATGTTCACAGGGTGGAGTAAAATGTTCATATATGATGGAAGATCAAAATGTACGACTACATCAATTATAAACCGCAAGGTCACCTAATGATATATTCGAATTCAACATAACGTGGATTCAAAAATTGAAATTCAAGCTCCTGGCATTTGTAATCATATAAAAAGGGACATTACTCTTTCTTTTGGTGGGAATTGATTTGTTTCGTGTAGTTTTGAGGGAAGTGCGAATCGATTTGGTACTGTACAGGGTAATCTTGTTCTCCCGATTTTTTTTTACATTTTTTTGTAGTTTTTTCAACTGCATTTATAGCAATATAGTAAAAGGGGACATGACTCTCTTGTGCTTTATATGAATTGTTTTTTGTACACATTAAGTTTGTTCTGCCAAACAAGGAATCCGCACCTTGTTATCCTGAAATTTTCAAGCTTGAGTATCTTTTGTCTCACCTGCTTTGAAACTCCGGCCTCTTCAACCCGTTCCGTGCCTTGTTATCCTGAAATTTCGACGCGTGCGAAAACTCCCTCCTCATCTGAAATCGGTCCCTTAGCCCAGATACGCAAAACCCCCCTCCTACGCCTCAGCCAGAAATGAAGCTCGACGTCGCAGGTGTCAAAACCGGTGGGGGTACGTTGGTAACTTACCCTACATTTCGGACAAGCGCGTCCCTAAGCCATGGCTCCCGCTCCCTTCCCCTTCGTTCCCCCCCATTCGTACACCAAGGCCGCCAAAACTTGCGAAACCGCACGCTCCTCCGTCGGCCTCCCGACCGCCGCCCAGCCAGAGACTCTTCCCCGACTATGTCGTCCATCACAACAGCTCGCTGTCCCTCATCCACCGCACCAGATGAGGATCCATCGTTGATCTCGTCGTCCTGCCGGATCAGCCGCCCCGTCCTCCACCTCCAAGGAGCTGCGCCGATGTTCACCTCATCTATCGCGCCACCTCCATCCCCACAACACCGTCTTGACCTGCCCCACCAAAACCGCAGCACCCTCACCAATTCCTCCGATGGAGCCGAGGCCAACCCGGCGCCACCAAGGAGATTCTGCACTCCCCGCTGCATTTTATCTTTTATTCGATCTCACGAGGCTACCAGTGCTCGATACTGAGCAGCCATGGCGGGTCTCCATCGATGGCGCCATCGTCGGCCACTTCATCCATGGCGTCTCTCCTCCATGTCGTTGCTTCCTTGGCGACGACTTCCACACCGGCACTAGCTGCAGCTGCTCCGACTCTCGCTCGCGCTACTGATATTGCTGCTCCAGCTCTCGCTCGCGATGCGGCTCTGTTCTTGCTGTCGGTCGTGCTACTGCACTACTCTTGCTTTTGTTCGTGCTGCTGCTCTGCTCTGCTATTGTTGTCGGTCGTGCTGCTACTCCACTCTTGCTCTAGTTCGTGCTTTTGCTCAGCTCTTGCTCTTGCTCGCGCTGCTGCTGCTGCATGACCTCCGGTAGCTACATGAGTTGCTGCTTTAGCACTCGCTTGCGGTGCTACTTCACGACTTGCTCTCTGCTAGTGTGTTCCTTGCTCGAGCATCTGCTAATTTAGATCACTGCTTCTCTGCTACTTGTGCTTGAACGCCCTAAATATCTATTGCAATGCTTCGCTACTAGTTCAATCAATTTCGACAGTAAAATTCAGTTTCAACTGTAAAGTTCAGTTTCTTCAGTTAAGTTCAGAGTGAACATTACTTACAACATCTATCGGAGCAGTCGTGGTGCTATTGATTCGTTTTACATCTAGCACTTTTTGGTGATGTATTTTACATCATCTATTGCAGATGATATTAGAGTCCCACTTCAGATTAACTTTGTCTGTCTTGTCCTGCTTCAGCCTCGCCGCCGTACACCTCACCGGAGTTGCTCCAACAACGAAACCATCCATCACAGTGGAGCAGTACCCTCAGCACCATTTCCAGAGGCCTCAGATCTTCTTCCCTGCCTCCGACAGTCACACCAGCATCACCATCCTCCACGTCCAACCCAATGATGCTGAGGTCCACAAGGCTATGCCAAAGAGGTTGTACACTCGTCGCATTACTTTGTTACTCTGCATTCATGTCGATCCCTTAGGGATCCTTTGCTATGGAACTACTATGGTACTAGTATTCGTGCATTTGGTTAGAAGGAGTGGAGCAAAGCAAGACTAGAGGATTTTTTCCTTTGATGTCTCTTTCAAAGAAAAAACGTAGGAACTTTAATATCCACTTGGACGTCCTTTTCAAATTAATATGCATGAAGAACAAAACTAATTGCATTACTGGCATAATAAGATTCTTATTTTTTCATTTTCATGTGGTTTGACTTTAATTTGACCATGTTTCTCCATTCCCGTGTTATTCCAATTCATGTGAACCAAACACCCAGGTTGACTGAAATCCTATGTTTCCAAATGCTCTATTTTGCACGTGCATTCCTATCCTATTCCTATGTTTTTCCTATCCCTGCGTTTATAGAATCCACCAATTCTAAGGAGCCCTTACAGATTTACTTCATTTCCAGATAGGCGTCAAAGAAAACTCTGTGTGTTATGTCCTACTCCTGCTGTGCCGTCATTCACCCCACCTGAGGTGCACCATCGTCAGAAGCATTCACTGCAGCAGAGATTCCCCGTATAGACTTTCTTTCGCCACCTCAGATCATCTTCCCCATTGCCGGCAGCCACGCCAACTGCATTACCATCATCGACTGAGCAGATGAACCTGAGGACTACACAGTTCAGGAAGAGAGGTTGCAGTCTTTCGTGTTTGCTTACGTTATACATTGATTATTATTACCTGCCACTTTATTTTTCAAACTTGAGTTTTGAAATGCCCATGGGTCTCATATCGAGGCAGCAACAAATAGTATTTGTCTACTATCTGGTTCATCTGGGGTCTTCTATGTGGTTCATGTTGGGTGGGCAACAAACAATAGATGATCCATTGTCTATCTTTTAAACTGAAGCTATAATCTACCAGCTATCATTAGTTTTGGATTCATCCACTCGTTTGCTACCATCAGTGTTGATTTTTGCATGCACCCCTTAGGCCTTACAAAATCTAACTATTTTTTTATTATGCATGTTAGATATTGTACACAATCGTACGGAACATGTAGAGAAAAAGAGAAGACCATTGCATGGGAATATAATGTCATGTAGACGCCGCTCCATGGTGGGCGAAGTGGTCCCCCCGTCCTGCCATTCCAGATTGTATTCCAGAGGAAGATAACTGTTCAGATGGGGATTCAGAGGGAGCCAACCACTCCTGTTTATCACCTGAGGTGTTTGCTCTAACCTGGCATCCTGATGTTGGTCATATCATGCATATGGCGCCTCGCATTGCTTACACTATACATCTTATATGTCATCAGCTTAGTTTAGATTTGCTTTGTGTGAATGCCACCTGTTTGGTTTCTATATCATACTCCCACCATTCCTAAATATTTTTCTTTTTAGAGATTTCAACAAGTGACTACATACAGAGCAAAATGAGTGAATCTACACTCAAAAATATGTCTATATACACCCGTATGTGGTAGTTCATTTGAAATCTCTAAAAAAACAATATTTAGGAACAGAGGGAGTATATGGGAATTATGCAATGCCATCTTCTTTAGCCAGGCATCATATACGTGAATAATGCAATGCCATCCTGTTTAGCCAGTCATCGTATATGTGAATTGTATCATGCCATATTTTTTTCATAATGTATTCCATTTGTCCACAATGTTTATACATTCATCTGCTCTTCCTGTGCATCAGCCATTTGAGTCGGTCATGGGAAAATCTGGAGTGAAAACAAGGTCTTCTGAGCAGTCAGTGCTACTTGTCGATGCAGATTTCTTGCTGGTTACAGATAGCTCCTTAGAGGAGGATTCAGAGACAGATGACCAGTCGTATCCCCTCCGAGGTGCATGCTCTAACTTGGCAGGGTTATATTGCTCATATCATGCACATGGTGTCTTGCATTGCCATGCCATCTGCTTAGATTAGCCATGCTTTGTGTGAATGCCTCCTGTTTGCTTTCTGTATCAGATATGTGAATTATGCAATGCCATGTTTTTCAGCCTGTTATCACATATGTGAATTATGCACCGCCATGTAGCCAGGCATCATATATGTGAATTATCTCATGCCATCTTTTTTTCATTACGAATTTCATTTGTCGACAATCTGTGTATATTGAACTACTCTTCATGTGTATCAGCCATTTGAGTCGGTTATGGAAAAATCTGGAGTAAAAACAAGGTCTTCAGAGCAGGAAATGGTACCTGTTGAAGCATATATCTCGATGCTTACAGGGAGCTCCTCGGAGGAGGATTCAGAGACAGATGACCAGTCCTATATCCCACCTGAGGTGTATGCTCTAAGTTGCAATGTTTATATTTCTCATATCATGCATATGGTGTCTTGCATTGCTTAGTTTAGACATCATATGCACAATATGGAATTCCATCTGCTTAGTTTAGAGATCATACATGCGAGTGCCAGCTGCTTAGTATATGAATCAATTATGTCAATTATATCATGCCATCCTGTATACTTAGACAACATGTATGTGAATTATTTCATCCCAACCTATTTTAGAAAGACATCATATAGTTTTTTCATGTCATCATGTTTAGATACTCATCATATGTTGAATTATGCCATTATATCCTGGTAAGTTATCCATCATATATCTGAAACTGTGTCATGCTATCCTGTTTAGTTAGGCATCATATATGTGAAATTGTGTCATGCTGTCCTGTTTGGTTAGACAATGTGAATTACCACATCTGTCTATCATACAATGTCTGTACGTTCAATTTCTTTTCTTGTTTATCAGCCATTTGAATTGGAGGGGGTGATGGCAGTATCTAAGGGAGCAAAAACATGTTCTTCACAAAAGACAGTGCTGCCCGTCGATGCAGATAGAACCATCGTTGTACTAGCCCACAAACTAGTCCCATCACACATAATTGAGACTCTTCCAGATTGCACACTTACATCGTTGGGCAGAGAACCAGCTACAACCAATCTAACCACAACCCCAGCGGATAGTAACCCACTTCTAGTTGACGAAGCACCATGTCCACCACAGAGTACCCCAACACGAGCAGTTTGTAAAGAAATTGCAGTGCCCAAAGCACGAAGACCACCATAGCTAACCCAAACTCCACATTTAAAGCAGAAGAGCAACTGTTCTCAGGTCAGATTCCATAGCTATGGTCCATACTCCTTTGCTGGTGCATCACTGTATTTACTCATACCAACTACTTTTGATTTGAAGGATCCAATTGAAACTCCAATGGCGCAACATGTATGTTTTAACCATATTTCTTTAACTGGATTGCTGTTCTAACTTCTTGCTCTCTGTTGATTTCAGTTTCAGTTGTATAAATAATTATGTTCTCATGTGATGCACATTACAAGTGTTACCAATGTTGTGTAGTTTCTCACACTTATATTCTGTCTATGCTGTTGTGTCTTCAAAATTTATGAGTTGAACTGTGTCTCTATCTTGATTAGGCAACATAAACTAGAATGATATGGACAATATAATGACCATAGTACATAGATATATGTTTGATTCATGCGGTTATCCTGTCCACCTTACTACTGAACCGGTTTACCCAAATGAGTTTCGTATACTACATGCTAAACCTGTGATGTGTTTGCTTGTTTCTCTTGTAGTATGCAAAGAAAATATTGGAGAAGAGCACCCCACTATGAAATGGTAGAGAAAGTAATGCAGATAAGGATCAAGATAGTGAGATAACCCTGTTGGTCTCCAATAAAGGTGATAAAAATGATCTGGTAGATAGTGAGAAAACACCACAGTCCTGCTTTGATGTATTGTTCGAGTTACTGGCCAGTACCACTGGCACAAGCTCTTCGAACTCGCTGCCTGAATAACTTCGGCTTCTTTAGTTTCAGCTACAAGCTGAAAGGCATCAGTCAGCTATGCTGCGGCAAGAAGCCGAAGGATTGAGGAAGTCCCTGCAGAACTCAGATGCATACTTTCTTGTGCAACAGCAAGCGCTACAGGATTTAAGCGCCAAACAAGAGAAAGTTAATAAGATTGCTAAGCATCTTGCCAGCATTATGGGTACCCAGGATATTGTTTCTTGAGCTCTTGTGAAGTGGTTTCAGTTCTAGACTTGTTTTGCTGCGGTGTTTATATGCTGCTTTGTTCCCTACATTTGCACTAGTGGCGAACTTTGATGCCTAGTGGATGTAATATGTGTAATAGCCGTGATAGCCTAGCGTAAGTTGCTTGCTGATTTATTTCCTTGTTGTCTTGTTTATTTGTTTGCTTGTAGTCAGTGCAGTTCTTTTTCTGCGGTTTGCTAGTGGCCGCAATAACCTATTTTTTAAAACTAGGCCACAATAACCATGGACTACATATTTACTGTAGTGACACTGGGCCTCCTATGGGCCATAGAAACAATGGGCCTTCTATGGCCCGTGGACACAATGGGCCTTCTACGGGCCGTATCATCAATGGGCCTTATACGGGCCATATGATCGATTGGCCAAACATGGGCCAATAACAGACCACATTATGGCCGTAAACGGGCTAGAGTTGGAATCGTCCGTTCATGGGCCGACCATAATAGGCCGTCGTTAATAGGCCGTATTTGATGACGCTATGAAAACGGCCCAACGTATTAACGGGCCACAAACGGGCCAACTATAACAACAGGCTGAATTTCGCCCACAAGCAGCAAATGACAGTAACGGGCCGTAAGTAACTGAATGCTGGAAATGAGCCCAAGAATAAATGGGCCCTGAGAAGGCCAAAAGATAACATGGCCTGGAAACGGCTGAGGGAGACCCGGATTAAGGGGTCCTCGGACAGCCGGACTCTATACTTGGTCCGGACTGTTGGACTATTAAGATACAAGATAGAAGACTTCGTCCCGTGTCCGGATGGGACTCTCCTTTGCATGGAAGGCAAGCTTGGCGATTCGGATATGTAGATTCCTTTCTCTGTAACCGACTTTGTACAACCCTAGCCTCTCCCGGTGTCTATATAAACCGGAGGGTTGAGACTTCTAGTGTTTAGCCACAACAATCTTAACCTCATAGGCTAGACTTCTAGGGTTTAGCCATTACGATCTCATGGTAGATCAACTCTTGTAATACTCATATTCATGAAGATCAATCAAGCAGGAAGTAGGGTATTACGTCCATAGAGAGGGTCCGAACCTGGGTAAACATTGTGTCCCTCGCCCCCTGTTACCATTAGCCTTAGACGCATAGTTGGGGACCCCCTACCCGAGATCCGCCAGTTTTGATACCGACATTGGTGCTTTCATTGAGAGTTTTGCCGCGTCGTCATCAGAAGGCTTGATGGCTCCATCAATCATCTACAACAACACAGTCCAGGGGGAGATCTTCCTCCCTGGTCAGATCCTTGTTTTCGGCGGCTTCGCACTGCGGGCCAACTCGCTTGGCCATCTAGAGCAGATCGATAGCTACGCCCCTGGCCACCAGGTCAGATTTGGAAGCCTGAATTTTGTTGTCGATATCCGTGGAGAGTTGATCTTCGACGGGTTCGAGCCCATGACGGCTGTCCCCGGCCACCATGATGAACATGACCTAGATCTGTCATCTGGCCGCGCGTAGGAGATAGCGCCTGTGACCGCCCTGACCCTAGAGCCGAAGCGGAATGCATCGTCCAAAGACGGGAAGCTTAACCCTGCCACAGAGGCCGGAGACTTAGTGGCGCTCGAGCCACACACAGACCCAACATCGAGCTGGGCTTGTGTCACCGGAACCTCGGACTCGTCTCCGGCCATGGGTTCCAGACTGCCTGCACCCACGTCCATTGAAACTGATTGGGCGCCGATCTTAGAGTTCAGCTCCGTGGACATCTTCCAGCACTCGCCTTTTGGCGACGTGTTAAACTCATTAAAATCCCTCTCCTTATCGCGGACTCTCGGCCGAACTATGTCCGGCTCGAATGGGAAGTGGACGACGAAGAACTTCATTTCCCACCCACCACCCACTTTATAGCCACTGTCGACAACTTAACCGACATGCTTGACTATGACTCTGAAGACATCGACGGTATGGACGACGATGCCGGAGAGGAGCAGGAACCACTGCCTATAAGGCGTTGGACAACCACCTCCACGTACGACACTTACATGGTGGATACACCCAAAGAAAGCAACGGCGACAATGAAAATCTAGTCGAGGATAAACCTCCCAAGATACAGCCAAAGCACCGTCACAGGAGAAAATAACACTCCGGACGATGCCGAAGACAAATAAGACCCCGTTGAGCCAACCTCCGAGGAGGAGGAACGGGAGGATTGGCGAGTCAGCCCTGGCGAACAGGCCATGAACGAAGACTCAGAGGACAACAACTACCTTCTGCTCTCCGAGGACGAGGTGAGCCTCGGTGACGAAGATTTCATCGCGCCTGAGGAGCCCGCCGAACAGGAAGAATTTAAGCGTCAGCTAATTGCCACTTCAAGAAGCCTGAAAAAGAAGCAGCATCAGCTTCAAGCTGATCAAGATCTGCTCAATGAAAGATGGACTGATGTCCTGGAAGTCGAGGAATATGGCCTCCTGCGCCCAACCAAAAGCTACCCGAAGCGCAAATTGTTACCACAGTTCAATGAGGAAGCATTGGAGCCGTCCTACCAAGGTACAATGCGGCTGACCGACCACCACGTGGCTTGGACAAAGCGGCACCTCGAGCCGAACACCAGCCCGCACTGCCTCGCCGAACAAACAGAAATACAACAGCTCGGGGATATACACATGACCTGCTGCGCGACTTGGAAAATAGAGCAGGTCAGACAAGATCAATCTATGGATCACGGGGGTGTGCCCCGATGCGTGACGATGGCCGTCCGACTGAACGTGACAAACATAATCATGTCCGGGCCGAAAACCGCAGACGAACTCCATCCGAGCTACGTCACGACTTCGCCCGATATAGAGGCGCCGCATAGCCCCTTTGCTTTACTGATGAAGTAATGGGACACGATTTCCCAGAAGGGTTTAAACCAGTGAACGTTGAATCATATGATGACACAACAGACCCTGCGGTATGGATTGAAGACTTACTTCTCCATATTCATATGGCCAGTGGTGATGATCTTCACGCCATCAAATACCTCCCGCTCAAACTCAAGGGACCAGCTAGGTACTGGTTGAACAGTCTACCCGAAAACTCTATTGGCAACTGGGAGGACATGGAGGACGCCTTCCTCGACAACTTCCAAGGCACATATGTCCGACCTCCGGATGCCGATGACTTAATTCACATAATCCAACATCCCGGAGAATCAGCCAGGAAATTCTGGACTAGGTTCTTAACTAAAAAGAACTAGATCGTGGACTGTCCGGACGCCAAAGCCCTAGCGACATTTAAGCACAGCATACGCGACGAATGGCTGGCCAGACACCTCGGCCAGGAAAAACCAAAGTCAATGTCAGCCCTTACGGCACTGATGACCCCCTTCTATGCGGGCGAAGATAGCTGGCTAGCCCGTAGCAACAACAATACAAGCGAACCTGACACTTCTGAAGCCAGGAACAACAATGACAAGGCCCAACACAATAGACATAAGCGTCGAAACAACGGTGAAAACACCGAAGACACGGCGGTCAACGCCGGATTCAGTGGTTCTAAGTCCAGTCAGCGGAAGAAGCCATTTAAGAGAAATAATCCGGGCCCGGTCCAGTCTGGACTGGATACTAGATCGACCATGCCAAATCCATGGCACTCCTGATAAACCAGCCAATCATACTAACAGGGAATGTAGGGTCTTCAAACAGGCCGGCAAGTTAAATGTCGAGAATAAGGAGAAATGGTCGCAAAGCGATGATGATGATGAGGAACCCCGACCACCGAACACAAGGGGACAGAAGAAATCCCCCCCCCCCCCCCAAGTCAAAATGGTGAACATGATATACGCCACCCATATCCCCAAGAGGGAGCACAAGCGTGCACTCATGGACATCTACACGATGGAGCCAATCGCCCCAAAGTTCAACCCATGGTCCTCTGTCCGATCATCCTCGATCGCAGGGACCATCTGACTAGTATCCGTCATGGCGGATCGGCCGCACTAGTCCTTGACCCAATTATTGATGGATTCCACCTTACGCGAGTCCTCATGGATGGTGGCAGCAGCCTGAACCTGCTCTATTAGGATACAATGCGCAAAATGGTATCGATCCCTCAAGGATCAAGCCCACAAAAACCACTTTTAAGGGTGGCATACCAGGTGTAGAGGCCTGCTGTACGAGCTCAATCACACTAGAAGTGGTCTTCGGATCCCCGGATAATTTCTGAAGCGAAGAGTTAATCGTCGATATCGTCCCCTTCCAAAGTGGCTATCATGCAGTGCTCGGACGAACCGCATTCACTCGATTCAATGCAGTGCCGCACTACGCCTACCTCAAGCTCAAGATGCCCGGACCACGCGGTGTCATAACGGTCAATGGAAATACGGAACGCTCCCTCCGTACTGAGGAGCACACCACGACCCTTGCAGCAGAAGTACATAGTAGCCTTTTTAGGCAGAACCTCAATTCGGTACTAAAGCTCCTGGACACCGTCAAGCGAGTCTGAACTACTCTGCAGCAGGACTGTCCAGCTCGTCTAGAGCTTGACTAGCAATTCGGCGTTCGTCCCAGTCCCAATCAAGCAGTGACGTTTGTGCCACGCGTACATAACTATTCACTCAAAATACCATGGGCATGGACGGAGGCACAGCTAGACCGTGGTCCATAATGCAGCTCAACCGCCCCTGGATCCGCATACCTTGACTTTTTCTTTTTAATTTCAGGTTCTTCTGTTCCGAGGCTTTTCTGATAACCTGATCATCGGACCTATCACGGGACGGATACACCATGAAGACAAGGAGCTTTGACGTACAAGGGAATCCCCAGGTGGTCTCTGCTAATGATTGTTATACCTGTTTTAAATACCCGCATGCAGCTCGCCCTTGGTCATGGCATGTCAAATATCCTTCTTTGCTTATCGCATTACTTGTACAAATACGCCTTGATGTATTAATCAAATTACCATGGAAAATAACTTGCTGCTCAATATTTGCGGCGTCAGCTTATTACTTGATTTTTTCCTTGTCTTTGTATTTTTTATCAATTGCACCTGTACACTCTGGTACGCCTTCATTGGCTAGGGGCTTCATCATACCCCATAATACGTCAATAAAAGTCCGAACACTTTTATAGTATAGTTCGACACCCCGAACTTATAGCATTATATGCGTCGACTCCGAATCATGTCTTTGGTCAATAGTTGGGTTACCCGGCTCCTGTGCTTACTACCTTACATTCCGCTATAATGGCTAGGGTAGTAAAGGGAGAACTACTACTTTTGTTTCCCGGTTCTTCCGGATGAGCACCTTAGTAGAGAAAGCCGAAAACTAACTGTCATGATGTGGCGAGAGCTGGTTAGCTGTTCGAGAGGTTTAAAATCCTTAGAGATTTTTCCCGCATTATGTGATGAGTCGGTTTTTATCCGATTAGGCGTGTATAGCGCCCCAAGTTCGGACTTCCGAACACCAGGGGCTGCGCCAAAATTTTTATTGTCAAACTCCTATGGCTAAGTGAGGGTGATAAAGCCGTATAGTCTGGTTGCCTTGTTCGTTGCGCTAAACACCTGCTTTAAGGACCAAAATTTGGAGTAAAGAGTGTTTAGATTTATCCCGAACACCCCCATACTATCTACGTGGGGGCAGAAGCCGATGACTGGCCAACTCTCAGATTTCATAAATGGCGGCACAGGAGGTAAAATTTTAAATAAACAAGCATTATATTACATAAAGATCTTGTTTCATATTACAGGACAGGATAACATGAATGTATTCATGGGAATATGATATCCTTAGCACATTGCTCTGCCACAAGGCGGGATCCCTCCAGGACACTGTCAAAATACAGTTTGGGTCAGCGGTGCTCCTTGCCCTCAGGCGGCCTCTCGGTCATCTGCTTCATGGCATCCATCTTCGCCCAATGCATCTAAGCACGGGCAAAGGCCATCCGCGCGCCTTCGATACAGACCGACCGCTTGATGGCTTCAAGCCATGGGTAGGCACTCACAAGCCGCTTCACGAGTCCGAAGTAGTTGCTGGGCACGGGCTCGGCAGGCCAATGCCGGATTATTAAGTCCTTCATGGCTAGTTCAGCCGCCTTATGCAGCTCGACTAGCTGTTTCAGCTGATCGCTAAAGGGCACTGGATGTTCTGGTCCATGGTATTGAGACCAGAACAACTTCTCCATAGAGCTCCCCTCTTCGTCTTGATAGAATTCTGCAGCGTCTGATATGTTGAGCGGCTAATCCGCAAACGCCCCTGGAGAACTCCAAATCCGGGTCAGTAAGAGGAACCTTTCCTTCACATATTCTCTCTGCATTATAAAAGCCTTACCCGCCGCGATTTTCTTGGCAGCCTGGATTTCCTGGAGGGCGCTCTGGGGTTCGGCTCGGGCATCTTGTGCGCTCTGGCGGGCCTTGGCAAGTTCGGACTCTCAATCCTTAAAATCGCTCTCCAAGGACTCGTACTTCTTGACGGCGTCTGGGAGCTCTTGTTGGATCTCACTGACCCGAGCCTCATGCTTTACATGTGTGGCCTTTTCCTTAGCCGCCCTGTCCTCAGCCTCGGCCAACGACCTCTTGAGAGCCTCTGCCTCAGTCGTTGCCCCTAACAAATAATATGACACTTCGGTCAGAACAAATTGTTCATTACACCTGAATTTAGACAAGGTTAAATACATACCTTTGCTTTCCTCCAGCTGCTTCTTCACGTGGCCGAGCTCCTCCTCGGCCCGCTCCAGATTCTGCTTCAGTCCGGAGACTTCCGCAGTGTGAGCGGTCGCAGCCAGCAGCGACGCCTGCTTATTCACATAGACATATCAGATTAGACTCCTGCGAAAATTATTTGATCCTCTGTTCGGCTTTTCTTTCCGAACACCGGACAGAGCATTAGGGGCTATACTGTCTATACTGTGACATTATTTACAATTATATTACTTAACTCAAAGCCTGTTAGAAGGCTAGTGCAGGCTTTGGTCAGTCCGCTTTTGGCAGACTGGATCTTCTCAATCACCGTACTCATAGGAGTACGGTGTTCTTCAACAATGGAAGCGCCTCGTAGCGCTTCCAGCAATCTACCCGATGCCTCTGGATGGACAGAGGTCACGGGTGGAGTTGGCTCACCCCCCCCCTCTTTCAAAAGAGGCGGCATGCCTAAGTCCGGAGCCACATGGGCCTTCGGATCTATATTCGGCTGGGGGACGAATTGGATACGACCCCCATCATCGGTGTCCATGGGGATTTGCTCCCCCATGTGTTCGACAACCATGGTCTCACCCTACGGCACCACTGGGACGGCCTCCTGAGCCTCTCCCTAGCCTGGAATCCTTCAAGACAACACCTCGGTGTTGACTGTAGCATTGGGTGAGGAGGCTGTCGGAAGGGACCCGCTGTCCATTGCTGATGGGTCCAGCGACCCCTCCGAAGAGGAGGATAGGACTGGGCCGGACTGCAGGTGCATAATCCAGCACGTTCAAAACAATAAAGTAAAAAGTCCGGATATATTACCGTGTCCGGACACTTATGATTTGGACATGGGCTTGTCCCTGGGCTCCCACTCCGAGCTGCTATCGATGGCCGCTGCGAAGTTGTCCGGAAGGGAAGTTTTCCCCTTCTTGGACGCCTTGGCCTCCAAGTGCGTGGAGGCCGTCCTCTACTTTATCCCCCCTACAGGAGGGGAATGGATTTCTTCTTCTTCCTTCTCCTCTTCCTCATCGTCTTTGGTGACGGAGGAGCGATCCTCGACGTCTTTGGACATTGCGTCTGAGCCACCCTTGCGACGTAGACCATCTCTCATCCCCTTGGCCTTCTTTTTGGCCTTCTTCTCCGGTACCTCATAAGGCGCCGGAAATAGCATCTTCGTCAGAAGCGGGGTTTCTGGGCATTCAGGCAGCGGAGCTGGACAGTTAATCCGCTCCGCTATCTCTATCCAGGCCTAAAAAATCTGATAGGGAGGCTTAGATTCCTTCCTCAAACATGCCAGTAAAGGGTATACCTGGAAATCATGAAAGAACTTACCGGATTAGCCTGGTGAGTTAAGTTAAGCCCACGATCCTTGGTCGTGGGCGGTGGTGTCTCGCCGGCCTTGAAGAGCACCTTCCAGATGTCTTCGTGCGTCATGCCAATAAGCTCTAGTAGCATCTGGTGCTTGGCTGGATCAAACTCCCACAAATAGCAAGTCCGGCGTTGGCACAGAAGGATCCGGTGAATGAGCATAACCTGGATCACGTTGACGAGCTTGATTCTCTTGTTTATCATGTTCTGGACGCACGTCTGGAGCCCTGTCATCTAGTCCAAAGAGCGCCAGGCCAGGCCTTTCTCTTGCTAGGAGGTGAGCCGCATCGGGACTCCGGATCGTAACATGGGGGCCACTTCCAAATTGGTGTCGTGCGGCTCGGTGATGTAGAACCACCCCGACTGCCACACTTTGATAGTCTCCACAAAGGAGCCTTCAAGCCAGGTGACATTGAGCATCTTGCCCACCATGGTGCCTCCACACTCTGCTTGTTGGCCGCTCACCACCTTCGGCTTCACATTGAAGGTCTTCAGCCATAGGACGAAGTGAGGTGGGATGCGGAGGAAGGCCTCGCACACGACAATAAATTCTGAGATGTTGAGGATAGAGTTAGGGAACAAATCATGGAAGTACAGCCCGTAGTAGTACATCAGTCCGCGGACGAACGGGTAGAGGGGGAATCCCAGCCCGTGGACAAAGTGTGTGAGAAACACCACCCTTTCTTGGGGCTCCGGGGTGGGGACGATCAGTCCCTTGGCCGAAAGTCGATGAGCAATTTCCTTGGCTAGGTACCCGGCCTCCCGGAGCTCCTTGATGTCCTTCTTCTTGACGGAGGAGGCCATCCACTTTCCTCCTGCTTCGGATCCGGACATGATTGGAGTACTTTTTTGGGCGGAGAAGGCGAGAGCTTGGGTGCTGGAGCTCGAGAATTGATGGGCAGAGGAAGGAGAAGGCATGGGTGAACAAGGATGAATCCTTATCCCTTTATAAAGGCAGTAAAAGTCATGCGCCTCCCTGCTCGCCTTAAAATTCGCCTATTCCCCTAGAATCATGCAGATGGCACGGTTGGGTTACCCATGCCCGTATTGATGAGAATCCTATGATAAGGGGACACGATCTCTGCTTCGAGAAGACGTGCCAGTGAAATCGCACCTCAAAATACAGAGTGGCAGGCTAAAAATGGTTCGAATAATGACCGGGCAGTGGCGTGATGTCACGCTACAAAATGTTGTCAGCGGATTGGACTCGTGAAATATTATACTCTCTACGATTGTGTGTGGTACTTGTTTTGCAGAGCCGAACACGTTTTCTATGTTCGGAAGGCTATGTTGGAGTATTCGGAGAAGGAATCCGCCTTGCAATGCCGAGGACAATCTGCGCGCCGGACTCATCACCACTGAAGCCTAGTTCATGGGCTACTGAGGGAGTCCCGGATTAAGGGGTCCTCGGACAGCCATACTGTATACTTGGTCCAGACTGTTGGACTATGAAGATACAAGATAGAAGACTTCGTCCCGTGTCCGGATGGGACTCTCCTTTGCGTGGAAGGCAAGCTTGGCGATTTGGATATGTAGATTCCTTTCTCTGTAACTGACTTTGTACAACCCTAGCCTCTCCCGGTGTCTATATAAACCGGAGGGTTGAGACTTCTAGGGTTTTGCCACAACAATCTTAACCTCATAGGCTAGACTTCTAGGTTTTAGCCATTACCATCTCGTGGTAGATCAACTCTTGTAATACTCATATTCATCAAGATCAATCAAGCAGGAAGTAGGGTATTACCTCCATAGAGAGGGCCCAAACCTGGGTAAACATTGTGTCCCTCACCTCCTGTTACCATTAGCCTTAGACGCACAGTTCGGGACCCCCTACCCAAGATCCGCCGGTTTTGACACCGACAATGGTCCAATGGAATAATGGGCCGTTAATGGGTAAAGTGATTCAATGTTCATTACGGATCAGTTTCACTATGGGCCGTTAATGGGCCAAGAGTTACAAAGGGCCTCATATGGGCCGAAAGACGTCATGGGCCATACATGGGCCAAAAGTTAAAATAGGCTGGAATCATATTTTGACATTATTTTACATGTGAACATGCCGTTACTGGGCCTAATTCGGGTGGGCTGTAATGGGCCCTTGGTTAGCAGGCTGTAAATGGGCTATATGCGAACATGCCGTTAACATGCTTTCCGTGGGCTGGCCCACCACCTTTTGACCAATTCAAACGGGCCGGCCTTTTCACAGGAATGGGCCTCTGTTGGGCCGTGCCACATGTTGACGTATCATAGGCGCCTTCGGTCCAATGAGTGGATGACATTGTCGGATTTCTGGTTCCGGCAGACCCTTCAGGTTCGAACTCTGGGGTGCGCGCGAAGATCTTTCCCCCACGAGCTCACGTCTCGAAGTCTCACAAAGGAATCTAGGCTAGAAAGAATAACACACAAGGGACACGAGATTTATACTGGTTCAGGACACCATTGTGGTGTAATACCCTACTCCAGTGTGTGGTGTGGTGGATTGCCTCAGGGGACTGATGATGAACAATACAAAGGGAGAACAGCCTCGCGAAGGATGTTCTTGAGCTGGTGCAATGAACTGCTTTGGTGAGTTCAGTTGCCTCTCTCTCTCTCTGATCGATAGATCTCCCAGATGCCCCTAGTATGTGGTGGCTAGTCCTGTTTATAGAGGGAGGCCCTGGGCCTCTTCCCAAATAATGAGCGGGAAGGGCGCCAACAATTGGCCGTTTTGAAGGGGAACATCTAGTACACTTATCTTGACTAAAGTTGGTCTTCGGCTGCCAAACGCTCTGACGATGACGTCGTCCCGGGCTCCACGATGACCTCCATCCTGCCGCTCTGCTGGTCTTGGTCTTGTTGCACCGAAACGGTAACCTTTGCCTGATGCATTGGCCTGTGCTTGCCCCCTTTGCACCGAAGGGGAAACAAGGACACTGCGCAGGCCGGCGCCCGCTTGGCGCCCACTTGGTCTCGATCGTCATGGCTTGCGTCACGGGCTCCTCGTGAGGTGCCTTGCCTTGATCTCTCCGCCTCCTCGCGAGCCTTCCTGATCAGGCTGTTCCTGAGGAAGCTTCCTGTCGTCCTCCCTGTGAGGCTTGGCCCCTCGCGAGGGTCTTGAGCTTGAGCTGATGAAGCTGGGCTGCACTGGGCCCCCACTTGAGCCACGCCGCAGGCCACAGGTAGGCAAGTCTGGGCACCCCTGTTCCGAGAATGCCGACAGTAGCCCCTGGGCCCGAGGCGCGCCCGGACTTGGATTAGCAGAGAAGCGAAGGGGCAAGTGTGAAGCGCCGCAGGCCCCAATAGCCTGCGGCCTTGGGCGCCGTGTGGCGATTGATTGGACGCGGGCGTCTCCTCTTCCCCATGATGCCTCGGCAACTGCATGACTTGACAAGTACCTGCATGCAAAAATGGGTCATGATTACCTATGATCGTGGAGACCGACGGTTGGCCTTCTCCGGCTATAAGTGCGGAATGGTGCAAGCCCTTCCAGTCCATCCCTTCCTACTGCTCCTTTCCTTCTTCTTCCTCGCCCTTGCTCCACCTTACGCCAATGGCACCAATCCATCGGGTTTCGGCAGAAGAGAAGGGAAAGGCCCCCTGAGAGGGTCCCGACCCGCTTCCGCCAAAGAAACGGCTAGTCCTCTGCTGCCGAGATGAGGGTGCTCGGAGGAGGCGTCGATGCCCTGGTATAAGCAGCCGCCGCCTGGGTTCCCGCTGCCCTTGTACGCCCGCATCGAGGGCCCTGGAAAAGAAGGCGCCGAGAAACACCGGCGGTGCCGCCGTCGACGCCGGCGGGTTACGGTGGTGCGCGTCGTTCCTCCTGGAGTCCATGCCGAGGGCTCCTCTCGTGAGCTTGTGCTCCACCGCGTCATGCCTCCTCGATCTTGGATTCGCCTTCCTCCCTCCTTTGCCTTCGAGATCCCGCAGAGGGGGCCTCTTGAGCTCTGGCTGCAGCACACTGACTGTAGTACCCCTGCGACCGGAGCGGAGGTTGAGGTTGTCGCTCCGGGCAAGGTCTACATGACCCATGGCTGGGGCGAGATCGCCCGGGTCGGCCGGATAGGGGGCGCCCTCGTAATCCACCTCGAATACGAGGGCGCCTCCTTGATGTCCTTCAAGGTCTTCGACGCGGAACGACACCGGCTGGAATGCTGCCCCGAGAAAGGTGGACGGGGCATCGTCGTGGCAAGGACCAGGCCCGCCAACCGCTTCCCCAGCAGCTCCTCAGGTAGTAGCGGAGGTGCCAAAGGGTCCAGCGATTCCGCCGAGCTTTACGCGACTCCGGAGACGAGCAACGACAGCTACGAGCCCCCGAGCTTGCATCGCGCTCAGAGCAGGGCGGGTGCTTCAGGCCGCCGGCGCTGCTGATCTGGATGGGGTTGGCACCGGCGCCTGATGGCCCACTGTTGATGATGGTGTCTCCTGCGGAGGCGCACGTAGTTAGCGCTCCTTAGGATTAGCACCTTTTGTTCCCTGCGAGGAATCAAAGTACCACCCCATGAGGGTATGTAAGGCGCCGGCCATGTCTTTTGTGAATATTATATCTTATTATGAATTGATGCAAGGTGCTTGTCTTGTCCCGGCTCGGCTCCGCCTTTCTTTCCTCACGAGGGCTTGGTGCTCTATGCTGACAGGTTCCGGTCCCCAGGCAGGCTTCAGCCATGGTCAAGGCCAGGAGGTGAGCGGCCCAAGGTCTAGTAAGAGCCCCTGAGTCATGATGCTCAAGAGGTCCCCTTTAGCACTCAAGCAGCCTCCACTCGGCAAGAAAGGTAGGCAACTTTGCCGTGACAGAGCTGCACTAGGTGAGGGTTTAGCGCTGAGTCGAATCAGTTTTCGCGTGACTTACCTCGTAGGTTTGGAGTAGTTTTTGTCGAGGTGATGGGCCTGCGCGGCGGCAGCTGAGGTGTTGCCGGGTTAGGTCCTCGTGAGCTTCTTCCCTCTCCCCCGCACTTTCCTTAATGCTCTACGTCCTCAGGTCCTAGCCCTCGAGCGAGCTCAGCTGCCGCTGGTATGACAGGTCGCAATGCCGTGGATCAAGGCCAGGGGGTGAGGGCTGGAGAGCCAGTAAGAGCCCATGAGTCGCGATGCTCAGGTGCCCCCCTTTTAACGTGCAAGCGGATCGTGCCGGAGGGAAGGAGAGAAAGCTCACGACGTTCCCAGTGTTACTCCTGGAGAGGGTTCTGCATACCAATCATGAGGGGAAACACGGTCTATTGTTACGGTTGCCAGCCAACCATTGGTCGCTCTGAGGGAGTGATTGGGGCACTGGGGGCCTAGTGAGGTGGTGCCTTGAGGGGCTGCCGCGGCCAGAGCTCAGCCACTCAGATTTATCGGCGTTGCAGGGACGGACCCGTGCGCAAGTGTCGTGCCAGAGCGAGCGGCTCCAAAGGTAGGTGTCAATCGAGCAGGCGATTAGGTCAAGCATGTTAAGCACAAAGGAGCCAATCCATTTAGATAGATGCAGAAAAAGCAAACGCCACTGGGTCAGGCCCGAGCAGCTTGGGGATAATGCAGCCCGAGGGGCGCCCCCAACAAGGTAGGTAAAGAGCATAAGCAAAACAGATACATGCCACAGGGACGGACCCACGCAACCTGGGAATGATGCAGCCCTGCAGGCACTCCCAGCTGAAAATGGAACTTTGAAAGATGTCACTTGATACTGTTGGAGATGAAGTGGTGTTGAAGTAGCGGACGACGTGCGGTGAGGAAGCCGACCCTCACGAGCTCCCGGGACCTGGAGCCTCGGGAGGCTCCGGGGGCACGGGTGGATCTTCGAGGGCCATCTCCATCTCCGCCAGGACTGCATGACGCCTGACCTCCTGAGCCTCCAGGATGCTCCTCAGCAGGCGCTGATGAGCGGCGGCCGCGTTCGACATGCCGAAAGGCATGCGAACATAGCTGTGAGGTGGACCCTCGCAACGCCCCACGCGTGAAGACCAGAGGCGCTCCTGAGACGTAGCTCGGTTGAGACCTGGTACATCGATGCAGACGTGCAGCCCACCATCCTCGCCTGGATGTGGGGCCAGGGCGGATAGGCGGTGGCTGCCGCGCATGACTCTTGACTCCTATAGTTCCTGAATGTTCCTCGCGATGAACTCCTGAGGGTTTGGCCCTCCTTGCCTCATACCTTCCTGAGGGAAACGTGCTTTGAAGCACGCCTCCAAGTGGTGCCCGAGTGCCTCCCTCGTGACCTTGGCAAAGTCGGTGGCTCTCCAAGCAAGAGCCCCTGAGCCCTGCCCGAGGAGGGCGCCGGGCACGCCTTCCTATGCGACAAAGGGTGGCGCCCCCCTGAACGGGCGCGATTCCTGATGCAACGCCTCCGGAGGTGCCTACCTCATGAGGGTTTGGGCCAGGTGAAGCCTTCTTCTTCTTAGGGACCGCCTCGGGAAGTCTCCCGCTCCTGTGGTCTGGGTCTTGATTGCCGCGGCTTGGAAAGCACGCTCAAGAGAACACACTGCATCCCTTTCCTCATAGGGTACTGTGATGACTCGACCCCTTCCTGGCATCTTGAGGACATTGTAGCTGTGATGAGTCACTGCCATGAACTTGGCCAGGGCTGGGTACCCGAGGATGGCATTGTATGGCAGGCGAATGTGGGCGACATCAAAGTCAATGAGCTCGGTGCGGTAGTTGTTGCGCTTCCCAAAGGTGACAGGAAGGAAAACTTGCCCTATTGGAACGGTGGAACCATCAGTGACTCCTGAGAAAGGCTTGGTTGGCTGAAGCTGATCATATGGCACTTGGAGATTGTTGAACATCTCGACTGACAGGACGTTGAGTCCAGCTCCGCCATCAATGAGGGTCATGGTGACTTGCACATTGCTGTTGACTGAGGAACAAAGCATCGGGAGGACTCCGGCTGTTGCTGTGCACTTGAGCTGATCCGCTGAGCTGAACATGATAGCGCACGCAGACCACCTGAGAGGGCGCGTGGCCTCAAGCTTGGGAAGGACTTCATTCACCTCGCGAGCAAACTGCTTGAAGATGAGCCGAGAGGCTGGGGCCTAAGCGCCGCCCAGGATGCAAGTGATTGCACGTGACTCCTGGAAGCCCCCAGCCCCCTCGTCCTGATGATGGTCTTCATTCCTCCTTGGCGGTGGTGGCAGAGGAGGGAGGCCTGCGTTGCCTTGAGGACGGTCCTCACGAGGCTGATCCCTCCAACATCCCTCACGAGGCTGGTCCTGCCAACGGTCCTCGCGAGGTCGGTCACGCCACCCTTGGCGTGGGCCACGGTCTTCCCATCGTCCTCCACCTCTGCCTCCTCCTCGGCCATAGCCCCGGTCGTTGCGCTCGGGGCATCGTCCGATACGCCCATCTCGCACAGCCCTGAGCTCTTGGCATTCGTTGGTGTTGTGGGTGTGGAGGTCGTGGTACACACAGTACTGGCTTCCCTTGGATGACTCAGGCTGATCCCTGCCTCGCTTGGTGTCTGGCTCTACTACGAGCACAACAGCTCCCTTACGCTTCACGTCCTTGACCTTGGGCTTCCTCTCTTCTGGATCGGCAGCCGGAAGCTCGAGGAGGGAGAGGCGCCCTTCCTCAGCCCTGGCGCACTTGGTCGCCAAGTTGAACTGCTGCAGGGAGGTGCACATGTCTTCATGGATTGCTAGCTCCTCTTTCATCTTGATGTCACACACGCCATCGGAGAAGGCTGAGATGATGGCCTCCTCAGTCACCCTGGGGATCTTGAGGTGGGCATTTTTGAAGCGCTAGATGTACTTCTGCAGGGTCTCTCCTGGCTGTTGCTTGATGCGGCACAGGTCACTCATGGCCGGGGGCCGGTCGCGAGTGCCTTGGAAGTTGGCGATGAAGCGGGTGCGCATCTCGTCCCACGAGGAGATCGTGCCAGGAGCCAGGTTCAGGAGCCAGGTGCGGGCACCGTCCTTGAGCGCTATGGGAAACCAATTCGCCATGACCTTTTCGTCCCCGTTGGCGGCTTCGATGCCCAGCTCATAGAGATGGAGGAACTCCATGGGGTCGGCAATACCGTCGTAGCGAGGAGGCAGGTCTGGCTTGAACTTGCCGGGCCATGCGATGCTACGCAGCTCGGAGGTGAAGGCGCGGCAGCCTGCAGTGGCCACCGGAGCTCTCTGCTGATGTGGGGCTTGCTCCTAGGGATTCCCGCGCACCGCTGCCTGGAGCATCTCGGGGTCTTGACATGGCGGCGCAGGGGCGCGGTCATGGCGCACCAGTGCTGGGAGCACTCTGGCAACTTCTTGGGGGCGAGGGATTTCTTGGCAACTCCTTTCTTTTCGCGCAGGCGCCGGACGCGGAGGGTCTCGTCCTGGGGCCGCACGCCTTGGAGCCAGGGCGCCTTCTTGGGGAGGAGGTGGTGGAGGCACCTTCCGATCCTCGCCTCCTGCGCAGGATGAAGGGCGAGGCAGCGAGAGGGACGGCATGGGAGAGCCCCCTGCGGCGCTGACGAGCTCGGTGATGCGGGCGAGCCAGTCCTCGTAGAGGTCATCGATGGGACGGTAGTGTAGGAGCTCACAAGCCAGGAGCAGCGCAGCGTGCACGTCTTTGGGGGCGCGACGGGCGTGGGACGATGAACCGGCTGGAGTCAGTGACGGGGTGGCGGTGCGGCCTTCCCGCCACACCGAAGGATGCAGGTACGAGGCCTGCTGCTCGTTCCCCGTCGGGCCGGTGGCGGCGTTGGTGGCAGGCGACGGGGAACGACGGGGGCGTCCGCCGACAAGAGCCGTCGGGGCGACTCGAGCGGTGAGAGCATCCCGACGCTCGGCGCGAGCCCGGCGAGCGTCAACCATGGACATGAAGGAAGATCATGCGCGACTAGCGGAAGAAAGACTCCGGCGCACCCCCTACTTGGCGTGCCAAATGTCGGATTTCGGGTTCCGGCAGACCCTTGAGGTTCAAACTCTGGGGTGCGCATGAAGATCTTTCCCCTACTAGCTCACATCTCGAAGTCTCGCAAAGGAATCTAGGCTAGAAAGAAGAACACACAAGGGACATGAGATTTATACTGTTTCAGGGCACCATTGTGGTGTAATACCCTACTCCAGTGTGTGGTGTGGTGGATTGCCTCAGGGGGCTGATGATGAACAATACAAAGGGAGAACAGCCTCGCGAGGGCTGTTCTTGAGGTGGTGCGATGAACTGCTTGGGTGAGTTCAGTCGCCTCTCTCTCTCTCTCTCTCTCTCTCTCTCTGATCGATAGATCTCCCAGATGCCCCTACTATGTGGTGGCTAGTCCTATTTATAAAGGGAGGCCCTTGGCCTTTTCCCAAATAATGAGCCGGAAGGGCGCCAACAATTGGCCATTTTGAAGGGGAACATCTAGTACAGTTATCCTAACTAAAGTTGGTCTTCGGCTGCCAAAGGCTCTGACGATGACGCCGTCCTGGGCTCCACGATGACCTCCATCCTGCCGCTCTGCTGGTCTTGGTCTTGTTGCACCGAAATGGTAACCTTTGCCTGATGCCTTGGCCTGTGCTTGCCCCCTTTGCACCGAAGGAGAAACAAGGACACTGCGCAGGCCGACACCCGCCTGACGCCCGCCTGGTCTCGATCGTCATGGCTTGCGTCATGGGCTCCTCGCGAGGTGCCCTGCCTTGATCTCTCCGCCTCCTCACAAGCCTGCCTGATGAGGCTGATCCTGAGGAAGCTTCCTGTCATCCACCCCACGAGGCTTGGCCCCTCGTGAGGGTCCTGAGCTTGAGCTGATGGAGCTGGGCTGCACTAGGCCCCCACTTGGGCCACGCCGCAGGCCGCAGGCAGGCAAGTCTGGGGACCCCCGTTCCTAGAATGCCGACAGACATCTATCCAAACGGTGAGCCGACACGTGTTTCCTCTAGCAAATGATGATTTTACACATGGGAAATCCCCATTGGTCCAGGCTGTTAAAGGGTTATCGGATCCAAAACCGGACCCGATAGCTTAACGGCATTCTGTTACGGTGGATGCCATGTGTCAGTCACCCTTGACAAAAGCACTTCTGTGACGCACAATTTATCGTCATGGAAGTGGACACTTCTGTGATGATAATTTTGGTAATGTCATGGAACACTTCTACGACAACACAGGTATGACTATCTTGAGTCTATCATAAAATCGTCATGGATGTACATGCATGACAGAAAATGTTACCTACTGACAAACACGTATCATCATGGAAGTGTATTTTTTTGTAGTGTCCGCTGGATCAAGAGTTCGAGGGACGTCATCAAGCTGAACGTGTGCAGAATCGTAGGTGACGTACGTTCGGTACTTGATCGGTTGATTCGAGAAGACATTCCACTACATCAACCGCATTAAGTTACACTTTCGCTTTCGGTCTAGGAGGGTACTTAGACACACTCTCCCCTCTCATTGCTATGCATCTCCTAGATAGATCTTGCGTCAGCGTAGGAATTTTTTTGAAATTGCATGCTACGTTTCCCAACAGTGGCTTCTGAGCCAGGTCTATACGCCAGATGATATGCATGAGTAGAACACAAAGAGTTGTGGGCGGTGATCGTCATAGTTCTTACCACCAATGTATTATTTTGATTCGGCGATATTGTTGGATGAAGCGGCCCGGACCAACCTTACATGACCGCGTTCATGAGACCGGTTCCACTGACAGACATGCAACTATTTTTGCATAAATATGGCTGGCGGGTGTCTATTTCTCCAACTTTAGTTGAATCAAATTTGACTACAGTCGGTCCTTGTGAAGGTTAAAACGGTAAACTTGATAAATCACCGTTGTGGTTTTTGTGTCGTAGGTATGCACAGTTCATGCTAGCAGCCCGTAGCAGCCATGTAAAACTTGCAACAAACAAAGTAGAGGACGTCTAACTTGTTTTTGCACGGCATGTTCTGATGTGATATGGTCAAGACATGATGTGATATAAAGATTGTTGTATGAGATGATCATGTTTTGTAAAAGTTATTGGCAACCGGCATGAGCCATATGGTTGTCGCTTTATTGTATGAAATAGAAGCGCTATGTAATTGCTTTACTCTATCACTAAGCGGTAGCGATAGTCGTAGAAGGAATGGTTGGTGAGATGACCACAACGATACGATGGAGATCAAGGTGTCAAGCTGGTGATGATGAAGATCATGACGTTGCTTTGGTGATGGAGATCACGAGCACAAGATGATGATGGCCATATCATGTCACATATTTTGATTACATGTGATGTTTATGTTTTATGCATCTTATTTTGCTTAGTACGGTGGTAGCATTATAAGATGACCCCTCACTAAATTTCAAGGTATAAGTGTTCTCCCCGAGTATGCACCTTTGCAAAAGTTCTTCGTGATGAGACACCATGTAATGATCAGGTGTGATAGCTCTACATTCAAATACAATGGGTGCAAGCAAGATTTGCGCACGCGGAATACCCGGGTTAAACTTCACGAGCCTAGCATATACAGATATGGCCTCGCAACACTTGAGACCGAAAGGTCGAACATGAATCATATAGTAGATATGATAAACATAGTGATGTTCACCATTGAAGACTACTCCATCTCACGTGATGATCGGACATGGTTTAGTTGATTTGGATCTCGTATCATTTAGATGACTAGAGGTATGTCTATCTAAGTGGGAGCTCTTAAGTAATATGATTAATTGACTTAATTTATCATGAACTTAGTCGTGATGGTTTTTTGCATATCTATCTTGTAGATCAATGGCCCGTGCTACCATTCCTTTGAATTTTAATGCGTTCCTATAGAAAGCTAAGTTGAATGATGATGGCAGCAACTGCATGGACTAGGTCCGTAACTTGAGGATTATCCTCATTGCTGCAAAGAAGAATTATGTCCTTCATGCCTTGCTTTATGGCTTAGAATCGGGACTTCAAAGACGTTTTGAACGTCATGGACCATATGAGATGTTCCAGGAGTTGAAGTTGATATTTCAAGCAAATGCCTGAGTTGAGAGATATGAAGTCTCCAACAAGTTCTATAGCTGCAAGATGGAGGAGAACAGTTCTGTTAGTGAGCACATACTCAGAATGTCTGGGTACCATAATCACTTGACTCAGCTAGGAGTTTATCTTCCAGATGATTAAGTCATTGACAGAGTTCTTCAATCACTCCCACCAAGCTACAAAGGCTTCATGATGAACTACAATATGCAAGGGATGAATATGACTATTCCTGAGCTCTTCACGATGCTAAAGGCCACGGAGGTAGAAATCAAGAAGGATCATCAAGTGTTGATGGTTAACAAGACCACTAGTTTCAAGAAAAAAGGCAAGGGTAAAAAGAAGGGGAACTTGAAAAAGACTGACAAGCAAGTTGTCACTCCCAGGAAGAAACCCAAGTCTGGACCCAAGCCTAAAACTCAGTGCTTCTACTACAAAGGGACTGGTCACTGGAAGCGGAACTGCCCCAAGTATTTGGCGGATAAGAAGGATGGCAAGGTGAACAAAGGTATATTTGATATACATGTTATTGATGTGTACCTTACTAATTCTCGTAGTAGTGCATGGGTATTTGATACCGATTCAGTTGCTCATATTTGTAACTCGAAGCAGGGACTAGAGATTAAACGAAGATTGGCTAAGGACGAGGTGACGATGCGCATCGGAAATGGTTCCAAGGTTGATGTGATCGCCGTCGGCACGCTACCTCTACATCCACCTTCGGGATTAGTTTTAGACCTGAATAATTGTTATTTGGTGCCAACGTTGAGCATGAACATTATATGTGGATCTTGTTTAGTGTGAGATGGTTATTCATTTAAATCAGAGAGTAATGGTTGTTCTATTCATATGAGTAATATCTTTTATGGTCATGCACCCTTTAAGAGTGGTCTATTTCTGTTGAATCTTGATCGTGATGATACACATATTCATAATATTGATGCTAAAAGATGCAAAGTTGATAATGATAGTGCAACTTATTTGTGGCACGACCGTTTGGGTCATACCGGCATAAAGCGCATGAAGAAACTCCATAAAGATGGACTTTTGGAATCACTTGATTATGAATCATTTGATACTTGCCAATTGTGCCTTATGGGTAAGATGACTAAAACTCCGTTCTTCGGAATAACGGAATGAGCTAGTGACTTACTGGAAATAATACATACCGATGTATGTGGTCCAATGAGTGTTGATGCTTGTGGCGGATATTGTTATTTTTTGACCTTCATAGATGATTTGAGCAGATATGGGTATATCTACTTAATGAAACACAAGTCTGAAATATTTGAAAAGTTCAAAGAATTTCAGAGTGAAGTGGAGAATCATCGTAACAAGAAAATAAAGTTTCTACTATCTGATCATGGCGGAGAATATTTGAGTTACGAGTTTGGCCTTCATATAAAACAATGTGGAATAGTTTCACAGCTCACGCCACCTGGAATACCACAGCGTAATGGTGTGTCCGAACGTCGTAACCGCACTTTATTAGATATGGTGCAATCTATGATGTCTCTTACCAATTTACCACTATCGTTTTGGGGTTATGCATTAGAGACAACTACATTCACTTTAAATAGGGCACCGTCAAAATCCATTGAGACGTCACCGTATGAACTGTGGTTTGGCAACACACCTAAGCCGTCGTTTCTTAAAGTTTGGGGATGCGATGCTTATGTCAAAAGGCTTCAGCCCGATAAGCTCGAACTCAAATTGGAAAAATGTGTCTTCATAGGATACCCTAAGGAAACAACTGGGTACACCTTCTACCACAAGTCCAAAGGCAAGATTTTTGTTGCTAAGAACGAAACCTTTCTTGAGAAGGAGTTTCTCTCGAAAGAAGTGAGTGGGAGGAAAGTAGAACTTGATGAGGTAATTGTACCTGCTCTCAATTTGGAAGGTTGTTCATCCGAGAAATCTATTCCCGTGATGCCAACACCAATTGGAGAGGAAGCTAATGATAGAGATCATGAAACTTCCGATCAAGTTACTACAGAACCTCGTAGGTCTAGCAAAGCACGATCCGCACCAGAGTGGTAGGGCAATCCTATTCTAGAAATCATGTTACTTGACCATGACGAACCTACGAACTATGAAGAAGCTATGATGAGCCCAGATTCTGATAAATGGCTTCAGGGCATGAAATCTGAGATAGGATCCATGTATGAGAACAAAGTGTGGACTTTGGTGGATCTGCCCGATGATCGGCGACCCATAGAGAATAAATGGATCTTCAAGAACAAGACTGACGCTGACGGTAATGTTACTGTCTATAAAGCTCGACTTGTTGCAAAGGGTTTTTTACAAGTTCAAGGAGTTGACTACGATGAGACGTTCTCACCTGTAGCGATGCTTAAGTCTATCTGAATCATGTTAGCAATTGACGCATTTTATGATTATGAAATCTGGCAAATGGTGGTATATGATGCAACCTGAAGGTTTCGTCGATCCTAAAGGTGCTAACAAAGTGTGCTAGCTCCAGCGATCCATTTATGGACTGGTGCAAGCATCTCGGAGTTGGAATATATGCTTTGATGAGGTGATCAAAGTATATGGTTTAATACAGAGTTTTGGAGAAGCCTGTATTCACAAGAAAGTGAGTGGGAGCTCTATATCATTTCTAATATTATATCTGGATGACATATTGTTGATTTGAAATGATGTAGAATTTCTGGATAGCATAAAAGGATACTTGAACAAGAGTTTTTCAATGAAAGACCTCGGTGAAGATGCTTACATATTGGGCATCAAGATCTATAGAGATAGATCAAGACGCTTGATAGGACTTTGACAAAGCACATACCTTGATAAAGTTTTGAAAGAAGTTCAAAATGGACCAGTCAAAGAAAGGGTTCTTCCCTATGTTACAGGGTGTGAAATTGAGTCATACTCAATGCCTGACCACTGCAGAAGATAGAGAGAAAATGAAAGCCATTCTCTATGCCTCAACCATAGGTTCTATCATGTATGCTATGCTATGTACCAGACCTGATGTGTGCCTTGCTATAAGTTTTGCGGGGAGGTACCAAAGTAATCCAGGAGTGGATCATTGGACAGCAGTCAAAAACATCCTGAAGTACCTGAAAAGGACTAAGGATATGTTTCTCGTTTATGGAGGTGACAAAGATCTTGTAGTAAAAGGTTACGTCGATGCTAGCTTTGACACTGATCCAGATGACACCAAGTCACAATCCGAATACATATTTCTATTGAATGGTGTAGTTGTCAATTGGTGCAGTTCCAAGCAGAGTGTCATCGCAGGATCTATGGGTGAAGCGGAGTACATAGCTGCTTCAGAAGCGGCTAATGAAGGAGTCTGGATGAAGGAGTTCATATCGGATCTAGGTGTAATACGTAGTGCATCGGGTCCAATGAAAATATTTTGTGACAATACTGGAGCAATAGCCTTGGTGAAGGAATCCAGATTTCAAAAAAAGACCAAACACATCAAGAGACGCTTCAACTCTATCTGATATTTGGTTAAGGAGGGTGACATAGAGATTTGCAAAATACATTCGAACCTGAATGTTGCAGACCCGATGACTAAGCCTCTTCCATGAGCAAAACATCATCAACACCAAGACTCCATGGGTGTTATATTCATTGAAATGTAATCAAGAGTATTGACTCTAGTGCAAGTGGGAGACTGAAGGAAATATGCCCTAGAGGCAATAATAATGTTTTTATTTTATATTTCCTTATTCATGATAAATGTTTATTATTCGTGCTAGAATTGTATTAACCAGGAACTTGATACATGTGTGGATACATAGACAAAACAACGTGTCCCTAGTATGCCTCTACTAGACTAGCTCGTTGATCAAAAGATGGTTAAGTTTCCTAGCCATGGACATGAGTTGTCATTTGATAACGGGGTCACATCATTAGTAGCATGATGTTATGGACAAGACCCAATCGTTAGCTTAGCATAATGATTGTTCAGTTTTATTGCTACTACTTTCTTCGTGTTAAATATATATTCCTCCGACTATGAGATTATGCAACTCCCGGACACCGGATGAATGCCTTATGTGCTATCAAACGTCACAACGGAACTGGGTGATTATAAAGATTCTCTATAGGTATCTCCGAAGGTGTTTGTTGGGTTGGCACAGATCGAGATTAGGATTTGTCACTCCGAGTATCGGAGAGGTATCTCTGGTCCCTCTCGGTAATGCACATCATATGAAGCCTTGCAAGCAATGTGACTAATGAGTTAGTTACGGGATGATGCACTAAGGAAAGAGTAAAGAGACTTGCCGGTAACGAGATTGAACTAGGTATGGAGATACCGATGATCGAATCTCAGGCAAGTAACATACCGATGACAAAGGGAATAACTATATTGACATTGCGGCTTGACTGATAAAGATCTTCATAGAATATGTGGGAACCAATATGAGCATCCAGGTTCCTCTATTGGTTATTGACCGGAGAGGTGTATCGGTCATGTATACATAGTTCTCAAACCCGTAGGGTCCGCACGCTTAACGTTCGATGATGATTAGTATTATATGAGTTATGTGTTTTGGTTACCAAAGGTTCGGAGTCCCGGATGAGATCACAGACATGACGAGGAGTCTCGAAATGGTGGAGAGGTAAAGATTGATATATTGGAAGGTTACTTTCGGACACCAGAATGGTTTCAAGAAGTTTCGAATAAGTTACGGAGTACCGAGAGGTTACCGGAACCCCCCCCCCCCCAGGAAAGTTAATGGGTCACATGGGCTTTAGTGGAGAACAGAGGGCTGACCATAGGAGGTGGCGCGCGCCCCCCTTGCCAATCCGAATTGGACAAGGGGTCCGGGTGGCGCCCCCCTTTCCCTCTCCTTCTCCCTCTCCCTTTCCCCCTTTGCTACTCCGGAAAGAAGGGGAAAGGGGGGGCGAATCCTACTAGGAGTGGAGTCCTAGTAGGACCCCCCCCCCTCCATGGCGCGCCCCCTAATGGCCGGCCTCGTCTCCTCTCCTTTATATACGGGGGCAGGGGGCACCCCAAAGGCACAACATTGTCTTAGCCGTGTGTCGTGCCCCCTCAACTGTTTACTCCTCCGATATTATCATCGTAGTGCTTAGGTGAAGCCCTGCACGGATCACATCACCAACACCATCACCACGCCGTTGTGCTGACGAAACTCATGGACTCCATTGACACTCTGCTGGATGAAGAGTTCGAGGGACATCATTGAGCTGAATGTGTGCAAAACTCGGAGGTGTTGTACGTTTGGTACTTGATCGGTTGACGAGAAGACGTTCCACTACATCAACCGCGTTAAGTTAACGCTTCCGCTTTCGGTCTACGAGGGTATGTAGACACACTCTCCCCTCTCATTGCTATGCATCTCCTAGATAGATCTTGCATGAGCGTAGGAATTTTTTTGAAATTGCATGCTACGTTTCCAACACCGTTGGATGCTCCCAGATCGAACGGCAACCCTCAGACCTTTCGACAGCACTTGCAGTACATGGGTAAGCATTGTGCGCATGCGTTGTGCTAGCTTGCGCTTCCTTCTATTCTACATTTTCTAAAAAGGCTATCGTTTCCCTCCACTCCTCTCATCGGTTTCCCCCCTCTTCTCACATCGGTTTCCCGCTACCAGTGTCAGTGCTCATTGAAGGCTAGGCGGCAAGACACCGACCATGTAAATATCGCACACGGTTTCTAAAAGCACAAAAGTGTATGATAGGAGGGAGTAGGTCCCATAGGGTGACCAGCATGAAACACCTTAATGACAAGGAGGCAATTCCTATCATCAAGGGGTGGCTTCCCATCCGCTAGCATAGTCGAATAGAACGCGGAAGTTAAGCGTGCTTGAGCTGGAGAAGTCCAAGGATGGGTGACCCGGTGGGAAGTTGCATATCTCAAGCTTCATTTAAATGCCATGACACGGTCATTATAGAGATAAATATCTCTATAGTGACCTATCATGGCAATTATATAAACCTTGGGATCCTTGTTTTGCTAATTTGTAGACTATGTTTTTATTGGTTATTTTTTGCTGTAAAATCACCACGACGGCGCAAGCGCGAGCAAATGGTGCAAGTATTGGCTTAACCATGTGCGATGCAAGTGCCTTGTAAAATCACCACGATTGTGCAAGCACGAGCAAATGGTGCAGGTACTGGCTTAACCATGTGCGATGCAAGTGCGCCATAAAATCACCACGACTGCGCAAGCGCGAGCAAATGGTGCAGGTACTGGCTTAACTATGTGCGATGCAAGTGCGCTGTAAAATCACCACGACTGCGCAAGCTAAATGCGAGTAAGGTTATATAGAAATTAGGACAAATGTGTGCGATAGACCAGCTAGCTAGAAATATAAAAACAAACTACCCGCCTTGAGTGTTTCAAAAATCGGCAGTTCCGCCACTTTTCCTTATTATCATACACGCATATTCTTATTGGACCGTGCGCGATCTTGGGCACTCTCGCCCCACATCAATTCCTTTACCCAAATTTTAGTAGCCACCGTACTTCAACCGTCGCCCACACCCCTCTAGCACCGACCTTATAATAAAATTGCAGTAGCCGAGGCATTTGAACCATCGCCCTCCCTCGTCCACCACCATCTCCACCCACAATTACTAAAAAAATTAGTAGCCGCGGCGTATCCTCAAACACCACCATACCCCCTCTCTCCACAGTCCCCCCATCCACCCCTCCCACCTTGAACCCTAGCTCGCGGCTACCGCCGGTGCCACCAGCACTGCCGCCAACCCATGCCGGTCTGCTCGTTCCTCCTAGTTTAGATAACAAAGTTCAGGTCACCCAAAGATTCCCATACCGTCGCCCCACTCCCTAGAGTTTTTAGATGAGACCTGCGGTGTCCCTCCCCGCCAGATCCACATCCTATGCTCCAGAATGTCGTAGCCTAAGCTCGACCACGTATCCTGGGGAGCCCGGCGAGTGTTCGGCCAAGAAGAGGTTTATCTTGGCCTCTTCAGTGGACGTTGGCGAGGTGGCCGCCGTTCACCCCGACCTGTCAATCCCGGAGCAACACGTTGTCGTGGAAGCCGGCGAAGACGTTGACTATGTTGCCATGTCGAATGCTTCATGTCAGCGGGCTTGCGTATTATTGTATCTCGAGAAAGCTGGCTACGACATCAAGCTCGTCGACAGTGACGACTTCACGCGGGCCATGTCACATGTTACGTGGTCCATCCCCAACCCCTCTGGTTCAACCGTCATTGATCTCTTCGACGGCCCTACCGTTGATCTCCTCCGCCAAGCGGTCAAGGATTTACAATCCTTATACGCCATCGAGCCCAGTTTGTCATTTCTGAAGGACACGTTCAACGGCGCCGTCTTGGGATCCTCAATTGCCAAGTCAGATCTCATCGACCACGACGACGATCACAAGGAGGGCACCCACAAAGGTTCTTCCAAGGTGAAACAACCCATCTGTGACAACAGAGAGTGCACCATGGGTCTATGCTCTTCTAACTGAAGGATCCCGTCCACAAAATGTGAGGCAACATCCTATCAGCAAATCTTACCTTTTCTAGCTTGCCAACCCGTACCCTTTCTTGTAGTAGCATTTGCCATGCGGTGCTATAAACTATGTTGTGTTTAATTGTTTCTAGGGCTGGCCTAACGAGCAGCTCGGCTCATTAAGCTCGTACTCGTTAAGCTCGTGCTCGTTAAGCTCGTTAAGATTAACGAGCAGAAAACCCTGCTCGGCTCGGCTCGTTTGAAGCTCGTCAAGCTCGTGAGTGCTCGCAAACGCTCGTTAATAGATTATAATGTGTTATGATATACATGATGAATGTGTAGGTATGGTTTCCAAGATGAAATATGGTGACTACAAAAATAAATAAAGTAGTTTGTTGCCTCATATGTTGATTAGATTAAATAGATGGGCTGAGGTGCTACAAAAAGTTTGTCATGTAATATGAAAATATGTGTTGTGTTGTTACTAACGAGCTTAACGAGCTACTCGTGAAACTCGTTAGCTCGCTCGTTAAGCTCGTTAAGCTTAACGAGCTAAAATCAATGATTGGCTTTGTTCATTAAGAAGCGAGCTACGAGCTTAACGAGCCGAACTATCGAGCGCTTGTTAAGCTCGCGAGCTACGAGCTTTTGGTCCAGCCCTAATTATTTCAGTTATGCAAAAATGTATTGTTCAATTGGGCTATGTGATGTTTAAGTATGAATTGTCCACTTCAGTTTCATGAATGGCTATATTTGGTTTTTTATTGTGAGTAGATGCCTTGTTTATCTATGTTTGGTTGTTAGGTTGGTTGCAGTGAGCATTTTTCCAGTTATCCAGCTGATGCCTTGTTTATATGTATTTGGTTCTTAGTTTGGTTGCAGTGAGCATTTGTCCAGTTATCAGGAAGGTGCCTTGTTTATCTATATTTGGTTGTTAGGTTCCTTTTTTAGCATTTGTCCAGTTTTCAAGCATATGCCTTGTTTATCTGTGTTTGCTTGTTAGGTTGGTAGAAGTGAGCATTTGTCCAGTTTTCAAGCATATGCCATGTTTACCTTCATTTGCTTGTTAGGTTGGTTGAAGTGAGACCCTATCCAGTTTTCAATGGCTATATTTGGTTGTTATACTGATCATTTATGCCATGCTTATTTCAGTAATTCACAATGTGTTGTTCATTATGTCCAAGTCGGAACTGTGCCGCTCGACTGCATCAATACCAGTTTGAACGGCTATATTTGGTTCCAGTTATGTCTAGTGTAGTTAACACATGCCCTTTATTTTAGTTTTACACATTTATCCAGTGATGTTTAAGCATTACCTACGTTCTATTCATTTTCAACAATACCAATTTGAATTGCAATATTTGATGGCTGTTAAGCTTGTTGTCGGTAACATTGCCTTCCATTTTATATATGCTTTAACAACATGCTAAAACCAACACATTCAAGCTATCATTTGAAGATGATATTGTTTACCTTTTCTATATTTGTTTGATGTTAAGGTTGTTGTACTTATCATGCCTTTCCACTACTTATGCAGGACAACAACGGGAGTGGCCACCATTTTCTGCCGAGGTTAGCTTCATCCCTCGGCTTGTACTCTCCCGTCGTTCCATAATGTAGTGCATATAGATCCAAGCCTGGGCACTTGTTAGCTTCTAATATTGACTTGTTGCTTGTAGGCACATATACCCTTGGCAAGGATCCCCGCAACCCTTTTTGCGTACGGGGCAATGAGATATTCATGAACAAGCATCAAGTGAGGAAACAGATAAGGATTATTAGCAAAAAGATATGAATGGTGGCAAGCAAATTATTGGTTTATGCTCTATCCGACACAACAGTGAGCTGTAGGATGGTAACTACAAACTCTGTAGCCTTGTCTTTTTACTGCCCATAATGAGTTGTTAGACAACAATGTCTGAATCTTTTTCGTTCACAGTGGTTTCCAAAGCAGTTCACTCAAGATTACCTTGCAAAGTACATGATTGGCGGACATGCAATGAAGGTTAAAGTATTTCATCCAGACTACAATGAGCATCGAGAAGTCATAATGAAGATAGTGAAGGATGGATGGGCAGCCATCACAAGGGGTTAGCCTAGAGTCGTGCGCGCATTACGCATGGAGGAGGGCACAATATGGGCATTTCGCTTCAGCTTCTCCAACAACCAGAATGTCTTTCGTCTCTCTCTCTTTACAATCTTTAGTACAAATTTGGTTCATCATTCTTTACTCGGTGTTTCTGTAGTTCTTCAGTATATGTACCTGTGCATCAAATTATGCATTCGTGGTTGAACCTATATTTGTAATAAACATGGTTGGATATGAAATAAGTGATTTCCTACTATCAAATTCAAAACATATGATTTTAAATTAGGGATTAATTGCTGATTAACCAGGGATTACACTTCACACGGTTGGCGAAAGCGAAATGTCTGTGTTAGACGTGGGGATCAGACACGTTTCTAGGATACACTACATGTGCGATCAATCTCCACTGCACACACGATCAACCAAGAAAAAACGTGTGCGATCAATCTCCACTACACACGATCAGTCAAGAAAAAATGTGTGCAATTAACAATAGCATTGCACACAGTTCTTTCTTATTAAATGTTTGCAATAGTCACCTTATCACACACGCTTCAAAATTATAGACTGTTTGTGATGTTGTGTGCATCGCAAATGTTTGATACTTCTTGGATTAACTATGTGGGATGTACATACTGACGGAAACATATTCCTTGGATGGACTGTGTGGAATGTATATACAAACGGAAACGTTTAGCGGGGACTGACTGTGTGGAATGTACTTATGATCGGAAACGATTTTGGCTGTATAATTGTATTTTTTAGCACTATTGTACGTATAACCGTATTTGAGCACTCGCCGGTCGCACACGACCTCATTTTGCCGAGCGTCTGTGCCAGGAGGGCATATCCCTGACAGTTTCTGGGGCGTGTGGGAAGGACCCCCCTATCGCCCATACTCACTTAGCGCCGATTCCAAATGCCGTCGTGGAAAGGGGTTAAAAACCGTTTGTATAGCACCAATGCGTACCAGTGTTTTTCTTGTGAAAATAGGGCCGGCGGTTTACTCGGCCTATTAAAGGCCTGAAACTACTAGTGGGACAGTTTACATTTAGGCCAGTTAACAAACCAAGATGACTGGGCCCATGATGCGGCCCATACATAGTGATTTGCATGACGGCCCCATTATGTACCATAATTTTACGGTTTGACCGGTTTACTTTTCATGGAGCGAAGACATGATATATATACAGTAAAATAACTGCAGCATCGTGAATAAGAAAAAACCTAGATTATACAATAAAGAAATTACGGCATATTACATCCATTGGGCATCAAAGTTCACCACAATGATAATAAAGCACAAGCAGACATTAGATTACATACACTGGGCATCAAAGATAGCCTCCAGTGCAAATAAACATGCCAACAAAATAATATATAAAACCGATAGCACTTCAATAGAGTTCAAGAAAGGTTAGCCCTGCTCGGGAGCTACAGCAAGCTGATGAGACTACGCTTGTTTGGCGCTTATATCCTCCTCACTTTGAAAGAGAAACAAGCAGACAGATGACATGTTTTGCACATATAAGTCTCAGTGCGGACAATTCATCACATTTCTTATTGACGAATAAAGTGACACAGTTTAAAATAGCATTAACACAATATGGTATTGTTCAAGTTAAGACATGGAAGGAAATGACATTGTGAAGGAGTTGGCAGCTTCACGGCACCATTGGATTACCGATCAAGAACTCATAAGTATCAATGGTTAGTGTGCTATCAATTTATCCCATTTCATATTTGCAAATAAAGAGACGGTTTAAATAATAGTAGAATGATATGACATTGTTCATATTTAAGACATTGCAGAATATGACATTGTGCTGTAGTGGGTAGGCTCACCATACCACTGAATTACAGATCAAGAACAAAAGCATACATGTAGTGCAAAAGAAGATCACTTGCTCTGTATAGTTAAATTTACATGGCATGAAGAAGGAACTTGGTTGTACAACTGAAAACTTAAATTGAGGAGGAAAAACTTTTGTTTATGAACTACATAATAAACTTTAAACATGCAATTTGATGCAAACACCAAAAATAAATAGCTGTTGCAGCCATGCCTAACCAAATATACACAACAAAGTTTGAAGGCTTGAAAAGGACAAACTTACATTACTGGTGAAGACCGGCTTTATAAAGCCCTTGTCCATGCTGATGGGGGGCAATTCAAGAAGTTTACCATAGAATATTCTTCATAAGCATTGCCTTTATTCTACATTTTGTTAAGAGTAAATATAGATGTGACAATATAAGAAAAAATGGAGAATATTTAAGATAATATGAAGAGTGATGCTACTTAACCAAGTAGCTATAAATGTAAGTACAGCGATACAGGCAAAAGGTACAACCAAGTGCAATGTAGAGCTAAACTTCTTCAGTACCATCGGTATTAATTATCCAACCTTACGGTAAGAGTAAATATAGATCTGATGTGTAGAAAATGGAGGGCAAAGGAAAATAAGCTGCAGAGTGATGGTACATGAACAACTAGCTGTCAATATAAGTACATTGATAAAGGATAGCAAGTACTTACAAGAACAATGTAGAGCTAAACTTTTTCATTGGCATGGGATATTTCTACACTAATGTAACCATTAATACAGATCAGATAATTTGGAGCGAACAATTGATAAGCAAGCTATGATCCATACTACTGTCACATAATGAACCAAGTATGAATGCAAGTACAGTGATACAGGACAACATGTACTAACAAGAGATAAGCAGCGGGCACCATATTTGCGATATCCTGTCGTCCTTTTCAAACGGAATTCTTCTTCGAGTAGATATCCTGCAAAAGAGATCCCTAAGGCACGTGTGGAAAAGTAGAAGTTCAAAATGTCATGTGATATCATAGACAGTACCTTATCCTGGGAATGAGACAAGTGCATAACAAGGTTTTTCCATTCAATGTCTTCTAAATTTAGCACAGGAGACTTCACCGGAAATTCATTTATAGACTTGGAATCAAAGTGTGATTTCCTAAGGTAACACCGATACTGCTGCAATGCTTCTTTGAAAAGCGCAAGCAAGCTTTGCTTGTGATGACTATTTAGATTGACCCTTGCCTACTTACAACAGTGTAATGTAAATCATTAATGTGTTCAATCAGCACAAAATAGGAAAATAATCACCATGAATAATAGCACTTACACGTAAGTGGGATAAGAAGATGTGAAAATGGTGTTTGTCTTCACTATAATCTTCCCATGATGGGAATATATGCACGTAGTCCCTAACAACATTGAAAGCATTGTCTTTTAAACTGGGAATAACTGGAATGGGGTTCCAATCTGCAGGAATTGGTTGTCTCTGCGGTTGGGATAGGTCTTCAGCCAGTGGACTTGCTGTACTTTTTGCTGGAGTGGGATTTTTCTATGGTACGGCTGGTGCTATGGCAACTGAAATCGGCATACCTTTTGTGGGAGTGCAGGTCCTGTGTGGTGTGGCCAGTGAAGTATGGGTACAGTCTGCTGGAGTCGGTCCTACGTTTTGTGTCATTGGTTGTAGAGCCAATATAAGTGGTATGCTGTCTGATTTCTCCGGCACCACCAGGTCTTTCAAGGACTTTACTGGTGCTCCTTCAGGGTCGGCAATCACCCTCTTCCTTTTTGATGTCTGATGCACAAGAACAACATTTGAGTGGCAAAACATGGTATGATGACTGAAGGTAATATGCCCTAGAGGCAATAATAAAGTTATTATTTATTTCCTCAATGTTTATTATTCATGCTAGAATTGTGTTAACCGGAAACATAATACATGTTTGAATACATAGACAAACTTAATGTCACTAGTATGCCTCTACTTGACTAGCTCATTAACCAAAGATGGTTATGTTTCCTAACCATAGACATATGTTGTCATTTGATTAACGAGATCACATCATTAGGAGAATGATGTGATTGACTTGACCCATTCTGTTAGCTTAGCACTTGATCGTTTAGTATGTTTCTATTGCTTTCTTCATGACTTATACAAGTTCCTACAACTATGAGATTATGCAACTCCCGTTTACCGGAAGAACACTTTGTGTGCTACCAAACGTCACAACATAACTGGGTGATTATAAAGGAGCTCTACAGGTGTCTCCAAAGGTACATGTTGAGTTTGCGTATTTCGAGATTAGGTTTTGTCGATCCGATTGTCGGAGAGGTATTTCTGGGCCCTCTCGGTAATGCACATCACTATAAGCCTTGCAAGCAATTTAGCTAATGAATTTGTTATGGAATGATGCATTATGTAACGAGTAAAGAGACTTGCCAGTAACGAGATTGAACTAGGTATTGAGATACCGACGATCGAATCTCGGGCAAGTAACATACCGATGACAAAGGGAACAATGTATGTTGTTATGCGGTTTGACCCATAAAGATCTTCGTATAATATGTAGGAGCCAATATGAGCATCCAGGTTCTGCTATTGGTTATTGACCGGAAATAGTTCTAGGTCATGTCTACATAGTTCTCGAACCCATAGGGTCCGCACGCTTAAGGTTTCGTTGACAGTTTTTTTATGAGTTTATGAGTTTTGATGTACCGAAGGTTGTTCGGAGTCCCAGATGTGATCACAGACATGACGAGGAGTCTCTAAATGGTCAAGACATAAAGATCGATATATTAGACGACTATATTTGGACACCGGAAAAGTTCCGGGGTGAGATTGGGACAATACCGGATCTCCGGGAGGTTATCGGAACCCCCCGGGAGGTATATGGGCCTTATTGGGCCTTAGTGGAAAGGAGGGAGAAGAAGAAAAGGAGGGGGCACCCCCCCCCAAGCCCAATCCAAATTGGGAAGGCCCCCCCCCTTTCCTTCTTCCCTCTCCCCCTCTTCCTTCCCTCTCCTACTCCTAATAGGAAAGGGGGGAGTCCTACTCCCGGTTGGGGTTGGACTCCCCCCCCCCCCCCGGGCACGCAACCCCCTTGGCCGGCCCCCTCCTCCACTCCTTTATATACGGGGGAGGGGGGCACCCCATAGACACAACAATTGATCTCTTGATCTCTTAGCCGTGTGCGGTGCCCCCCTCCACCATAGTCCTCCTCGATAATATTGTAGCGGTGCTTAGGCGAAGCCCTGCGACGGTAGAACATCAAGATCGTCACCACATCGTCGTGCTGACGGAAATCTTCCCTGACATTCTGCTGGATCGGAGTACGGGATCGTCATCGAGCTGAACGTGTGCTAGAACTCGGAGGTGCCGTAGTTTCGGTGCTTGATCGGTCGGGCCGTGAAGACGTATGACTACATCAACCGCATTGTTCTAACGCTTCCGCTTTCGGTCTACGAGGGTACGTGGACAACACTCTTCCCTCTCGTTGCTATGCATCACCATGATCTTGCATGTGCGTAGGAATTTTTTTGAAATTACTACGTTCCCCAACAGTGGCATACGAGCCTAGGTTTTATGCGTTGATGTTATATGCACGAGTAGAACACAAGTGAGTTGTGGGCGATACAAGTCATACTTCTTACCAGCATGTCATACTTTGGTTCAGCGGTATTGTTGGATGAAGTGGCCCGGACCGACATTACGCGTACGCTTACGCGAGGCTGGTTTTACCGCCGTGCTTTGCACACAGGTGACTAGCGGGTGTCTGTTTCTCCAACTTTAGTTGAACCGAGTGTGGCTATGCCCGGTCCTTGCAAAGGTTAAAACAACACTAACTTGACAAACTATCCTAGTGGTTTTGATGCTAGGTAAGAACGGTTCTTGCTCAGCCCGTAGCAGCCACATAAAATTTGCAACAACAAAGTAGAGGACGTCTAACTTGTTTTTGCAAGGCATGTTATGATGTGATATGGTCAAGACGTGATGCCATATTTTATTGTATGAGATGATCATGTTTTGTAACCAAAGTTATCGGTAACTGGCAGGAGCCATATGGTTGTCGCTTTATTGTATGAAATGCAAACGCCCTGTAATTGCTTTACTTTATCACTAAGCGGTAGCGATAGTCGTAGAAGCAATAGATGGTGTAAACGACAACTATGCTATGATGGAGATCAAGGTGTCGCGCCGGTGATGATGGTGATCACGACGGTGCTTCGGAGATGGAGATCACAAGCACAAGATGATGAGGGCCATATCATATCACTTATATTGATTGCATGTGATGTTTATCATTTATGCATCTTATCTTGCTTTGATTGACGGTAGCATTTTAAGATGGTCTCTCACTAATTATCAAGAAGTGTTCTCCCTGAGTATGCACCGTTGCGAAAGTTCTTCGTGCTGAGACACCACGTGATGATCGGGTGTGATAGGCTCTATGTTCAAATACAACGGGTGCAAAACAGTTGCACACGCCGAATACTCAGGTTAAACTTGACGAGCCTAGCATATACAGATATGGCCTCGGAACACGGAGACCGAAAGGTCGAACGTGAATCATATAGTAGATATGATCAACATAGTGATGTTCACCATTGAAACTACTCCATCTCACGTGATGATCGTACATGGTTTAGTTGATTTGGATCACGTGATCACTTAGATGACTGGAGAGATGTCTATCTAAGTGGGAGTTCTTAAGTAATATGATTAATTGAACTTAAATTTATCATGAACTTAGTACCTGATAGTATTTTTGCTTGTCTATGTTTGTTGTAGATAGATGGCTCGTGTTGTTGTTTTGTTGAATTTTAATGTGTTCCTTGAGAAAGCTAAGTTGAAAGATGATGGTAGCAATTACACGGACTGGGTCCGTAACTTGAGGATTATCCTCATTGCTGCACAGAAGAATTACGTCCTGGAAGCACTGGGTGCCAGGCCTGCTGCAGATGCAACTGATGATGTTAAGAACGTCTGGCAGAGCAAAACTGATGACTACTCGATAGTTCAGTGTGCCATGCTTTACAGCTTGGAACCGGGGCTTCAACGATGTTTTGAACGTCATGGAGCATATGCAATGTTCCAGGAGTTGAAGTTGATATTTCAAGCAAATGCCCGGATTGAGAGATATGAAGTCTCCAATAAGTTCTATAGTTGTAAGATGGAGGAGAATAGTTCTGTCAGTGAACATATACTCAAAATGTCTGGGTATAATGATCACTTGATTCAACTGGGAGTTAATCTTCCTGATGATAGTGTCATTGACAGAATTCTTCAATCACTGCCACCAAGCTACAAGAGCTTCGTGATGAACTATAATATGCAAGGGATGGACAAGACTATTCCCGAGCTCTTCGCAATGCTAAAAGCTGCGGAGGTAGAAATCAAGAAGGAGCATCAAGTGTTAATGGTCAATAAGACCAGCAGTTTCAAGAAAAAGGGCAAAGGGAAGAAGAAGGGGAACTTCAAGAAGAACAGCAAACAAGTTGTTGCTCAAGAGAAGAAACCCAAGTCTGGACCTAAGCCTGAGACTGAGTGCTTCTACTGCAAGCAGACTGGACACTGGAAGCGGAACTGCCCCAAGTATTTGGCAGATAAGAAGGATGGCAAAGTGAACAAAGGTATATGTGATATACATGTTATTGATGTATACCTTACTAATGCTCGCAGTAGCACCTGGGTATTTGATACTGGTTCTGTTGCTAATATTTGCAACTCGAAACAGGGACAGCGGATTAAGCGAAGATTGGCTAAGGACGAGGTGATGATGCGCGTGGGAAATTGTTCCAAAAGCGATGTGATCGCGGTCGGCACGCTACCTCTACATCTACCATCGGGATCAGTTTTAGACCTGAATAATTGTTATTTGGTGCCAGCGTTAAGCATGAACATTATATCTGGATCTTGTTTGATGCGAGACGGTTATTCAATTAAATAAGAGAATAATGGTTGTTCTATTTATATGAGTAATATCTTTTATGGTCATGCACCCTTGAAGAGTGGTCTATTTTTATTAAATCTCGATAGTAGTGATACACATATTCATAATGTTGAAGCCAAAAGATGCAGAGTTGATAATGATAGTGCAACTTATTTGTGGCACTGCCGTTTGGGTCATATTGGTGTAAAGCGCATGAAGAAACTCCATACTGATGGACTTAGAGAATCACTTGATTATGAATCACTTGGTACTTGCGAACCGTGCCTCATGGGCAAGATGACTAAAACGCCGTTCTCCAGAACTGTGGAGCGAGCAACTGATTTGTTGGAAATCATACATACTGATGTATGTGGTCCAATGAATATTGAGGCTCATGGCGGGAATCGTTATTTTCTCAGCTTCACAGATGATTTAAGCAGATATGAGTATATCTACTTGATGAAACACAAGTCTGAAACATTTGAAAAGTTCAAAGAATTTCAGAGTGAAGTGGAAAATCATCGTAACAAGAAAATAAAATTTCTACGATCTGATCGTGGAGGAGAATATTTGAGTTACGAGTTTGGTTTACATTTGAAGTAATGCGGAATAGTTTCGCAAGTCACGCCACCCGGAACACCTCAACGAAATGGTGTGTCCGAACGTCGTAATCGTACTTTACTAGATATGGTGCGATCTATGATGTCTCTTACTGATTTACCGCTATCATTTTGGGGTTATGCTTTAGAGATGGCCACATTCACGTTAAATAGGGCACCATCAAAATCCGTTGAGACGACACCTTATGAACTGTGGTTTGGCAAGAAACCAAAGTTGTCGTTTATTAAAGTTTGGGGCTGCGATGCTTATGTGAAGAAACTTCAACCAGATAAGCTCGTACCCAAATCGGAGAAATGTGTCTTCATAGGATACCCAAAAGAGACTATTGGGTACACCTTCTATCACAGATCTGAGGGCATGATTTTTGTCGCTAAATTCGGATCCTTTCTAGAGAAGGAGTTTCTCTCGAAAGAAGTGAGTGGGAGGAAAGTAGAACTTGATGAGGTAATTGTACGTGCTCCCTTATTGGAAAGTAGTTCATCACAAGAACCGGTTCCTGTGACAACTACACCAATCAGTGAGGAAGCTAATGATAATGATCATGAAACTTCGTATCAAGTTACTACCGAACCTCATAGGTCTACCAAAGTAAGATCCGCACCAGAGTGGTACGATAATCCTGTTCTGGAAGTCATGTTACTTGACCATGGCGAACCTATGAACTATGAGGAAGCGATGATGAGCCCAGATTCCGCAAAATGGCTTGAAGCCATATAATCTGAGATGGGATCCATGTATGAGAACAAAGTATGGACTTTGGTTGACTTGCCCGATGATCGGCAATCCATCGAGAATAAATGGATCTTCAAGAAGAAGACTGACGTTGATGGTAATGTAACTGTCTACAAAGCTCGACTTGTTGCAAAAGGTTTTCGGCAAGTTCAAGGGGTTGACTACGATGAGACTTTCTCACCCGT